>NW_027192789.1:0-301000 GCF_949987515.2 Delphinus delphis | reverse complement strand
CCGATTTCAGGAGGTAGACTGGAATTGCATTGAAAGCATAGGAAAAGAGGCAGAACGTCCACAATGATGCACTTGGCCAAAAAGGGCGTATGCGTTTTTTCCTGAATATATTCAGGAAAAAACGCATACGCCCTTTTTGGCCAACCAAGCAAGCTTGCAAAGGAAATCTGCACTACAATGAAGTCTCACTTCCCCCCGGTCAAAAGGGCCATCTGAAAAAAGTGTAAAATCCAGAAAGGCAGGACAGGCCATGGAGAACTGGGAGCCTTGTTATGCTGATGGGCGGGATGTAAATTGCCAACAGACACTCGGGAGAAGTGTATGGTGTTTCCTGAAACATCTAAAAAACAAAGCAACAGAGCCTAGGGCACTGCCACTTATGGTCCTATAGCTTAGGGAAATTAAAATCAAAAAGACACAGCAACCCCAAAGTTTGGGACGCCTCTGTTTACAAGAACCTCGTTTACAGTACAAGTTCAACATCGCAGAAAGTGAAAAATGGATAAAGAAGTTGTGGTATTTACTTACAAAGCAATATCACTCAGCAATGAAATCTGTGTCATCAGGCCCTTAGCATCACAATGAGTGGATTCAGGTATGATGATTCTAACTGAAATAAGTCACACAGAAAAAGAAACATCATAAGATATCAGTAATACACGGAATGGAAACTTGGCTACACAGGAACTGTATTACAGAACAGAACAGGGTCTCAAATTTAGAAAACCAACTTATGCTTGCTTAAGGGTAAAGGTGAGTTGGGGTGCTGCATAAAACCAGAGATTGAAATGAGCACAGATAAAGTTCCTTAAGCCAAATATGGAATAGACAAGAGCTACTCCTTGCTCAACGAAATGGACTCAACACCCCATATTAAATGCCTAAGAATTTACCTGACTAGTAAGTATCTTAAAACCTATGGATTGCTATGTCTCCAAAAGAGAATCAAGCGTGTGTACAGGGGCATAAACGCAGCAGTGATAGGATTGGAGAGGTTCGGTGAGCAAATGAAGACCCTTTGAAGTCATATTGCATGGTACCCATTCCACGGGTTTCAACTACCCAGGTTTAAGGTATTCTTCCTTCAGCTAAAACATGCATGTGGAACCTAGAGTATGATCAACCATGTGATCGGGAGACGTGTTCAAATATGTCTCAGTTTTCGTACCCTGGTTCTCGGATGCAACATTCCAGATGCTTAACTAACACTCTCCCGACTTGGAGAGTCAGTCCCTTTAACCTCCTGTTTGGCCCAGTTTGCAATTTCTGCGGAAGATGAACAGGAATAGCGAGAACCAATGAGAGACTAGCTGGAGGTGTCTGGACGGGCAAATTTAACTCTCATTTCCCACCAGGAAGAGGAAATAACCAAAGGCTCAGCGTGCCGTGCCGGAACCAGATTAGGGCCTGAAGCCATCCTGCGGTGTTGCGGCCAGCTCACAAGAAAGCGAGTTGAAGAAAGGAGCTCAGGGGCACTGTAATTCACAAACCTGCAGAGTTATAAATGACAGCTATCGTCCAAAAATAGACTGAAGTAAGGCTGCCAAGAGGACTTGAAAGCGGGGCAGAATTGCAGGAAACCGATTTCAGGAGGTAGACTGGAATTGCATTGAAAGCATAGGAAAAGAGGCAGAACGTCCACAATGATGCACTTGGCCAAAAAGGGCATATGCGTTTTTTCCTGAATATATTCAGGAGAAAACGCATACGCCCTTTTTGGCCAACCAAGCAAGCTTGCAAAGGAAATCTGCACTACAATGAAGTCTCACTTCCCCCCGGTCAAAAGGGCCATCTGAAAAAAGTGTAAAATCCAGAAAGGCAGGACAGGCCATGGAGAACTGGGAGCCTTGTTATGCTGATGGGCGGGATGTAAATTGCCAACAGACACTCGGGAGAAGTGTATGGTGTTTCCTGAAACATCTAAAAAACAAAGCAACAGAACCTAGGGCACTTCCACGTATGGTCCTATAGCTTAGGGAAATTAAAATCAAAAAGACACAGCCACCCCAAAGTTTGGAACGGCTCTGTTTACAAGAACCTCGTTTACAGTACAAGTTCAACATCGCAGAAAGTGAAAAATGGATAAAGAACTTGTGGTACTTACGTACAATGCAGTATCACTCAGCTATGAAATCTATGTCATCAGGCCCGTAGCAGCATAATGAGTAGATTCAGGTACGATGATTCTAACTGAAATAAGTCACACAGAAAAAGAAACATCATAAGATATCCCTAATACACGGAATGTAAACTTGGCTACACAGGAACTGAATTCCAAAACAGGACAGTGTCTCAAATTTAGGAAACCAACTTATGCTTGCTTAAGGGGAAAGGTGAGTTGGGTTGCTGCATAAAACCAGAGATTGAAATGAGCACAGATAAAGTTCCTTAAGCCAAATATGGAATAGACAAGAGCTACTCCTTGCTCAACGAAATGGACTCAACACCGCATATTAAATGCCTAAGAATGTACCTGACTAGTAAGTATCTTAAAACGTATGGATTGCTATGTCTCCGAAAGAGAATCAAGCATGTGTACAGGGGCATAAACGCAGAAGTGATAGGATTGGAGAGGTTCGGTGAGCAAATGAAGACCCTTTGAAGTCATATTGCATGGTACCCATTCCACGGGTTTCAACTACCCAGGTTTTAGGTATTCTTCCTTCAGCTAAAACATGCATGTGGAACCCAAGTATGATCAACCATGTGAACGGGAGACGTGTTCAAATATGTCTCAGTTTTCCTCCCCTGGTACTCGGGTGCAACATTCCAGACGCTTTACTAACACTCTCCCCACTTGGAGAGTCAGCGCCTTTAACCTCCTGTTTGGCCAAGTTTGCAATTTCTGCGGAAGATGAACAGGAATAGCGAGAACCAGTGAGAGGCTAGCTGGAGGTGTCTGGACGGGCAAATTTAACTCTAATTTCCCACCAGGAAGAGGAAATAACCAAAGGCTCAGCGTGCCGTACCTGAACCAGATTAGGGCCTGAAGCCATCCTGCGGTGTTGCGGCCAGCTCAAAAGAAAGCGAGTTGAAGAAAGGAGCTCAGGGGCACTGTAATTCACAAACCTGCAGAGTTATAAATGACAGCTATCGTCCAAAAATATACTGAAGTAAGGCTGCCAAGAGGACTTGAAAGCGGGGCAGAATTGCAGGAAACCGATTTCAGGAGGTAGACTGGAATTGCATTGAAAGCATAGGAAAAGAGGCAGAACGTCCACAATGATGCACTTGGCCAAAAAGGGCGTATGCGTTTTTTCCTGAATATATTCAGGAAAAAACGCATACGCCCTTTTTGGCCAACCAAGCAAGCTTGCAAAGGAAATCTGCACTACAATGAAGTCTCACTTCCCCCGGTCAAAAGGGCCATCTGAAAAAAGTGTAAAATCCAGAAAGGCAGGACAGGCCATGGAGAACTGGGAGCCTTGTTATGCTGATGGGCGGGATGTAAATTGCCAACAACCACTCGGGAGAAGTGTATGGTGTTTCCTGAAACATCTAAAAAACAAAGCAACAGAACCTAGGGCACTTCCACTTATGGTCCTATAGCTTAGGGAAATTAAAATCAAAAAGACACAGCCACCCCAAAGTTTGGAACGGCTCTGTTTACAAGAACCTCGTTTACAGTACAAGTTCAACATCGCAGAAAGTGAAAAATGGATAAAGAACTTGTGGTACTTACGTACAATGCAGTATCACTCAGCAATGAAATCTATGTCATCAGGCCCGTAGCAGCATAATGAGTGGATTCAGGTACGATGATTCTAACTGAAATAAGTCACACAGAAAAAGAAACATCATAAGATATCACTAATACATGGAATGTAAACTTGGCTACACAGGAACTGCATTCCAGAACAGAACAGGGTCTCCAATTTAGAAAACCAACTTATGCTTGCTTAAGGGGAAAGGTGAGTTGGGGTGCTGCATAAAACCAGAGATTGAAATGAGCACAGATAAAGTTCCTTAAGCCAAATATGGAATAGACAAGAGCTACTCCTTGCTCAACGAAATGGACTCAAAACCCCATATTAAACCCCTAAGAATGTACCTGACTAGTAAGTATCTTAAAACCTATGGATTGCTATGTCTCCAAAAGAGAATCAAGCATGTGTACAGGGGCATAAACGCAGCAGTGATAGGATTGGAGAGGTTCGGTGAGCAAATGAAGACCCTTTGAAGTCATATTGCATGGTACCCATTACACGGGTCTCAACTCTCCAGGTTTAAGGTATTCTTCCTTCAGCTAAAACATGCATGTGGAACCCAGAGTATGATCAACCATGTGAACGGGAGACGTGTTCAAATATGTCTCAGTTTTCCTCCCCTGGTACTCGGGTGCAACATTCCAGACGCTTTACTAACACTCTCCCCACTTGGAGAGTCAGCGCCTTTAACCTCCTGTTTGGCCCAGTTTGCAATTTCTGCGGAAGATGAACAGGAATAGCGAGAACCAATGAGAGGCTACCTGGAGGTGTCTGGACGGGCAAATTTAACTCTCATTTCCCACCAGGAAGAGGAAATAACCAAAGGCTCAGCGTGCCGTACCGGAACCAGATTAGGGCCTGAAGCCATCCTGCGGTGTTTCGGCCAGCTCAAAAGAAAGCGAGTAGAAGAAAGGAGCCCAGGGGCACTGTAATTCACAAACCTGCAGAGTTATAAATGACAGCTATCGTCCAAAAATAGACTGAAGTAAGGCTGCCAAGAGGACTTGAAAGCGGGGCAGAATTGCAGGAAACCGATTTCAGGAGGTAGACTGGAATTGCATTGAAAGCATAGGAAAAGAGGCAGAACGTCCACAATGATGCACTTGGCCAAAAAGGGCGTATGCGTTTTTTCCTGAATATATTCAGGAAAAAACGCATACGCCCTTTTTGGCCAACCAAGCAAGCTTGCAAAGGAAATCTGCACTACAATGAAGTCTCACTTCCCCCCGGTCAAAAGGGCCATCTGAAAAAAGTGTAAAATCCAGAAAGGCAGGACAGGCCATGGAGAACTGGGAGCCTTGTTATGCTGATGGGCGGGATGTAAATTGCCAACAGACACTCGGGAGAAGTGTATGGTGTTTCCTGAAACATCTAAAAAACAAAGCAACAGAGCCTAGGGCACTGCCACTTGTGGTCCTATAGCTTAGGGAAATTAAAATCAAAAAGACACAGCAACCCCAAAGTTTGGGACGCCTCTGTTTACAAGAACCTCGTTTACAGTACAAGTTCAACATCGCAGAAAGTGAAAAATGGATAAAGAAGTTGTGGTATTTACTTACAAAGCAATATCACTCAGCAATGAAATCTGTGTCATCAGGCCCTTAGCATCACAATGAGTGGATTCAGGTATGATGATTCTAACTGAAATAAGTCACACAGAAAAAGAAACATCATAAGATATCAGTAATACACGGAATGGAAACTTGGCTACCCAGGAACTGTATTACAGAACAGAACAGGGTCTCAAATTTAGAAAACCAACTTATGCTTGCTTAAGGGTAAAGGTGAGTTGGGGTGCTGCATAAAACCAGAGATTGAAATGAGCACAGATAAAGTTCCTTAAGCCAAATATGGAATAGACAAGAGCTACTCCTTGCTCAACGAAATGGACTCAACACCCCATATTAAATGCCTAAGAATTTACCTGACTAGTAAGTATCTTAAAACCTATGGATTGCTATGTCTCCAAAAGAGAATCAAGCGTGTGTACAGGGGCATAAATGCAGCAGTGATAGGATTGGAGAGGTTCGGTGAGCAAATGAAGACCCTTTGAAGTCATATTGCATGGTACCCATTCCACGGGTTTCAACTACCCAGGTTTAAGGTATTCTTCCTTCAGCTAAAACATGCATGTGGAACCTAGAGTATGATCAACCATGTGATCGGGAGACGTGTTCAAATATGTCTCAGTTTTCGTACCCTGGTTCTCGGATGCAACATTCCAGATGCTTTACTAACACTCTCCCGACTTGGAGAGTCAGTCCCTTTAACCTCCTGTTTGGCCCAGTTTGCAATTTCTGCGGAAGATGAACAGGAATAGCGAGAACCAATGAGAGACTAGCTGGAGGTGTCTGGACGGGCAAATTTAACTCTCATTTCCCACCAGGAAGAGGAAATAACCAAAGGCTCAGCATGCCGTGCCGGAACCAGATTAGGGCCTGAAGCCATCCTGCGGTGTTGCGGCCAGCTCACAAGAAAGCGAGTTGAAGAAAGGAGCTCAGGGGCACTGTAATTCACAAACCTGCAGAGTTATAAATGACAGCTATCGTCCAAAAATAGACTGAAGTAAGGCTGCCAAGAGGACTTGAAAGCGGGGCAGAATTGCAGGAAACCGATTTCAGGAGGTAGACTGGAATTGCATTGAAAGCATAGGAAAAGAGGCAGAACGTCCGCAATGATGCACTTGGCCAAAAAGAGCGTATGCGTTTTTTCCTGAATATATTCAGGAAAAAACGCATACGCCCTTTTTGGCCAACCAAGCAAGCTTGCAAAGGAAATCTGCACTACAATGAAGTCTCACTTCCCCCCGGTCAAAAGGGCCATCTGAAAAAAGTGTAAAATCCAGAAAGGCAGGACAGGCCATGGAGAACTGGGAGCCTTGTTATGCTGATGGGCGGGATGTAAATTGCCAACAGACACTCGGGAGAAGTGTATGGTGTTTCCTGAAACATCTAAAAAACAAAGCAACAGAACCTAGGGCACTTCCACTTATGGTCCTATAGCTTAGGGAAATTAAAATCAAAAAGACACAGCCACCCCAAAGTTTGGAACGGCTCTGTTTACAAGAACCTCGTTTACAGTACAAGTTCAACATCGCAGAAAGTGAAAAATGGATAAAGAACTTGTGGTACTTACGTACAATGCAGTATCACTCAGCAATGAAATCTATGTCATCAGGCCCGTAGCAGCATAATGAGTAGATTCAGGTACGATGATTCTAACTGAAATAAGTCACACAGAAAAAGAAACATCATAAGATATCCCTAATACACGGAATGTAAACTTGGCTACACAGGAACTGAATTCCAAAACAGGACAGTGTCTCAAATTTAGGAAACCAACTTATGCTTGCTTAAGGGGAAAGGTGAGTTGGGTTGCTGCATAAAACCAGAGATTGAAATGAGCACAGATAAAGTTCCTTAAGCCAAATATGGAATAGACAAGAGCTACTCCTTGCTCAACGAAATGGACTCAACACCGCATATTAAATGCCTAAGAATGTACCTGACTAGTAAGTATCTTAAAACGTATGGATTGCTATGTCTCCGAAAGAGAATCAAGCATGTGTACAGGGGCATAAACGCAGAAGTGATAGGATTGGAGAGGTTCGGTGAGCAAATGAAGACCCTTTGAAGTCATATTGCATGGTACCCATTCCACGGGTTTCAACTACCCAGGTTTTAGGTATTCTTCCTTCAGCTAAAACATGCATGTGGAACCCAAGTATGATCAACCATGTGAACGGGAGACGTGTTCAAATATGTCTCAGTTTTCCTCCCCTGGTACTCGGGTGCAACATTCCAGACGCTTTACTAACACTCTCCCCACTTGGAGAGTCAGCGCCTTTAACCTCCTGTTTGGCCCAGTTTGCAATTTCTGCGGAAGATGAACAGGAATAGCGAGAACCAGTGAGAGGCTAGCTGGAGGTGTCTGGACGGGCAAATTTAACTCTAATTTCCCACCAGGAAGAGGAAATAACCAAAGGCTCAGCGTGCCGTACCTGAACCAGATTAGGGCCTGAAGCCATCCTGCGGTGTTGCGGCCAGCTCAAAAGAAAGCGAGTTGAAGAAAGGAGCTCAGGGGCACTGTAATTCACAAACCTGCAGAGTTATAAATGACAGCTATCGTCCAAAAATATACTGAAGTAAGGCTGCCAAGAGGACTTGAAAGCGGGGCAGAATTGCAGGAAACCGATTTCAGGAGGTAGACTGGAATTGCATTGAAAGCATAGGAAAAGAGGCAGAACGTCCACAATGATGCACTTGGCCAAAAAGGGCGTATGCGTTTTTTCCTGAATATATTCAGGAAAAAACGCATACGCCCTTTTTGGCCAACCAAGCAAGCTTGCAAAGGAAATCTGCACTACAATGAAGTCTCACTTCCCCCGGTCAAAAGGGCCATCTGAAAAAAGTGTAAAATCCAGAAAGGCAGGACAGGCCATGGAGAACTGGGAGCCTTGTTATGCTGATGGGCGGGATGTAAATTGCCAACAACCACTCGGGAGAAGTGTATGGTGTTTCCTGAAACATCTAAAAAACAAAGCAACAGAACCTAGGGCACTTCCACTTATGGTCCTATAGCTTAGGGAAATTAAAATCAAAAAGACACAGCCACCCCAAAGTTTGGAACGGCTCTGTTTACAAGAACCTCGTTTACAATACAAGTTCAACATCGCAGAAAGTGAAAAATGGATAAAGAACTTGTGGTACTTACGTACAATGCAGTATCACTCGGCAATGAAATCTATGTCATCAGGCCCGTAGCAGCATAATGAGTGGATTCAGGTACGATGATTCTAACTGAAATAAGTCACACAGAAAAAGAAACATCATATGATATCACTAATACATGGAATGTAAACTTGGCTACACAGGAACTGCATTCCAGAACAGAACAGGGTCTCAAATTTAGAAAACCAACTTATGCTTGCTTAAGGGGAAAGGTGAGTTGGGGTGCTGCATAAAACCAGAGATTGAAATGAGCACAGATAAAGTTCCTTAAGCCAAATATGGAATAGACAAGAGCTACTCCTTGCTCAACGAAATGGACTCAAAACCCCATATTAAACCCCTAAGAATGTACCTGACTAGTAAGTATCTTAAAACCTATGGATTGCTATGTCTCCAAAAGAGAATCAAGCATGTGTACAGGGGAATAAACGCAGCAGTGATAGGATTGGAGAGGTTCGGTGAGCAAATGAAGACCCTTTGAAGTCATATTGCATGGTACCCATTACACGGGTCTCAACTCTCCAGGTTTAAGGTATTCTTCCTTCAGCTAAAACATGCATGTGGAACCCAGAGTATGATCAACCATGTGAACGGGAGACGTGTTCAAATATGTCTCAGTTTTCCTCCCCTGGTACTCGGGTGCAACATTCCAGACGCTTTACTAACACTCTCCCCACTTGGAGAGTCAGTCCCTTTAACCTCCTGTTTGGCCCAGTTTGCAATTTCTGCGGAAGATGAACAGGAATAGCGAGAACCAATGAGAGGCTACCTGGAGGTGTCTGGACGGGCAAATTTAACTCTAATTTCCCACCAGGAAGAGGAAATAACCAAAGGCTCAGCGTGCCGTACCGGAACCAGATTAGGGCCTGAAGCCATCCTGCGGTGTTTCGGCCAGCTCAAAAGAAAGCGAGTAGAAGAAAGGAGCCCAGGGGCACTGTAATTCACAAACCTGCAGAGTTATAAATGACAGCTATCGTCCAAAAATAGACTGAAGTAAGGCTGCCAAGAGGACTTGAAAGCGGGGCAGAATTGCAGGAAACCGATTTCAGGAGGTAGACTGGAATTGCATTGAAAGCATAGGAAAAGAGGCAGAACGTCCACAATGATGCACTTGGCCAAAAAGGGCGTATGCGTTTTTTCCTGAATATATTCAGGAAAAAACGCATACGCCCTTTTTGGCCAACCAAGCAAGCTTGCAAAGGAAATCTGCACTACAATGAAGTCTCACTTCCCCCCGGTCAAAAGGGCCATCTCCAAAAAGTGTAAAATCCAGAAAGGCAGGACAGGCCATGGAGAACTGGGAGCCTTGTTATGCTGATGGGCGGGATGTAAATTGCCAACAGACACTCCGGAGAAGTGTATGGTGTTTCCTGAAACATCTAAAAAACAAAGCAACAGAGCCTAGGGCACTGCCACTTATGGTCCTATAGCTTAGGGAAATTAAAATCAAAAAGACACAGCAACCCCAAAATTTGGGACGCCTCTGTTTACAAGAACCTCGTTTACAGTACAAGTTCAACATCGCAGAAAGTGAAAAATGGATAAAGAAGTTGTGGTATTTACTTACAAAGCAATATCACTCAGCAATGAAATCTGTGTCATCAGGCCCTTAGCATCACAATGAGTGGATTCAGGTATGATGATTCTAACTGAAATAAGTCACACAGAAAAAGAAACATCATAAGATATCAGTAATACACGGAATGGAAACTTGGCTACACAGGAACTGTATTACAGAACAGAACAGGGTCTCAAATTTAGAAAACCAACTTATGCTTGCTTAAGGGTAAAGGTGAGTTGGGGTGCTGCATAAAACCAGAGATTGAAATGAGCACAGATAAAGTTCCTTAAGCCAAATATGGAATAGACAAGAGCTACTCCTTGCTCAACGAAATGGACTCAACACCCCATATTAAATGCCTAAGAATTTACCTGACTAGTAAGTATCTTAAAACCTATGGATTGCTATGTCTCCAAAAGAGAATCAAGCGTGTGTACAGGGGCATAAACGCAGCAGTGATAGGATTGGAGAGGTTCGGTGAGCAAATGAAGACCCTTTGAAGTCATATTGCATGGTACCCATTCCACGGGTTTCAACTACCCAGGTTTAAGGTATTCTTCCTTCAGCTAAAACATGCATGTGGAACCTAGAGTATGATCAACCATGTGATCGGGAGACGTGTTCAAATATGTCTCAGTTTTCGTACCCTGGTTCTCGGATGCAACATTCCAGATGCTTTACTAACACTCTCCCGACTTGGAGAGTCAGTCCCTTTAACCTCCTGTTTGGCCCAGTTTGCAATTTCTGCGGAAGATGAACAGGAATAGCGAGAACCAATGAGAGGCTAGCTGGAGGTGTCTGGACGGGCAAATTTAACTCTCATTTCCCACCAGGAAGAGGAAATAACCAAAGGCTCAGCGTGCCGTGCCGGAACCAGATTAGGGCCTGAAGCCATCCTGCGGTGTTGCGGCCAGCTCACAAGAAAGCGAGTTGAAGAAAGGAGCTCAGGGGCACTGTAATTCACAAACCTGCAGAGTTATAAATGACAGCTATCGTCCAAAAATAGACTGAAGTAAGGCTGCCAAGAGGACTTGAAAGCGGGGCAGAATTGCAGGAAACCGATTTCAGGAGGTAGACTGGAATTGCATTGAAAGCATAGGAAAAGAGGCAGAACGTCCACAATGATGCACTTGGCCAAAAAGGGCGTATGCGTTTTTTCCTGAATATATTCAGGAAAAAACGCATACGCCCTTTTTGGCCAACCAAGCAAGCTTGCAAAGGAAATCTGCACTACAATGAAGTCTCACTTCCCCCCGGTCAAAAGGGCCATCTGAAAAAAGTGTAAAATCCAGAAAGGCAGGACAGGCCATGGAGAACTGGGAGCCTTGTTATGCTGATGGGCGGGATGTAAATTGCCAACAGACACTCGGGAGAAGTGTATGGTGTTTCCTGAAACATCTAAAAAACAAAGCAACAGAACCTAGGGCACTTCCACTTATGGTCCTATAGCTTAGGGAAATTAAAATCAAAAAGACACAGCCACCCCAAAGTTTGGAACGGCTCTGTTTACAAGAACCTCGTTTACAGTACAAGTTCAACATCGCAGAAAGTGAAAAATGGATAAAGAACTTGTGGTACTTACGTACAATGCAGTATCACTCAGCAATGAAATCTATGTCATCAGGCCCGTAGCAGCATAATGAGTGGATTCAGGTACGATGATTCTAACTGAAATAAGTCACACAGAAAAAGAAACATCATAAGATATCACTAATACACGGAATGTAAACTTGGCTACACAGGAACTGCATTCCAGAACAGAACAGGGTCTCAAATTTAGAAAACCAACTTATGCTTGCTTAAGGGGAAAGGTGAGTTGGGGTGCTGCATAAAACCAGAGATTGAAATGAGCACAGATAAAGTTCCTTAAGCCAAATATGGAATAGACAAGAGCTACTCCTTGCTCAATGAAATGGACTCAAAACCCCATATTAAACCCCTAAGAATGTACCTGACTAGTAAGTATCTTAAAACCTATGGATTGCTATGTCTCCAAAAGAGAATCAAGCATGTGTACAGGGGAATAAACGCAGCAGTGATAGGATTGGAGAGGTTCGGTGAGCAAATGAAGACCCTTTGAAGTCATATTGCATGGTACCCATTACACGGGTCTCAACTCTCCAGGTTTAAGGTATTCTTCCTTCAGCTAAAACATGCATGTGGAACCCAGAGTATGATCAACCATGTGAACGGGAGACGTGTTCAAATATGTCTCAGTTTTCCTCCCCTGGTACTCGGGTGCAACATTCCAGACGCTTTACTAACACTCTCCCCACTTGGAGAGTCAGTCCCTTTAACCTCCTGTTTGGCCCAGTTTGCAATTTCTGCGGAAGATGAACAGGAATAGCGAGAACCAATGAGAGGCTACCTGGAGGTGTCTGGACGGGCAAATTTAACTCTAATTTCCCACCAGGAAGAGGAAATAACCAAAGGCTCAGCGTGCCGTACCGGAACCAGATTAGGGCCTGAAGCCATCCTGCGGTGTTGCGGCCAGCTCAAAAGAAAGCGAGTAGAAGAAAGGAGGGAAGGGGCACTGTAATTCACAAACCTGCAGAGTTATAAATGACAGCTATCGTCCAAAAATAGACTGAAGTAAGGCTGCCAAGAGGACTTGAAAGCGGGGCAGAATTGCAGGAAACCGATTTCAGGAGGTAGACTGGAATTGCATTGAAAGCATAGGAAAAGAGGCAGAACGTCCACAATGATGCACTTGGCCAAAAAGGGCGTATGCGTTTTTTCCTGAATATATTCAGGAAAAAACGCATACGCCCTTTTTGGCCAACCAAGCAAGCTTGCAAAGGAAATCTGAACTACAATGAAGTCTCACTTCACCCCGGTCAAAAGGGCCATCTGAAAAAAGTGTAAAATCCAGAAAGACAACAGGCCATTGAAAACTGGGAGCCTTGTTTTGCTGAGGGGCGGGATGTAAATTGCCAACAACCACTCGGGAGAAGTGTATGGTGTTTCCTGAAACATCTAAAAAACAAAGCAACAGAGCCTAGGGCACTGCCACTTATGGTCCTATAGCTTAGGGAAATTAAAATCAAAAAGACACAGCCACCCCAAAGTTTGGGACGCCTCTGTTTACAAGAACCTCGTTTACAGTACAAGTTCAACATCACAGAAAGTGAAAAATGGATAAAGAAGTTGTGGTATTTACTTACAAAGCAATATCACTCAGCAATGAAATCTGTGTCATCAGGCCCTTAGCATCACAATGAGTGGATTCAGGTATGATGATTCTAACTGAAATAAGTCACACAGAAAAAGAAACATCATAAGATATCAGTAATACACGGAATGGAAACTTGGCTACACAGGAACTGTATTACAGAACAGAACAGGGTCTCAAATTTAGAAAACCAACTTATGCTTGCTTAAGGGTAAAGGTGAGTTGGGGTGCTGCATAAAACCAGAGATTGAAATGAGCACAGATAAAGTTCCTTAAGCCAAATATGGAATAGACAAGAGCTACTCCTTGCTCAACGAAATGGACTCAACACCCCATATTAAATGCCTAAGAATGTACCTGACTAGTAAGTATCTTAAAACCTATGGATTGCTATGTCTCCAAAAGAGAATCAAGCGTGTGTACAGGGGCATAAACGCAGCAGTGATAGGATTGGAGAGGTTCGGTGAGCAAATGAAGACCCTTTGAAGTCATATTGCATGGTACCCATTCCACGGGTTTCAACTACCCAGGTTTAAGGTATTCTTCCTTCAGCTAAAACATGCATGTGGAACCTAGAGTATGATCAACCATGTGATCGGGAGACGTGTTCAAATATGTCTCAGTTTTCGTACCCTGGTTCTTGGATGCAACATTCCAGATGCTTTACTAACACTCTCCCGACTTGGAGAGTCAGTCCCTTTAACCTCCTGTTTGGCCCAGTTTGCAATTTCTGCGGAAGATGAACAGGAATAGCGAGAACCAATGAGAGACTAGCTGGAGGTGTCTGGACGGGCAAATTTAACTCTCATTTCCCACCAGGAAGAGGAAATAACCAAAGGCTCAGCGTGCCGTGCCGGAACCAGATTAGGGCCTGAAGCCATCCTGCGGTGTTGCGGCCAGGTCACAAGAAAGCGAGTTGAAGAAAGGAGCTCAGGGGCACTGTAATTCACAAACCTGCAGAGTTATAAATGACAGCTATCGTCCAAAAATAGACTGAAGTAAGGCTGCCAAGAGGACTTGAAAGCGGGGCAGAATTGCAGGAAACCGATTTCAGGAGGTAGACTGGAATTGCATTGAAAGCATAGGAAAAGAGGCAGAACGTCCACAATGATGCACTTGGCCAAAAAGGGCGTATGCGTTTTTTCCTGAATATATTCAGGAAAAAACGCATACGCCCTTTTTGGCCAACCAAGCAAGCTTGCAAAGGAAATCTGCACTACAATGAAGTCTCACTTCCCCCCGGTCAAAAGGGCCATCTGAAAAAAGGGTAAAATCCAGAAAGGCAGGACAGGCCATGGAGAACTGGGAGCCTTGTTATGCTGATGGGCGGGATGTAAATTGCCAACAACCACTCGGGAGAAGTGTATGGTGTTTCCTGAAACATCTAAAAAACAAAGCAACAGAACCTAGGGCACTTCCACTTATGGTCCTATAGCTTAGGGAAATTAAAATCAAAAAGACACAGCCACCCCAAAGTTTGGAACGGCTCTGTTTACAAGAACCTCGTTTACAGTACAAGTTCAACATCGCAGAAAGTGAAAAATGGATAAAGAACTTGTGGTACTTACGTACAATGCAGTATCACTCAGCTATGAAATCTATGTCATCAGGCCCGTAGCAGCATAATGAGTAGATTCAGGTACGATGATTCTAACTGAAATAAGTCACACAGAAAAAGAAACATCATAAGATATCCCTAATACACGGAATGTAAACTTGGCTACACAGGAACTGAATTCAAAAACAGGACAGTGTCTCAAATTTAGGAAACCAACTTATGCTTGCTTAAGGGGAAAGGTGAGTTGGGTTGCTGCATAAAACCAGAGATTGAAATGAGCACAGATAAAGTTCCTTAAGCCAAATATGGAATAGACAAGAGCTACTCCTTGCTCAACGAAATGGACTCAACACCGCATATTAAATGCCTAAGAATGTACCTGACTAGTAAGTATCTTAAAACGTATGGATTGCTATGTCTCCGAAAGAGAATCAAGCATGTGTACAGGGGCATAAACGCAGCAGTGATAGGATTGGAGAGGTTTGGTGAGCAAATGAAGACCCTTTGAAGTCATATTGCATGGTACCCATTCCACGGGTTTCAACTACCCAGGTTTAAGGTATTCTTCCTTCAGCTAAAACATGCATGTGGAACCCAAGTATGATCAACCATGTGATCGGGAGACGTGTTCAAATATGTCTCAGTTTTCCTCCCCTGGTACTCGGGTGCAACATTCCAGACGCTTTACTAACACTCTCCCCACTTGGAGAGTCAGCGCCTTTAACCTCCTGTTTGGCCCAGTTTGCAATTTCTGCGGAAGATGAACAGGAATAGTGAGAACCAATGAGAGGCTAGCTGGAGGTGTCTGGACGGGCAAATTTAACTCTCATTTCCCACCAGGAAGAGGAAATAACCAAAGGCTCAGCAGGCCGTACCGGAACCAGATTAGGGACTGAAGCCATCCTGCGGTGTTGCGGCCAGCTCAAAAGAAAGCAAGTTGAAGAAAGGAGCTCAGGGGCACTGTAATTCAGAAACCTGCAGAGTTATAAATGACAGCTATCGTCCAAAAATAGACTGAAGTAAGGCTGCCAAGAGGACTTGAAAGCGGGGCAGAATTGCAGGAAACCGATTTCAGGAGGTAGACTGGAATTGCATTGAAAGCATAGGAAAAGAGGCAGAACGTCCACAATGATGCACTTGGCCGAAAAGTGCGTATGCGTTTTTTCCTGAATATATTCAGGAAAAAACGCATACGCCCTTTTTGGCCAACCAAGCAAGCTTGCAAAGGAAATCTGCACTACAATGAAGTCTCACTTCCCCCCGGTCAAAAGGGCCATCTGAAAAAAGTGTAAAATCCAGAAAGGCAGGACAGGCCATGGAGAACTGGGAGCCTTGTTATGCTGATGGGCGGGATGTAAATTGCCAACAGACACTCGGGAGAAGTGTATGGTGTTTCCTGAAACATCTAAAAAACAAAGCAACAGAACCTAGGGCACTTCCACTTATGGTCCTATAGTTTAGGGAAATTAAAATCAAAAAGACACAGCCACCCCAAAGTTTGGAACGGCTCTGTTTACAAGAACCTCGTTTACAGTACAAGTTCAACATCGCAGAAAGTGAAAAATGGATAAAGAAGTTGTGGTATTTACTTACAAACCAATATCACTCAGCAATGAAATCTGTGTCATCAGGCCCTTAGCAGCACAATGAGTGGATTCAGGTATGATGATTCTAACTGAAATAAGTCACACAGAAAAAGAAACATCATAAGATATCAGTAATACACGGAATGTAAACTTGGCTACACAGGAACTGAATTACAGAACAGAACAGGGTCTCAAATTTAGAAAACCAACTTAATCTTGCTTAAAGGTAAAGGTGAGTTGGGGTGCTGCATAAAACCAGAGATTGAAATGAGCAGAGATAAAGTTCCTTAAGCCAAATATGGAATAGACAAGAGCTACTCCTTGCTCAACGATATGGACTCAACACCCCATATTAAACGCCTAAGAATGTACCTGACTAGTAATTATCATAAAACCTATGGATTGCTATGTCTCCAAAAGAGAATCAAGCATGTGTACAGGGGCATAAACGCAGCAGTGATAGGATTGGAGAGGTTCGGTGAGCAAATGAAGACCCTTTGAAGTCATATTGCATGGTACCCATTACACGGGTCTCAACTCTCCAGGTTTAAGGTATTCTTCCTTCAGCTAAAACATGCATGTGGAACCCAAGTATGATCAACCATGTGAACGGGAGACGTGTTCAAATATGTCTCAGTTTTCCTCCCCTGGTACTCGGGTGCAACATTCCAGACGCTTTACTAACACTCTCCCGACTTGGAGAGTCAGTCCCTTTAACCTCCTGTTTGGCCCAGTTTGCAATTTCTGCGGAAGATGAACAGGAATAGCGAGAACCAATGAGAGGCTAGCTGGAGGTGTCTGGACGGGCAAATTTAACTCTCATTTCCCACCAGGAAGAGGAAATAACCAAAGGCTCAGCGTGCCGTACCGGAACCAGATTAGGGCCTGAAGCCATCCTGCGGTGTTGCGGCCAGGTCACAAGAAAGCGAGTTGAAGAAAGGAGCTCAGGGGCACTGTAATTCACTAACCTGCAGAGTTATAAATGACAGCTATCGTACAAAAATATACTGAAGTAAGGCTGCCAAGAGGACTTGAAAGCGGGGCAGAATTGCAGGAAACCGATTTCAGGAGGCAGACTGGAATTGCATTGAAAGCATAGGAAAAGAGGCAGAACGTCCACAATGATGCACTTGGCCAAAAAGGGCGTATGCGTTTTTTCCTGAATATATTCAGGAAAAAACGCATACGCCCTTTTTGGCCAACCAAGCAAGCTTGCAAAGGAAATCTGCACTACAATGAAGTCTCACTTCCCCCCGGTCAAAAGGGCCATCTGAAAAAAGTGTAAAATCCAGAAAGGCAACAGGCCATTGAGAACTGGGAGCCTTGTTATGCTGATGGGCGGGATGTAAATTGCCAACAGCCACTCGGGAGAAGTGTATGGTGTTTCCTGAAACATCTAAAAAACAAAGCAACAGAGCCTAGGGCACTTCCACTTATGGTCCTATAGCTTAGGGAAATTAAAATCAAAAAGACACAGCCACCCCAAAGTTTGGGACGGCTCTGTTTACAAGAACCTCGTTTACAGTACAAGTTCAACATCGCAGAAAGTGAAAAATGGATAAAGAAGTTGTGGTATTTACTTACAAAGCAATATCACTCAGCAATGAAATCTGTGTCATCAGGCCCTTAGCAGCACAATGAGTGGATTCAGGTATGATGATTCTAACTGAAATAAGTCACACAGAAAAAGAAACATCATAAGATATCAGTAATACACGGAATGTAAACTTGGCTACACAGGAACTGAATTACAGAACAGAACAGGGTCTCAAATTTAGAAAACCAACTTATTCTTTCTTAAAATAAAGGTGAGTTGGGGTGCTGCATAAAACCAGAGATTGAAATGAGCACTGATAAAGTTCCTTAAGCCAAATATGGAATAGACAAGAGCTACTCCTTGCTCAACGAAATGGACTCAACACCCCATATTAAACGCCTAAGAATGTACCTGACTAGTAAGTATCTTAAAACCTATGGATTGCTGTGTCTCCGAAAGAGAATCAAGCATGTGTACAGGGGCGTAAACGCAGCAGTGATAGGATTGGAGAGGTTCGGTGAGCAAATGAAAACCCTTTGAAGTCATATTGCATGGTACCCATTCCACGGGTTTCAACTACCCAGGTTTAAGGTATTCTTCCTTCTGCTAAAACATGCATGTGCAACCTAGAGTATGATCAACCATGTGATCGGGAGACGTGTTCAAATATGTCTCAGTTTTCCTCCCCTGGTACTCGGGTGCAACATTCCAGACGCTTTACTAACACTCTCGCCACTTGGAGAGTCAGTCCCTTTAACCTCCTGTTTGGCCCAGTTTGCAATTTCTGCGGAAGATGAACAGGAATAGCGAGAACCAATGAGAGGCTAGCTGGAGGTGTCTGGACGGGCAAATTTAACTCTCATTTCCCACCAGGAAGAGGAATTAACCAAAGGCTCAGCATGCCGGGCCGGAATCAGATTAGGGCCTGAAGCCATCCTGCGGTGTTGCGGCCAGGTCACAAGAAAGCGAGTTGAAGAAAGGAGCTCAGGGGCA
The DNA here is from genome assembly GCF_949987515.2 of Delphinus delphis. Classification (NCBI taxonomy): domain Eukaryota; kingdom Metazoa; phylum Chordata; class Mammalia; order Artiodactyla; family Delphinidae; genus Delphinus; species Delphinus delphis. The sequence continues at coordinate 282,156 of NW_027192789.1, read as the reverse complement.
CTGTAATTCACAAACCTGCAGAGTTATAAATGACAGCTATCGTCCAAAAATAGACTGAAGTAAGGCTGCCAAGAGGACTTGAAAGCGGGGCAGCATTGCAGGAAACCGATTTCAGGAGGTAGACTGGAATTGCATTGAAAGCATAGGAAAAGAGGCAGAACGTCCACAATGATGCACTTGGCCAAAAAGGGCGTATGCGTTTTTTCCTGAATATATTCAGGAAAAAACGCATACGCCCTTTTTGGCCAACCAAGCAAGCTTGCAAAGGAAATCTGCACTACAATGAAGTCTCACTTCCCCCCGGTCAAAAGGGCCATCTGAAAAAAGTGTAAAATCCAGAAAGGCAGGACAGGCCATGGAGAACTGGGAGCCTTGTTATGCTGATGGGCGGGATGTAAATTGCCAACAGACACTCGGGAGAAGTGTATGGTGTTTCCTGAAACATCTAAAAAACAAAGCAACAGAGCCTAGGGCACTGCCACTTATGGTCCTATAGCTTAGGGAAATTAAAATCAAAAAGACACAGCCACCCCAAAGTTTGGGATGCCTCTGTTTACAAGAACCTCGTTTACAGTACAAGTTCAACATCGCAGAAAGTGAAAAATGGATAAAGAAGTTGTGGTATTTACTTACAAAGCAATATCACTCAGCAATGAAATCTATGTCATCAGGCCCTTAGCATCACAATGAGTGGATTCAGGTATGATGATTCTAACTGAAATAAGTCACACAGAAAAAGAAACATCATAAGATATCAGTAATACACGGAATGTAAACTTGGCTACACAGGAACTGAATTACAGAACAGAACAGGGTCTCAAATTTAGAAAACCAACTTATGCTTGCTTAAGGGTAAAGGTGAGTTGGGGTGCTGCATAAAACCAGAGATTGAAATGAGCACAGATAAAGTTCCTTAAGCCAAATATGGAATAGACAAGAGCTACTCCTTGCTCAACGAAATGGACTCAACACCGCATATTAAACGCCTAAGAATGTACCTGACTAGTAAGTATCGTTAAACCTATGGATTGCTATGTCTCCAAAAGAGAATCAAGCATGTGTACAGGGGCATAAACGCAGCAGTGATAGGATTGGAGAGGTTCGGTGAGCAGATGAAGACCCTTTGAAGTCATATTGCATGGTACCCATTACACGGGTCTCAACTCTCCAGGTTTAAGGTATTCTTCCTTCAGCTAAAACATGCATGTGGAACCCAAGTATGATCAACCATGTGAACGGGAGACGTGTTCAAATATGTCTCAGTTTTCCTCCCCTGGTACTCGGGTGCAACATTTCAGACGCTTTACTAACACTCTCCCCACTTGGAGAGTCAGTGCCTTTAACCTCCTGTTTGGCCCAGTTTGCAATTTCTGCGGAAGATGAACAGGAATAGTGAGAACCAATGAGAGGCTAGCTGGAGGTGTCTGGACGGGCAAATTTAACTCTCATTTCCCACCAGGAAGAGGAAATAACCAAAGGCTCAGCGTGCCGTACAGGAACCAGATTAGGGCCTGAAGCCATCCTGCGGTGTTGCGGCCAGCTCAAAAGAAAGCGAGTTGAAGAAAGGAACTCAGGGGCACTGTAATTCACAAACCTGCAGAGTTATAAATGACAGCTATCGTCCAAAAATAGACTGAAGTAAGGCTGCCAAGAGGACTTGAAAGCGGGGCAGAATTGCAGGAAACCGATTTCAGGAGGTAGACTGGAATTGCATTGAAAGCATAGGAAAAGAGGCAGAACGTCCACAATGATGCACTTGGCCAAAAAGGGCGTATGCGTTTTTTCCTGAATATATTCAGGAAAAAACGCATACGCCCTTTTTGGCCAACCAAGCAAGCTTGCAAAGGAAATCTGCACTACAATGAAGTCTCACTTCCCCCCGGTCAAAAGGGCCATCTGAAAAAAGTGTAAAATCCAGAAAGGCAACAGGCCATTGAGAACTGGGAGCCTTGTTATGCTGATGGGCGGGATGTAAATTGCCAACAGACACTCGGGAGAAGTGTATGGTGTTTCCTGAAATATCTAAAAAACAAAGCAACAGAGCCTAGGGCACTTCCACTTATGGTCCTATAGCTTAGGGAAATTAAAATCAAAAAGACACAGCCACCCCAAAGTTTGGAACGGCTCTGTTTACAAGAACCTCGTTTACAGTACAAGTTCAACATCGCAGAAAGTGAAAAATGGATAAAGAACTTGTGGTACTTACGTACAATGCAGTATCACTCAGCAATGAAATCTATGTCATCAGGCCCGTAGCAGCATAATGAGTAGATTCAGGTACGATGATTCTAACTGAAATAAGTCACACAGAAAAAGAAACATCATAAGATATCAGTAATACACGGAATGTAAACTTGGCTACACAGAAACTGAATTACAGAACAGAACAGGGCCTCAAATTTAGAAAAACAACTTATTCTTGCTTAAGGGGAAAGGTGAGTTGGGGTGCTGCATAAAACCAGAGATTGAAATGAGCACAGATAAAGTTCCTTAAGCCAAATATGGAATAGACAAGAGCTACTCCTTGCTCAACGAAATGGACTCAACACCCCATATTAAACGCCTAAGAATGTACCTGACTAGTAAGTATCTTGAAACCTATGGATTGCTATGTCTCCAAAAGAGAATCAAGCATGTGTACAGGGGCATAAACGCAGCAGTGATAGGATTGGAGAGGTTCGGTGAGCAAATGAAGACCCTTTGAAGTCATATTGCATGGTACCCATTCCACGGGTCTCAACTCTCCAGGTTTAAGGTATTCTTCCTTCAGCTAAAACATGCATGTGGTACCCAGAGTATGATCAACCATGTGAACGGGAGACGTGTTCAAATATGTCTCAGTTTTCCTCCCCTGGTACTCGGGTGCAACATTCCAGACGCTTTACTAACACTTTCCCACTTGGAGAGTCAGTCCCTTTAACCTCCTGTTTGGCCCAGTTTGCAATTTCTGCGGAAGATGAACAGGAATAGCGAGAACCAATGAGAGACTAGCTGGAGGTGTCTGAACGGGAAAATTTAACTCACATTTCCCACCAGGAAGAGGAATTAACCAAAGGCTCAGCATGCCGGGCCAGAACCAGATTAGGGCCTGAAGCCATCCTGCGGTGTTGCGGCCAGGTCACAAGAAAGCGAGTTGAAGAAAGGAGCTCAGGGGCACTGTAATTCACTAACCTGCAGAGTTATAAATGACAGCTATCGTCCAAAAATATACTGAAGTAAGGCTGCCAAGAGGACTTGAAAGCGGGGCAGAATTGCAGGAAACCGATTTCAGGAGGCAGACTGGAATTGCATTGAAAGCATAGGAAAAGAGGCAGAACGTCCACAATGATGCACTTGGCCAAAAAGCGCGTATGCGTTTTTTCCTGAATATATTCAGGAAAAAACGCATACGCCCTTTTTGGCCAACCAAGCAAGCTTGCAAAGGAAATCTGCACTACAATGAAGTCTCACTTCCCCCCGGTCAAAAGGGCCATCTGAAAAAAGTGTAAAATCCAGAAAGGCAGGACAGGCCATGGAGAACTGGGAGCCTTGTTATGCTGATGGGCGGGATGTAAATTGCCAACAACCACTCGGGAGAAGTGTATGGTGTTTCCTGAAACATCTAAAAAACAAAGCAACAGAACCTAGGGCACTTCCACTTATGGTCCTATAGCTTAGGGAAATTAAAATAAAAAAGACACAGCCACCCCAAAGTTTGGAACGGCTCTGTTTACAAGAACCTCGTTTACAGTACAAGTTCAACATCGCAGAAAGTGAAAAATGGATAAAGAACTTGTGGTACTTACGTACAATGCAGTATCACTCAGCAATGAAATCTATGTCATCAGACCCTTAGCAGCACAATGAGTGGATTCAGGTACAATGATTCTAACTGAAGTAAGTCACACAGAAAAAGAAACATCATAAGATATCACTAATACACGGAATATAAACTTGGCTACACAGGAACTGAATTCCAAAACAGAACAAGGTCTCAAATTTAGAAAACCAACTTATGCTTGCTTAAGGGTAAAGGTGAGTTGGGGTGCTGCATAAAACCAGAGATTGAAGTGAGCACAGATAAAGTTTCTTAAGTCAAATATGGAATAGACAAGAGCTACTCCTTGCTCAACGAAATGGACTCAACACCGCATATTAAACGCCTAAGAATGTACCTGACTAGTAAGTATCTTAAAACCTATGGATTGCTATGTCTCCGAAAGAGAATCAAGCGTGTGTACAGGGGCATAAACGCAGCAGTGATAGGATTGGAGAGGTTCGGTGAGCAAATGAAGACCCTTTGAAGTCATATTGCATGGTACCCATTACACGGGTCTCAACTCTCCAGGTTTAAGGTATTCTTCCTTCAGCTAAAACATGCATGTGGATCCCAAGTATGATCAACCATGTGAACGGGAGACGTGTTCAAATATGTCTCAGTTTTCCTCCCCTGGTACTCGGGTGCAACATTCCAGACGCTTTACTAACACTCTCCCCACTTGGAGAGTCAGCACCTTTAACCTCCTGTTTGGCCCAGTTTGCAATTTCTGCGGAAGATGAACAGGAATAGCGAGAACCAATGAGAGGCTAGCTGGAGGTGTCTGGACGGGCAAATTTAACTCTCATTTCCCACCAGGAAGAGGAAATAACCAAAGGCTCAGCGTGCCGTACCGGAACCAGATTAGGGCCTGAAGCCATCCTGCGGTGTTGCGGCCAGCTCAAAAGAAAGCGAGTTGAAGAAAGGAGCTCAGGGGCACTGTAATTCACAAACCTGCAGAGTTATAAATGACAGCTATCGTCCAAAAATAGACTGAAGTAAGGCTGCCAAGAGGACTTGAAAGCGGGGCAGAATTGCAGGAAACCGATTTCAGGAGGTAGACTGGAATTGCATTGAAAGCATAGGAAAAGAGGCAGAACGTCCACAATGATGCACTTGGCCAAAAAGGGCGTATGCGTTTTTTCCTGAATATATTCAGGAAAAAATGCATACGCCCTTTTTGGCCAACCAAGCAAGCTTGCAAAGGAAATCTGCACTACAATGAAGTCTCACTTCCCCCCGGTCAAAAGGGCCATCTGAAAAAAGTGTAAAATCCAGAAAGGCAGGACAGGCCATGGAGAACTGGGAGCCTTGTTATGCTGATGGGCGGGATGTAAATTGCCAACAACCACTCGGGAGAAGTGTATGGTGTTTCCTGAAACATCTAAAAAACAAAGCAACAGAACCTAGGGCACTTCCACTTATGGTCCTATAGCTTAGGGAAATTAAAATCAAAAAGACACAGCCACCCCAAAGTTTGGAACGGCTCTGTTTACAAGAACCTCGTTTACAGTACAAGTTCAACATCGCAGAAAGTGAAAAATGGATAAAGAAGTTGTGGTATTTACTTACAAAGCAATATCACTCAGCAATGAAATCTGTGTCATCAGGCCCTTAGCAACACAATGAGTGGATTCAGGTATGATGATTCTAACTGAAGTAAGTCACACAGAAAAGAAACATCATAAGATATCAGTAATACACGGAATGTTAACTTGGCTACACAGGAACTGAATTACAGAACAGAACAGGGTCTCAAATTTAGAAAACCAACTTATGCTTGCTTAAGGGGAAAGGTGAGTTGGGGTGCTGCATAAAACCAGAGATTGAAATGAGCACAGATAAAGTTCCTTAAGCCAAATATGGAATAGACAAGAGCTACTCCTTGCTCAACGAAATGGACTCAACACCGCATATTAAACGCCTAAGAATGTACCTGACTAGTAAGTATCTTAAAACCTATGGATTGCTATGTCTCCAAAAGAGAATCAAGCGTGTGTACAGGGGCATAAACGCAGCAGTGATAGGATTGGAGAGGTTCGGTGAGCAAATGAAGACCCTTTGAAGTCATATTGCATCGTACCCATTACACGGGTCTCAACTCTCCAGGTTTAAGGTATTCTTCCTTCAGCTAAAACATGCATGTGGAACCCAAGTATGATCAACCATGTGAACGGGAGACGTGTTCAAATATGTCTCAGTTTTCCTCCCCTGGTACTCGGGTGCAACATTCCAGACGCTTTACTAACACTCTCCCCACTTGGAGAGTCAGCGCCTTTAACCTCCTGTTTGGCCCAGTTTGCAATTTCTGCGGAAGATGAACAGGAATAGCGAGAACCAATGAGAGGCTAGCTGGAGGTGTCTGGACGGGCAAATTTAACTCTCATTTCCCACCAGGAAGAGGAAATAACCAAAGGCTCAGCGTGCCGTACCGGAACCAGATTAGGGCCTGAAGCCACCCTGCGGTGTTGCGGCCAGCTCACAAGAAAGCAAGTTGAAGAAAGGAGCTCAGGGGCACTGTAATTCACAAACCTGCAGAGTTATAAATGACAGCTATCGTCCAAAAATAGACTGAAGTAAGGCTGCCAAGAGGACTTGAAAGCGGGGCAGAATTGCAGGAAACCGATTTCAGGAGGTAGACTGGAATTGCATTGAAAGCATAGGAAAAGAGGCAGAACGTCCACAATGATGCACTTGGCCAAAAAGGGCGTATGCGTTTTTTCCTGAATATATTCAGGAAAAAACGCATACGCCCTTTTTGGCCAACCAAGCAAGCTTGCAAATGAAATCTGCACTACAATGAAGTCTCACTTCCCCCCGGTCAAAAGGGCGATCTGAAAAAAGTGTAAAATCCAGAAAGGCAGGACAGGCCATGGAGAACTGGGAGCCTTGTTATGCTGATGGGCGGGATGTAAATTGCCAACAACCACTCGGGAGAAGTGTATGGTGTTTCCTGAAACATCTAAAAAACAAAGCAACAGAACCTAGGGCACTTCCACTTATGGTCCTATAGCTTAGAGAAATTAAAATCAAAAAGACACAGCCACCCCAAAGTTTGGAACGGCTCTGTTTACAAGAACCTCGTTTACAGTACAAGTTCAACATCGCAGAAAGTGAAAAATGGATAAAGAAGTTGTGGTATTTACTTACAAAGCAATATCACTCAGCAATGAAATCTGTGTCATCAGGCCCTTAGCAGCACAATGAGTGGATTCAGGTATGATGATTCTAACTGAAGTAAGTCACACAGAAAAGAAACATCATAAGATATCAGTAATACACGGAATGTAAACTTGGCTACACAGGAACTGAATTACAGAACAGAACAGGGTCTCAAATTTAGAAAACCAACTTATTCTTGCTTAAGGGGAAAGGTGAGTTGGGGTGCTGCATAAAACCAGAGATTGAAATGAGCACAGATAAAGTTCCTTAAGCCAAATATGGAATAGACAAGAGCTACTCCTTTCTCAACGAAGTGGACTCAACACCCCATATTAAACGCCTAAGAATGTACCTGACTAGTAAGTATCTTAAAACCTATGGATTGCTATGTCTCCAAAAGAGAATCAAGCGTGTGTACAGGGGCATAAACGCAGCAGTGATAGGATTGGAGAGGTTCGGTGAGCAAATGAAGACCCTTTGAAGTCATATTGCATGGTACCCATTACACGGGTCTCAACTCTCCAGGTTTAAGGTATTCTTCCTTCAGCTAAAACATGCATGTGGATCCCAAGTATGATCAACCATGTGAACGGGAGACGTGTTCAAATATGTCTCACTTTTCCTCCCCTGGTACTCGGGTGCAACATTCCAGACGCTTTACTAACACTCTCCCCACTTGGAGAGTCAGCGCCTTTAACCTCCTGTTTGGCCCAGTTTGCAATTTCTGCGGAAGATGAACAGGAATAGCGAGAACCAATAAGAGGCTAGCTGGAGGTGTCTGGACGGGCAAATTTAACTCTCATTTCCCACCAGGAAGAGGAAATAACCAAAGGCTCAGCATGCCGTACCGGAACCAGATTAGGGCCTGAAGCCATCCTGCGGTGTTGCGGCCAGCTCAAAAGAAAGCGAGTTGAAGAAAGGAGCTCAGGGGCACTGTAATTCACAAACCTGCAGAGTTATAAATGACAGGTATCGTCCAAAAATAGACTGAAGTAAGGCTGCCAAGAGGACTTGAAAGCGGGGCAGAATTGCAGGAAACCGATTTCAGGAGGTAGACTGGAATTGCATTGAAAGCATAGGAAAAGAGGCAGAACGTCCACAATGATGCACTTGGCCAAAAAGGGCGTATGCGTTTTTTCCTGAATATATTCAGGAAAAAACGCATACGCCCTTTTTGGCCAACCAAGCAAGCTTGCAAAGGAAATCTGCACTACAATGAAGTCTCACTTCCCCCCGGTCAAAAGGGCCATCTGAAAAAAGTGTAAAATCCAGAAAGGCAGGACAGGCCATGGAGAACTGGGAGCCTTGTTATGCTGATGGGCGGGATGTAAATTGCCAACAACCACTCGGGAGAAGTGTATGGTGTTTCCTGAAACATCTAAAAAACAAAGCAACAGAACCTAGGGCACTTTCACTTATGGTCCTATAGCTTAGGGAAATTAAAATCAAAAAGACACAGCCACCCCAAAGTTTGGAACGGCTCTGTTTACAAGAACCTCGTTTACAGTACAAGTTCAACATCGCAGAAAGTGAAAAATGGATAAAGAAGTTGTGGTATTTACTTACAAAGCAATATCACTCAGCAATGAAATCTGTGTCATCAGGCCCTTAGCAGCACAATGAGTGGATTCAGGTATGATGATTCTAACTGAAGTAAGTCACACAGAAAAGAAACATCATAAGATATCAGTAATACACGGAATATAAACTTGGCTACACAGGAACTGAATTACAGAACAGAACAGGGTCTCAAATTTAGAAAACCAACTTATGCTTGCTTAAGGGGAAAGGTGAGTTGGGGTGCTGCATAAAACCAGAGATTGAAATGAGCACAGATAAAGTTCCTTAAGCCAAATATGAAATAGACAAGAGCTACTCCTTGCTCAACGAAATGGACTCAACACCGCATATTAAACGCCTAAGAATGTACTTGACTAGTAAGTATCTTAAAACCTATGGATTGCTATGTCTCCAAAAGAGAATCAAGCGTGTGTACAGGGGCATAAACGCAGCAGTGATAGGATTGGAGAGGTTCGGTGAGCAAATGAAGACCCTTTGAAGTCATATTGCATGGTACCCATTACACGGATCTCAACTCTCCAGGTTTAAGGTATTCTTCCTTCAGCTAAAACATGCATGTGGAACCCAGAGTATGATCAACCATGTGAACGGGAGACGTGTTCAAATATGTCTCAGTTTTCCTCCCCGGGTACTCGGGTGCAACATTCCAGACGCTTTACTAACACTCTCCCCACTTGGAGAGTCAGCGCCTTTAACCTCCTGTTTGGCCCAGTTTGCAATTTCTGCGGAAGATGAACAGGAATAGCGAGAACCAATGAGAGGCTAGCTGGAGGTGTCTGGACGGGCAAATTTAACTCTCATTTTCCACCAGGAAGAGGAAATAACCAAAGGCTCAGCATGCCGTGCCGGAACCAGATTAGGGCCTGAAGCCATCCTGCGGTGTTGCGGCCAGGTCACAAGAAAGCGAGTTGAAGAAAGGAGCTCAGGGGCACTGTAATTCACAAACCTGCAGAGTTATAAGTGACAGCTATCGTCCAAAAATAGACTGAAGTAAGGCTGCCAAGAGGACTTGAAAGCGGGGCAGAATTGCAGGAAACCGATTTCAGGAGGTAGACTGGAATTGCATTGAAAGCATAGGAAAAGAGGCAGAACGTCCACAATGATGCACTTGGCCAAAAAGGGCGTATGCGTTTTTTCCTGAATATATTCAGGAAAAAACGCATACGCCCTTTTTGGCCAACCAAGCAAGCTTGCAAAGGAAATCTGCACTACAATGAAGTCTCACTTCCCCCCGGTCAAAAGGGCCATCTGAAAAAAGTGTAAAATCCAGAAAGGCAGGACAGGCCATGGAGAACTGGGAGCCTTGTTATGCTGATGGGCGGGATGTAAATTGCCAACAACCACTCGGGAGAAGTGTATGGTGTTTCCTGAAACATCTAAAAAACAAAGCAACAGAACCTAGGGCACTTCCACTTATGGTCCTATAGCTTAGGGAAATTAAAATCAAAAAGACACAGCCACCCCAAAGTTTGGAACGGCTCTGTTTACAAGAACCTCGTTTACAGTACAAGTTCAACATCGCAGAAAGTGAAAAATGGATAAAGAAGTTGTGGTATTTACTTACAAAGCAATATCACTCAGCAATGAAATCTGTGTCATCAAGCCCGTAGCAGCACAATGAGTGGATTCAGGTATGATGATTCTAACTGAAGTAAGTCACACAGAAAAAGAAACATCATAAGATATCACTAATACACGGAATGTAAACTTGGCTACACAGGAACTGAATTACAGAACAGAACAGGGACTCAAATTTAGAAAACCAACTTATGCTAGCTTAAGGGGAAAGGTGAGTTGGGGTGCTGCATAAAACCAGAGATTGAAATGAGCACAGATAAAGTTCCTTAAGCCAAATATGGAATAGACAAGAGCTACTCCTTGCTCAACGAAATGGACTCAAAACCCCTTATTAAACCCCTAAGAATGTACCTGACTAGTAAGTATCTTGAAACCTATGGATTGCTATGTCTCCGAAAGAGAATCAAGCATGTGTACAGGGGAATAAACACAGCAGTGATAGGATTGGAGAGGTTCGGTGAGCAAATGAAGTCCCTTTGAAGTTATATTGCATGGTACCCATTACACGGGTCTCAACTCTCCAGGTTTAAGGTATTCTTCCTTCAGCTAAAACATGCATGTGGAACCCAGAGTATGATCAACCATGTGAATGGGAGACGTGTTCAAATATGTCTCACTTTTCCTCCCCTGGTACTCGGGTGCAACATTCCAGACGCTTTACTAACACTCTCCCCACTTGGAGAGTCAGCGCCTTTAACCTCCTGTTTGGCCCAGTTTGCAATTTCTGCGGAAGATGAACAGGAATAGCGAGAACCAATGAGAGGCTAGCTGGAGGTGTCTGGACGGGCAAATTTAACTCTCATTTCCCACCAGGAAGAGGAAATAACCAAAGGCTCAGCGTGCCGTACCGGAACCAGATTAGGGCCTGAAGCCATCCTGCGGTGTTGCGGCCAGGTCACAAGAAAGCGAGTTGAAGAAAGGAGCTCAGGGGCACTGTAATTCACAAACCTGCAGAGTTATAAATGACAGCTATCGTCCAAAAATAGACTGAAGTAAGGCTGCCAAGAGGACTTGAAAGCGGGGCAGAATTGCAGGAAACCGATTTCAGGAGGTAGACTGGAATTGCATTGAAAGCATAGGAAAAGAGGCAGAACGTCCACAATGATGCACTTGGCCAAATAGGGCGTATGCGTTTTTTCCTGAATATATTCAGGAAAAAACGCATACGCCCTTTTTGGCCAACCAAGCAAGCTTGCAAAGGAAATCTGCACTACAATGAAGTCTCACTTCCCCCCGGTCAAAAGGGCCATCTGAAAAAAGTGTAAAATCCAGAAAGGCAGGACAGGCCATGGAGAACTGGGAGCCTTGTTATGCTGATGGGCGGGATGTAAATTGCCAACAGACACTTGGGAGAAGTGTATGGTGTTTCCTGAAACATCTAAAAAACAAAGCAACAGAGCCTAGGGCACTTCCACTTATGGTCCTATAGCTTAGGGAAATTAAAATCAAAAAGACACAGCCACCCCAAAGTTTGGAACGGCTCTGTTTACAAGAACCTCGTTTACAGTACAAGTTCAACATCGCAGAAAGTGAAAAATGGATAAAGAAGTTGTGGTATTCACTTACAAAGCAATATCACTCAGCAATGAATTCTATGTCATCAGGCCCTTAGCATCGCAATGACTGGATTCAGGTATGATGATTCTAACTGAAATAAGTCACACAGAAAAAGAAACATCATAAGATATCACTAATACACGGAATGTAAACTTGCCTACACAGGAACTGAATTACAGAAAAGAACAGGGTCTCAAATTTAGAAAACCAACTTATGCTTGCTTAAGGGGAAAGGTGAGTTGGGGTGCTGCATAAAACCAGAGATTGAAATGAGCACAGATAAAGTTCCTTAAGCCAAATATGGAATAGACAAGAGCTACTCCTTGCTCAACGAAATGGACTCAAAACCGCATATTAAACCCCTAAGAATGTACCTGACTAGTAAGTATCTTAAAACCTATGGATTGCTATGTCTCCAAAAGAGAATCAAGCGTGTGTACAGGGGAATAAACACAGCAGTGATAGGATTGGAGAGGTTCGGTGAGCAAATGAAGACCCTTTGAAATTATATTGCATGGTACGCATTACACAGGTCTCAACTCTCCAGGTTTAAGGTATTCTTCCTTCAGCTAAAACATGCATGTGGAACCCAAGTATGATCAACCATGTGATCGGGAGACGTGTTCAAATATGTCTCAGTTTTCCTCCCCTGGTACTCGGGTGCAACATTCCAGACGCTTTACTAACACTCTCCCCACTTGGAGAGTCAGCGCCTTTAACCTCCTGTTTGGCCCAGTTTACAATTTCTGCGGAAGATGAACAGGAATAGCGAGAACCAATGAGAGGCTAGCTGGAGGTGTCTGGACGGGCAAATTTAACTCTCATTTCCCACCAGGAAGAGTAAATAACCAAAGGCTCAGCGTGCCGTACCGGAACCAGATTAGGGCCTGAAGCCATCCTGCGGTGTTGCGGCCAGCTCAAAAGAAAGCGAGTTGAACAAAGGAGCTCAGGGGCACTGTAATTCACAAACCTGCAGAGTTATAGATGACAGCTATCGTCCAAAAATAGACTGAAGTAAGGCTGCCAAGAGGACTTGAAAGCGGGGCAGAATTGCAGGAAACCGATTTCAGGAGGTAGACTGGAATTGCATTGAAAGCATAGGAAAAGAGGCAGAACGTCCATAATGATGCACTTGGCCAAAAAGGGCGTATGCGTTTTTTCCTGAATATATTCAGGAAAAAACGCATACGCCCTTTTTGGCCAACCAAGCAAGCTTGCAAAGTAAATCTGCACTACAATGAAGTCTCACTTCCCCCCGGTCAAAAGGGCCGTCTGAAAAAAGTGTAAAATCCAGAAAGGCAGGACAGGCCATGGAGAACTGGGAGCCTTGTTATGCTGATGGGCGGGATGTAAATTGCCAACAACCACTCGGGAGAAGTGTATGGTGTTTCCTGAAACATCTAAAAAACAAAGCAACAGAACCTAGGGCACTTCCACTTATGGTCCTATAGCTTAGAGAAATTAAAATCAAAAAGACACAGCCACCCCAAAGTTTGGAACGGCTCTGTTTACAAGAACCTCGTTTACAGTACAAGTTCAACATCGCAGAAAGTGAAAAATGGATAAAGAAGTTGTGGTATTTACTTACAAAGCAATATCACTCAGCAATGAAATCTGTGTCATCAGGCCCTTAGCAGCACAATGAGTGGATTCAGGTATGATGATTCTAACTGAAGTAAGTCACACAGAAAAAGAAACATCATAAGATATCACTAATACACGGAATGTAAACTTGCCTACACAGGAACTGAATTACAGAACAGAACAGGGTCTCAAATTTAGAAAACCAACTTATGCTTGCTTAAGGGGAAAGGTGAGTTGGGGTGCTGCATAAAACCAGAGATTGAAATGAGCACAGATAAAGTTCCTTAAGCCAAATATGGAATAGACAAGAGCTACTCCTTGCTCAACGAAATGGACTCAACACCCCATATTAAACGCCTAAGAATGTTCCTGACTAGTAAGTATCTTAAAACCTATGGATTGCTGTGTCTCCAAAAGAGAATCAAGCATGTGTACAGGGGCATAAACGCAGCAGTGATAGGATTGGAGAGGTTCGGTGAGCAAATGAAGACCCTTTGAAGTCATATTGCATGGGACCCATTCCACGGGTTTCCACTACCCAGGTTTAAGGTATTCTTCCTTCAGCTAAAACATGCATGTGGAACCTAGAGTATGATCAACCATGTGATCGGGAGACGTGTTCAAATATGTCTCAGTTTTCGTACCCTGGTACTTGGGTGCAACATTCCAGACGCTTTACTAACACTCTCCCGACTTGGAGAGTCAGTCCCTTTAACCTCCTGTTTGGCTCAGTTTGCAATTTCTGCGGAAGATGAACAGGAATAGCGAGAACCAATGAGAGGCTAGCTGGAGGTGTCTGGACGGGCAAATTTAACTCTCATTTCCCACCAGGAAGAGGAAATAACCAAAGGCTCAGCATGCCGTGCCAGAACCAGATTAGGGCCTGAAGCCATCCTGCGGTGTTGCGGCCAGGTCACAAGAAAGCGAGTTGAAGAAAGGAGCTCAGGGGCACTGTAATTCACAAACCTGCAGAGTTATAAATGACAGCGATCGTCCAAAAATAGACTGAAGTAAGGCTGCCAAGAGGACTTGAAAGCGGGGCAGAATTGCAGGAAACCGATTTCAGGAGGTAGACTGGAATTGCATTGAAAGCATAGGAAAAGAGGCAGAACGTCCACAATGATGCACTTGGCCAAATAGGGCGTATGCGTTTTTTCCTGAATATATTCAGGAAAAAACGCATACGCCCTTTTTGGCCAACCAAGCAAGCTTGCAAAGGAAATCTGCACTACAATGAAGTCTCACTTCCCCCCGGTCAAAAGGGCCATCTGAAAAAAGTGTAAAATCCAGAAAGGCAGGACAGGCCATGGAGAACTGGGAGCCTTGTTATGCTGATGGGCGGGATGTAAATTGCCAACAACCACTCGGGAGAAGTGTATGGTGTTTCCTGAAACATCTAAAAAACAAAGCAACAGAGCCTAGGGCACTTCCACTTATGGTCCTATAGCTTAGGGAAATTAAAATCAAAAAGACACAGCCACCCCAAAGTTTGGGACGCCTCTGTTTACAAGAACCTCGTTTACAGTACAAGTTCAACATCGCAGGAAGTGAAAAATGGATAAAGAAGTTGTGGTATTTACTTACAAAGCAATATCACTCAGCAATGAATTCTATGTCATCAGGCCCTTAGCAGCACAATGAGTGGATTCAGGTATGATGATTCTAACTGAAATAAGTCACACAGAAAAAGAAACATCATAAGATATCAGTAATACACGGAATGTAAACTTGGCTACACAGGAACTGAATTACAGAACAGAACAGGGACTCAAATTTAGAAAACCAACTTATGCTTGCTTAAGGGGAAAGGTGAGTTGGGGTGCTGCATAAAACCAGAGATTCAAATGAGCACAGATAAAGTTCCTTAAGCCAAATATGGAATAGACAAGAGCTACTCCTTGCTCAACGAAATGGACTCAAAACCCCATATTAAACCCAAGAGAATGTACCTGACTAGTAAGTATCTTAAAACCTATGGATTGCTATGTCTCCAAAAGAGAATCAAGCGTGTGTACAGGGGAATAAACACAGCAGTGATAGGATTGGAGAGGTTCGGTGAGCAAATGAAGACCCTTTGAAGTTATATTTCATGGTACCCATTACACGGGTCTCAACTCTCCAGGTTTAAGGTATTCTTCCTTCAGCTTAAACATGCATGTGGAACCCAGAGTATGATCAACCATGTGAACGGGAGACGTGTTCAAATATGTCTCAGTTTTCCTCCCCTGGTACTCGGGTGCAACATTCCAGATGCTTTACTAACACTCTCCCGACTTGGAGAGTCAGTCCCTTTAACCTCCTGTTTGGCCCAGTTTGCAATTTCTGCGGAAGATGAACAGGAATAGCGAGAACCAATGAGAGGCTAGCTGGAGGTGTCTGGACGGGCAAATTTAACTCTCATTTCCCACCAGGAAGAGGAATTAACCAAAGGCTCAGCATGCCGGGCCGGAACCAGATTAGGGCCTGAAGCCATCCTGCGGTGTTGCGGCCAGCTCACAAGAAAGCGAGTTGAAGAAAGGAGCTCAGGGGCACTGTAATTCACAAACCTGCAGAGTTATAAATGACAGCTATCGTCCAAAAATAGACTGAAGTAAGGCTGCCAAGAGGACTTGAAAGCGGGGCAGAATTGCAGGAAACCGATTTCAGGAGGTAGACTGGAATTGCATTGAAAGCATAGGAAAAGAGGCAGAACGTCCACAATGATGCACTTGGCCAAAAAGGGCGTAAGCGTTTTTTCCTGAATATATTCAGGAAAAAACGCATACGCCCTTTTTGGCCAACCAAGCAAGCTTGCAAAGGAAATCTGCACTACAATGAAGTCTCACTTCCCCCCGGTCAAAAGGGCCATCTGAAAAAAGTGTAAAATCCAGAAAGGCAACAGGCCATTGAGAACTGGGAGCCTTGTTATGCTGATGGGCGGGATGTAAATTGCCAACAGACACTCGGGAGAAGTGTATGGTGTTTCCTGAAACATCTAAAAAACAAAGCAACAGAGCCTAGGGCACTTCCACTTATGGTCCTATAGCTTAGGGAAATTAAAATCAAAAAGACACAGCCACCCCAAAGTTTGGAACGGCTCTGTTTACAAGAACCTCGTTTACAGTACAAGTTCAACATTGCAGAAAGTGAAAAATGGATAAAGAAGTTGTGGTATTCACTTACAAAGCAATATCACTCAGCAATGAAATCTATGTCATCAGGCCCTTAGCATCGCAATGAGTGGATTCAGGTATGATGATTCTAACTGAAATAAGTCACACAGAAAAAGAAACATCATAAGATATCAGTAATACACGGAATGTAAACTTGGCTACACAGGAACTGAATTCCAAAACAGAACAGGGTCTCAAATTTAGAAAACCAACTTATGCTTGCTTAAGGGGAAAGGTGAGTTGGGGTGCTGCATAAAACCAGAGATTGAAATGAGCACAGATAAAGTTCCTTAAGCCAAATATGGAATAGACAAGAGCTACTCCTTGCTCAACGAAATGGACTCAACACCCCATATTAAACGCCTAAGAATGTTCCTGACTAGTAAGTATCTTAAAACCTATGGATTGCTATGTCTCCGAAAGAGAATCAAGCATGTGTACAGGGGCATAAACGCAGCAGTGATAGGATTGGAGAGGTTCGGTGAGCAAATGAAGACCCTTTGAAGTCATATTGCATGGTACCCATTCCACGGGTTTCAACTACCCAGGTTTTAGGTATTCTTCCTTCAGCTAAAACATGCATGTGGAACCCAAGTATGATCAACCATGTGAACGGGAGACGTGTTCAAATATGTCTCAGTTTTCCTCCCCTGGTACTCGGGTGCAACATTCCAGACGCTTTACTAACACTCTCCCCACTTGGAGAGTCAGCGCCTTTAACCTCCTATTTGGCCCAGTTTGCAATTTCTGCGGAAGATGAACAGGAATAGCGAGAACCAATGAGAGGCTAGCTGGAGGTGTCTGGACGGGCAAATTTAACTCTCATTTCCCACCAGGAAGAGGAAATAACCAAAGGCTCAGCGTGCCGTACCGGAACCAGATTAGGGCCTGAAGCCATCCTGCGTTGTTGCGGCCAGCTCAAAAGAAAGCGAGTTGAACAAAGGAGCTCAGGGGCACTGTAATTCACAAACCTGCAGAGTTATAAATGACAGCTATCGTCCAAAAATATACTGAAGTAAGGCTGCCAAGAGGACTTGAAAGTGGGGCAGAATTGCAGGAAACCGATTTCAGGAGGTAGACTGGAATTGCATTGAAAGCATAGGAAAAGAGGCAGAACGTCCACAATGATGCACTTGGCCAAAAAGGGCGTATGCGTTTTCTCCTGAATATATTCAGGAAAAAACGCATACACACTTTTTGGCCAACCAAGCAAGCTTGCAAAGGAAATCTGCACTACAATGAAGTCTCACTTCCCCCCGGTCAAAAGGGCCATCTGAAAAAAGTGTAAAATCCAGAAAGGCAGGACAGGCCATGGAGAACTGGGAGCCTTGTTATGCTGATGGGCGGGATGTAAATTGCCAACAACCACTCGGGAGAAGTGTATGGTGTTTCCTGAAACATCTAAAAAACAAAGCAACAGAACCTAGGGCACTTCCACTTATGGTCCTATAGCTTAGGGAAATTAAAATCAAAAAGACACAGCCACCCCAAAGTTTGGAACGGCTCTGTTTACAAGAACCTCGTTTACAGTACAAGTTCAACATCGCAGAAAGTGAAAAATGGATAAAGAAGTTGTGGTATTTACTTACAAAGCAATATCACTCAGCAATGAAATCTGTGTCATCAGGCCCTTAGCAGCACAATGAGTGGATTCAGGTATGATGATTCTAACTGAAGTAAGTCACACAGAAAAAGAAACATCATAAGATATCAGTAATACACGGAATGTAAACTTGGCTACACAGGAACTGAATTACAGAACAGAACAGGGACTCAAATTTAGAAAACCAACTTATGCTTGCTTAAGGGGAAAGGTGAGTTGGGGTGCTGCATAAAACCAGAGATTCAAATGAGCACAGATAAAGTTCCTTAAGCCAAATATGGAATAGACAAGAGCTACTCCTTGCTCAAAGAAATGGACTCAAAACCCCATATTAAACCCAAGAGAATGTACCTGACTAGTAAGTATCTTAAAACCTATGGATTGCTATGTCTCCAAAAGAGAATCAAGCGTGTGTACAGGGGAATAAACACAGCAGTGATAGGATTGGAGAGGTTCGGTGAGCAAATGAAGACCCTTTGAAGTTATATTTCATGGTACCCATTACACGGGTCTCAACTCTCCAGGTTTAAGGTATTCTTCCTTCAGCTTAAACATGCATGTGGAACCCAGAGTATGATCAACCATGTGAACGGGAGACGTGTTCAAATATGTCTCAGTTTTCCTCCCCTGGTACTCGGGTGCAACATTCCAGATGCTTTACTAACACTCTCCCGACTTGGAGAGTCAGTCCCTTTAACCTCCTGTTTGGCCCAGTTTGCAATTTCTGCGGAAGATGAACAGGAATAGCGAGAACCAATGAGAGGCTAGCTGGAGGTGTCTGGACGGGCAAATTTAACTCTCATTTCCCACCAGGAAGAGGAATTAACCAAAGGCTCAGCATGCCGGGCCGGAACCAGATTAGGGCCTGAAGCCATCCTGCGGTGTTGCGGCCAGCTCACAAGAAAGCGAGTTGAAGAAAGGAGCTCAGGGGCACTGTAATTCACAAACCTGCAGAGTTATAAATGACAGCTATCGTCCAAAAATAGACTGAAGTAAGGCTGCCAAGAGGACTTGAAAGCGGGGCAGAATTGCAGGAAACCGATTTCAGGAGGTAGACTGGAATTGCATTGAAAGCATAGGAAAAGAGGCAGAACGTCCACAATGATGCACTTGGCCAAAAAGGGCGTAAGCGTTTTTTCCTGAATATATTCAGGAAAAAATGCATACGCCCTTTTTGGCCAACCAAGCAAGCTTGCAAAGGAAATCTGCACTACAATGAAGTCTCACTTCCCCCCGGTCAAAAGGGCCATCTGAAAAAAGTGTAAAATCCAGAAAGGCAACAGGCCATTGAGAACTGGGAGCCTTGTTATGCTGATGGGCGGGATGTAAATTGCCAACAGACACTCGGGAGAAGTGTATGGTGTTTCCTGAAACATCTAAAAAACAAAGCAACAGAGCCTAGGGCACTTCCACTTATGGTCCTATAGCTTAGGGAAATTAAAATCAAAAAGACACAGCCACCCCAAAGTTTGGAACGGCTCTGTTTACAAGAACCTCGTTTACAGTACAAGTTCAACATCGCAGAAAGTGAAAAATGGATAAAGAAGTTGTGGTATTCACTTACAAAGCAATATCACTCAGCAATGAAATCTATGTCATCAGGCCCTTAGCATCGCAATGAGTGGATTCAGGTATGATGATTCTAACTGAAATAAGTCACACAGAAAAAGAAACATCATAAGATATCAGTAATACACGGAATGTAAACTTGGCTACACAGGAACTGATATCCAAAACAGAACAGGGTCTCAAATTTAGAAAACCAACTTATGCTTGCTTAAGGGGAAAGGTGAGTTGGGGTGCTGCATAAAACCAGAGATTGAAATGAGCACAGATAAAGTTCCTTAAGCCAAATATGGAATAGACAAGAGCTACTCCTTGCTCAACGAAATGGACTCAACACCCCATATTAAACGCCTAAGAATGTTCCTGACTAGTAAGTATCTTAAAACCTATGGATTGCTATGTCTCCGAAAGAGAATCAAGCATGTGTACAGGGGCATAAACGCAGCAGTGATAGGATTGGAGAGGTTCGGTGAGCAAATGAAGACCCTTTGAAGTCATATTGCATGGTACCCATTCCACGGGTTTCAACTACCCAGGTTTTAGGTATTCTTCCTTCAGCTAAAACATGCATGTGGAACCCAAGTATGATCAACCATGTGAACGGGAGACGTGTTCAAATATGTCTCAGTTTTCCTCCCCTGGTACTCGGGTGCAACATTCCAGACGCTTTACTAACACTCTCCCCACTTGGAGAGTCAGCGCCTTTAACCTCCTGTTTGGCCCAGTTTGCAATTTCTGCGGAAGATGAACAGGAATAGCGAGAACCAATGAGAGGCTAGCTGGAGGTGTCTGGACGGGCAAATTTAACTCTCATTTCCCACCAGGAAGAGGAAATAACCAAAGGCTCAGCGTGCCGTACCGGAACCAGATTAGGGCCTGAAGCCATCCTGCGTTGTTGCGGCCAGCTCAAAAGAAAGCGAGTTGAACAAAGGAGCTCAGGGGCACTGTAATTCACAAACCTGCAGAGTTATAAATGACAGCTATCGTCCAAAAATATACTGAAGTAAGGCTGCCAAGAGGACTTGAAAGTGGGGCAGAATTGCAGGAAACCGATTTCAGGAGGTAGACTGGAATTGCATTGAAAGCATAGGAAAAGAGGCAGAACGTCCACAATGATGCACTTGGCCAAAAAGGGCGTATGCGTTTTCTCCTGAATATATTCAGGAAAAAACGCATACACACTTTTTGGCCAACCAAGCAAGCTTGCAAAGGAAATCTGCACTACAATGAAGTCTCACTTCCCCCCGGTCAAAAGGGCCATCTGAAAAAAGTGTAAAATCCAGAAAGGCAGGACAGGCCATGGAGAACTGGGAGCCTTGTTATGCTGATGGGCGGGATGTAAATTGCCAACAACCACTCGGGAGAAGTGTATGGTGTTTCCTGAAACATCTAAAAAACAAAGCAACAGAACCTAGGGCACTTCCACTTATGGTCCTATAGCTTAGGGAAATTAAAATCAAAAAGACACAGCCACCCCAAAGTTTGGAACGGCTCTGTTTACAAGAACCTCGTTTACAGTACAAGTTCAACATCGCAGAAAGTGAAAAATGGATAAAGAAGTTGTGGTATTTACTTACAAAGCAATATCACTCAGCAATGAAATCTGTGTCATCAGGCCCTTAGCAGCACAATGAGTGGATTCAGGTATGATGATTCTAACTGAAGTAAGTCACACAGAAAAAGAAACATCATAAGATATCAGTAATACACGGAATGTAAACTTGGCTACACAGGAACTGAATTACAGAACAGAACAGGGACTCAAATTTAGAAAACCAACTTATGCTTGCTTAAGGGTAAAGGTGAGTTGGGGTGCTGCATAAAACCAGAGATTGAAATGAGCACAGATAAAGTTCCTTAAGTCAAATATGGAATAGACAAGAGCTACTCCTTGCTCAACGAAATGGACTCAACACCGCATATTAAACGCCTAAGAATGTACCTGACTAGTAAGTATCTTAAAAACCTATGGATTGCTATGTCTCCGAAAGAGAATCAAGCATGTGTACAGGGGCATAAACGCAGCAGTGATAGGATTGGAGAGGTTCGGTGAGCAAATGAAGACCCTTTGAAGTCATATTGCATGGTACCCATTACACGGGTCTTAACTCTCCAGGTTTAAGGTATTCTTCCTTCAGCTAAAACATGCATGTGGAACCCAAGTATGATCAACCATGTGAACGGGAGATGTGTTCAAATATGTCTCAGTTTTCCTCCCCTGGTACTCGGGTGCAACATTCCAGACGCTTTACTAACACTCTCCCCACTTGGAGAGTCAGCGCCTTTAACCTCCTGTTTGGCCCAGTTTGCAATTTCTGCGGAAGATGAACAGGAATAGCGAGAACCAATGAGAGGCTAGCTGGAGGTGTCTGGACGGGCAAATTTAACTCTCATTTCCCACCAGGAAGAGGAAATAACCAAAGGCTCAGCGTGCCGTGCCGGAACCAGATTAGGGCCTGAAGCCATCCTGCGGTGTTGCGGCCAGCTCAAAAGAAAGCGAGTTGAAGAAAGGAGCTCAGGGGCACTGTAATTCACAAACCTGCAGAGTTATAAATGACAGCTATCGTCCAAAAATAGACTGAAGTAAGGCTGCCAAGAGGACTTGAAAGCGGGGCAGAATTGCAGGAAACCGATTTCAGGAGGTAGACTGGAATTGCATTGAAAGCATAGGAAAAGAGGCAGAACGTCCACAATGATGCACTTGGCCAAAAAGGGCGTATGCGTTTTTTCCTGAATATATTCAGGAAAAAACGCATACGCCCTTTTTGGCCAACCAAGCAAGCTTGCAAAGGAAATCTGCACTACAATGAAGTCTCACTTCCCCCCGGTCAAAAGGGCCATCTGAAAAAAGTGTAAAATCCAGAAAGGCAGGACAGGCCATGGAGAACTGGGAGCCTTGTTATGCTGATGGGCGGGATGTAAATTGCCAACAACCACTCGGGAGAAGTGTATGGTGTTTCCTGAAACATCTAAAAAACAAAGAAGCAGAGCCTAGGGCACTTCCACTTACGGTCCTATAGCTTAGGGAAATTAAAATCAAAAAGACACAGCCACCCCAAAGTTTGGGACGCCTCTGTTTACAAGAACCTCGTTTACAGTACAAGTTCAACATCGCAGAAAGTGAAAAATGGATAAAGAAGTTGTGGTATTTACTTACAAAGCAATATCACTCAGCAATGAATTCTATGTCATCAGGCCCTTAGCAGCACAATGAGTGGATTCAGGTATGATGATTCTAACTGAAATAAGTCACACAGAAAAAGAAACATCATAAGATATCAGTAATACACGGAATGTAAACTTGGCTACACAGGAACTGAATTACAGAACAGAACAGGGACTCAAATTTAGAAAACCAACTTATGCTTGCTTAAGGGGAAAGGTGAGTTGGGGTGCTGCATAAAACCAGAGATTGAAATGAGCACAGATAAAGTTCCTTAAGCCAAATATGGAATAGACAAGAGCTACTCCTTGCTCAAAGAAATGGACTCAAAACCCCATATTAAACCCAAGAGAATGTACCTGACTAGTAAGTATCTTAAAACCTATGGATTGCTATGTCTCCAAAAGAGAATCAAGCGTGTGTACAGGGGAATAAACACAGCAGTGATAGGATTGGAGAGGTTCGGTGAGCAAATGAAGACCCTTTGAAGTTATATTGCATGGTACCCATTACACGGGTCTCAACTCTCCAGGTTTAAGGTATTCTTCCTTCAGCTTAAACATGCATGTGGAACCCAGAGTATGATCAACCATGTGAACGGGAGACGTGTTCAAATATGTCTCAGTTTTCCTCCCCTGGTACTCGGGTGCAACATTCCAGATGCTTTACTAACACTCTCCCGACTTGGAGAGTCAGTCCCTTTAACCTCCTGTTTGGCCCAGTTTGCAATTTCTGCGGAAGATGAACAGGAATAGCGAGAACCAATGAGAGGCTAGCTGGAGGTGTCTGGACGGGCAAATTTAACTCTCATTTCCCACCAGGAAGAGGAATTAACCAAAGGCTCAGCATGCCGGACCGGAACCAGATTAGGGCCTGAAGCCATCCTGCGGTGTTGCGGCCAGGTCACAAGAAAGCGAGTTGAAGAAAGGAGCTCAGGGGCACTGTAATTCACAAACCTGCAGAGTTATAAATGACAGCTATCGTCCAAAAATAGACTGAAGTAAGGCTGCCAAGAGGACTTGAAAGCGGGGCAGAATTGCAGGAAACCGATTTCAGGAGGTAGACTGGAATTGCATTGAAAGCATAGGAAAAGAGGCAGAACGTCCACAATGATGCACTTGGCCAAAAAGGGCGTATGCGTTTTTTCCTGAATATATTCAGGAAAAAACGCATACGCCCTTTTTGGCCAACCAAGCAAGCTTGCAAAGGAAATCTGCACTACAATGAAGTCTCACTTCCCCCCGGTCAAAAGGGCCATCTGAAAAAAGTGTAAAATCCAGAAAGGCAACAGGCCATTGAGAACTGGGAGCCTTGTTATGCTGATGGGCGGGATGTAAATTGCCAACAGACACTCGGGAGAAGTGTATGGTGTTTCCTGAAACATCTAAAAAACAAAGCAACAGAGCCTAGGGCACTTCCACTTATGGTCCTATAGCTTAGGGAAATTAAAATCAAAAAGACACAGCCACCCCAAAGTTTGGAACGGCTCTGTTTACAAGAACCTCGTTTACAGTACAAGTTCAACATCGCAGAAAGTGAAAAATGGATAAAGACGTTGTGGTATTCACTTACAAAGCAATATCACTCAGCAATGAAATCTATGTCATCAGGCCCTTAGCATCGCAATGAGTGGATTCAGGTATGATGATTCTAACTGAAATAAGTCACACAGAAAAAGAAACATCATAAGATATCACTAATACACGGAATGTAAACTTGCCTACACAGGAACTGAATTACAGAACAGAACAGGGTCTCAAATTTAGAAAACCAACTTATGCTTGCTTAAGGGTAAAGGTGAGTTGGGGTGCTGCATAAAACCAGAGATTGAAATGAGCACAGATAAAGTTCCTTAAGCCAAATATGGAATAGACAAGAGCTACTCCTTGCTCAACGAAATGGACTCAACACCCCATGTTAAACGCCTAAGAATGTTCCTGACTAGTAAGTATCTTAAAACCTATGGATTGCTATGTCTCCGAAAGAGAATCAAGCATGTGTACAGGGGCATAAACGCAGCAGTGATAGGATTGGAGAGGTTCGGTGAGCAAATGAAGACCCTTTGAAGTCATATTGCATGGTACCCATTCCACGGGTTTCAACTACCCAGGTTTAAGGTATTCTTCCTTCAGCTAAAACATGCATGTGGAACCTAGAGCATGATCAACCATGTGATCGGGAGACGTGTTCAAATATGTCTCAGTTTTCGTACCCTGGTACTTGGGTGCAACATTCCAGACGCTTTACTAACACTCTCCCGACTTGGAGAGTCAGTCCCTTTAACCTCCTGTTTGGCCCAGTTTGCAATTTCTGCGGTAGATGAACAGGAATAGCGAGAACCAATGAGAGGCTAGCTGGAGGTGTCTGGACGGGCAAATTTAACTCTCATTTCCCACCAGGAAGAGGAATTAACCAAAGGCTCAGCCTGCCGTGCCGGAACCAGATTAGGTCCTGAAGCCATCCTGCGGTGTTGCGGCCAGGTCACAAGAAAGCGAGTTGAAGAAAGGAGCTCAGGGGCACTGTAATTCACAAACCTGCAGAGTTATAAATGACAGCTATCATCCAAAAATAGACTGAAGTAAGGCTGCCAAGAGGACTTGAAAGCGGGGCAGAATTGCAGGAAACCGATTTCAGGAGGTAGACTGGAATTGCATTGAAAGCATAGGAAAAGAGGCAGAACGTCCACAATGATGCACTTGGCCAAAAAGGGCGTATGCGTTTTTTCCTGAATATATTCAGGAAAAAACGCATACGCCCTTTTTGGCCAACCAAGCAAGCTTGCAAAGGAAATCTGCACTACAATGAAGTCTCACTTCCCCCCAGTCAAAAGGGCCATCTGAAAAAAGTGTAAAATCCAGAAAGGCAGGACAGGCCATGGAGAACTGGGAGCCTTGTTATGCTGATGGGCGGGATGTAAATTGCCAACAACCACTTGGGAGAAGTGTATGGTGTTTCCTGAAACATCTAAAAAACAAAGCAACAGAACCTAGGGCACTTCCACTTATGGTCCTATAGCTTAGGGAAATTAAAATCAAAAAGACACAGCCACCCCAAAGATTGGAACGGCTCTGTTTACAAGAACCTCGTTTACAGTACAAGTTCAACATCGCAGAAAGTGAAAAATGGATAAAGAAGTTGTGGTATTTACTTACAAAGCAATATCACTCAGCAATGAAATCTGTGTCATCAGGCCCTTAGCAGCACAATGAGTGGATTCAGGTATGATGATTCTAACTGAAGTAAGTCACAAAGAAAAAGAAACATCATAAGATATCAGTAATACACGGAATGTAAACTTGGCTACACAGGAACTGAATTACAGAACAGAACAGGGTCTCAAATTTAGAAAACCGACTTATGCTTGCTTAAGGGTAAAGGTGAGTTGGAGTGCTGCATAAAACCAGAGATTGAAATGAGCACAGATAAAGTTCCTTAAGTCAAATATGGAATAGACAAGAGCTACTCCTTGCTCAACGAAATGGACTCAACACCGCATATTAAACGCCTAAGAATGTACCTGACTAGTAAGTATCTTAAAAACCTATGGATTGCTATGTCTCCGAAAGAGAATCAAGCATGTGTACAGGGGCACAAACGCAGCAGTGATAGGATTGGAGAGGTTCGGTGAGCAAATGAAGACCCTTTGAAGTCATATTGCATGGTACCCATTACACGGGTCTTAACTCTCCAGGTTTAAGGTATTCTTCCTTCAGCTAAAACATGCATGTGGAACCCAAGTATGATCAACCATGTGAACGGGAGACGTGTTCAAATATGTCTCAGTTTTCCTCCCCTGGTACTCGGGTGCAACATTCCAGACGCTTTACTAACACTCTCCCCACTTGGAGAGTCAGTCCCTTTAACCTCCTGTTTGGCCCAGTTTGCAATTTCTGCGGAAGATGAACAGGAATAGCGAGAACCAATGAGAGGCTAGCTGGAGGTGTCTGGACGGGCAAATTTAACTCTCATTTCCCACCAGGAAGAGGAAATAACCAAAGGCTCAGCGTGCCGTGCCGGAACCAGATTAGGGCCTGAAGCCATCCTGCGGTGTTGCGGCCAGGTCACAAGAAAGCGAGTTGAAGAAAGGAGCTCAGGGGCACTGTAATTCACAAACCTGCAGAGTTATAAATGACAGCTATCGTCCAAAAATAGACTGAAGTAAGGCTGCCAAGAGGACTTGAAAGCGGGGCAGAATTGCAGGAAACCGATTTCAGGAGGTAGACTGGAATTGCATTGAAAGCATAGGAAAAGAGGCAGAACGTCCACAATGATGCACTTGGCCAAAAAGGGCGTATGCGTTTTTTCCTGAATATATTCAGGAAAAAACGCATACGCCCTTTTTGGCCAACCAAGCAAGCTTGCAAAGGAAATCTGCACTACAATGAAGTCTCACTTCCCCCCGGTCAAAAGGGCCATCTGAAAAAAGTGTAAAATCCAGAAAGGCAGGACAGGCCATGGAGAACTGGGAGCCTTGTTATGCTGATGGGCGGGATGTAAATTGCCAACAACCACTCGGGAGAAGTGTATGGTGTTTCCTGAAACATCTAAAAAACAAAGCAACAGAACCTAGGGCACTTCCACTTATGGTCCTATAGCTTAGGGAAATTAAAATCAAAAAGACACAGCCACCCCAAAGTTTGGAACGGCTCTGTTTTCAAGAACCTCGTTTACAGTACAAGTTCAACATTGCAGAAAGTGAAAAATGGATAAAGAAGTTTTGGTATTTACTTACAAAGCAATATCACTCAGCAATGAAATCTGTGTCATCAGGCCCGTAGCAGCACAATGAGTGGATTCAGGTATGATGATTCTAACTGAAGTAAGTCACACAGAAAAAGAAACATCATAAGATATCAGTAATACACGGAATGTAAACTTGGCTACACAGGAACTGAATTACAGAACAGAACAGGGACTCAAATTTAGAAAACCAACTTATGCTTGCTTAAGGGTAAAGGTGAGTTGGGGTGCTGCATAAAACCAGAGATTGAAATGAGCACAGATAAAGTTCCTTAAGCCAAATATGGAATAGACAAGAGCTACTCCTTGCTCAACGAAATGGACTCAAAACCCCATAGTAACCCCAAAGAATGTACCTGACTAGTAAGTATCTTAAAACCTATGGATTGCTATGTCTCCAAAAGAGAATCAAGCGTGTGTACAGGGGAATAAACACAGCAGTGATAGGATTGGAGAGGTTCGGTGAGCAAATGAAGACCCTTTGAAGTTATATTGCATGGTACCCATTACATGGGTCTCAACTCTCCAGGTTTAAGGTATTCTTCCTTCAGCTTAAACATGCATGTGGAACCCAGAGTATGATCAACCATGTGAACGGGAGACGTGTTCAAATATGTCTCAGTTTTCCTCCCCTGGTACTCGGGTGCAACATTCCAGACGCTTTACTAACACTCTCCCGACTTGGAGAGTCAGTCCCTTTAACCTCCTGTTTGGCCCAGTTTGCAATTTCTGCGGAAGATGAACAGGAATAGCGAGAACCAATGAGAGGCTAGCTGGAGGTGTCTGGACGGGCAAATTTAACTCTCATTTCCCACCAGGAAGAGGAATTAACCAAAGGCTCAGCATGCCGGGCCGGAACCAGATTAGGGCCTGAAGCCATCCTGCGGTGTTGCGGCCAGGTCACAAGAAAGCGAGTTGAAGAAAGGAGCTCAGGGGCACTGTAATTCACAAACCTGCAGAGTTATAAATGACAGCTATCGTCCAAAAATAGACTAAAGTAAGGCTGCCAAGAGGACTTGAAAGCGGGGCAGAATTGCAGGAAACCGATTTCAGGAGGTAGACTGGAATTGCATTGAAAGCATAGGAAAAGAGGCAGAACGTCCACAATGATGCACTTGGCCAAAAAGGGCGTATGCGTTTTTTCCTGAATATATTCAGGAAAAAACGCATACGCCCTTTTTGGCCAACCAAGCAAGCTTGCAAAGGAAATCTGCACTACAATGAAGTCTCACTTCCCCCCGGTCAAAAGGGCCATCTGAAAAAAGTGTAAAATCCAGAAAGGCAACAGGCCATTGAGAACTGGGAGCCTTGTTATGCTGATGGGCGGGATGTAAATTGCCAACAGACACTTGGGAGAAGTGTATGGTGTTTCCTGAAACATCTAAAAAACAAAGCAACAGAGCCTAGGGCACTTCCACTTATGGTCCTATAGCTTAGGGAAATTAAAATCAAAAAGACACAGCCACCCCAAAGTTTGGAACGGCTCTGTTTACAAGAACCTCGTTTACAGTACAAGTTCAACATCGCAGAAAGTGAAAAATGGATAAAGAAGTTGTGGTATTCACTTACAAAGCAATATCACTCAGCAATGAAATCTATGTCATCAGGCCGTTAGCATCGCAATGAGTGGATTCAGGTATGATGATTCTAACTGAAATAAGTCACACAGAAAAAGAAACATCATAAGATATCACTAATACACGGAATGTAAACTTGCCTACACAGGAACTGAATTACAGAACAGAACAGGGTCTCAAATTTAGAAAACCAACTTATGCTTGCTTAAGGGTAAAGGTGAGTTGGGGTGCTGCATAAAACCAGAGATTGAAATGAGCACAGATAAAGTTCCTTAAGCCAAATATGGAATAGACAAGAGCTACTCCTTGCTCAACGAAATGGACTCAACACCCCATATTAAACGCCTAAGAATGTTCCTGACTAGTAAGTATCTTAAAACCTATGGATTGCTATGTCTCCAAAAGAGAATCAAGCATGTGTACAGGGGCATAAACGCAGCAGTGATAGGATTGGAGAGGTTCGGTGAGCAAATGAAGACCCTTTGAAGTCATAATGCATGGTAACCATTCCACGGGTTTCAACTACCCAGGTTTAAGGTATTCTTCCTTCAGCTAAAACATGCATGTGGAACCTAGAGTATGATCAACCATGTGATCGGGAGACGTGTTCAAATATGTCTCAGTTTTCGTACCCTGGTACTCGGGTGCAACATTCCAGACGCTTTACTAACACTCTCCCGACTTGGAGAGTCAGTCCCTTTAACCTCCTGTTTGGCCCAGTTTGCAATTTCTGCGGAAGATGAACAGGAATAGCGAGAACCAATGAGAGGCTAGCTGGAGGTGTCTGGACTGGCAAATTTAACTCTCATTTCCCACCAGGAAGAGGAATTAACCAAAGGCTCAGCGTGCCGTGCCGGAACCAGATTAGGTCCTGAAGCCATCCTGCGGTGTTGCGGCCAGGTCACAAGAAAGCGAGTTGAAGAAAGGAGCTCAGGGGCACTGTAATTCACAAACCTGCAGAGTTATAAGTGACAGCTATCGTCCAAAAATAGACTGAAGTAAGGCTGCCAAGAGGACTTGAAAGCGGGGCAGAATTGCAGGAAACCGATTTCAGGAGGTAGACTGGAATTGCATTGAAAGCATAGGAAAAGAGGCAGAACGTCCACAATGATGCACTTGGCCAAAAAGGGCGTATGCGTTTTTTCCTGAATATATTCAGGAAAAAACGCATACGCCCTTTTTGGCCAACCAAGCAAGCTTGCAAAGGAAATCTGCACTACAATGAAGTCTCACTTCCCCCCGGTCAAAAGGGCCATCTGAAAAAAGTGTAAAATCCAGAAAGGCAGGACAGGCCATGGAGAACTGGGAGCCTTGTTATGCTGATGGGCGGGATGTAAATTGCCAACAGACACTCGGGAGAAGTGTATGGTGTTTCCTGAAACATCTAAAAAACAAAGCAACAGAGCCTAGGGCACTTCCACTTATGGTCCTATAGCTTAGGGAAATTAAAATCAAAAAGACACAGCCACCCCAAATTTGGAACGGCTCTGTTTACAAGAACCTCGTTTACAGTACAAGTTCAACATCGCAGAAAGTGAAAAATGGATAAAGAACTTGTGGTACTTACGTACAATGCAGTATCACTCAGCAATGAAATCTATGTCATCAGGCCCGTAGCAACATAATGAGTAGATTCAGGTACGATGATTCTAACTGAAATAAGCCACACAGAGAATGAAACATCATAAGATATCAGTAATACACGGAATGTAAACTTGGCTACACAGGAACTGAATTCCAAAACAGAACAGGGTCTCAAATTTAGAAAACCAACTTATGCTTGCTTAAGGGTAAAGGTGAGTTGGGTTGCTGCATAAAACCAGAGATTGAAATGAGCACAGATAAAGTTCCTTAAGCCAAATATGGAATAGACAAGAGCTACTCCTTGCTCAACGAAATGGACTCAACACCGCATATTAAACGCCTAAGAATGTACCTGACTAGTAAGTATCTTAAAACCTATGGATTGCTATGTCTCCAAAAGAGAATCAAGCATGTGTACAGGGGCATAAACGCAGCAGTGATAGGATTGGAGAGGTTCGGTGAGCAAATGAAGACCCTTTGAAGTCATATTGCATGGTACCCATTCCACGGGTTTCAACTACCCAGGTTTTAGGTATTCTTCCTTCAGCTAAAACATGCATGTGGAACCCAAGTATGATCAACCATGTGAACGGGAGACGTGTTCAAATATGTCTCAGGTTTCCTCCCCTGGTACTCGGGTGCAACATTCCAGACGCTTTACTAACACTCTCCCCACTTGGAGAGTCAGCGCCTTTAACCTCCTGTTTGGCCCAGTTTGCAATTTCTGCGGAAGATGAACAGGAATAGCGAGAACCAATGAGAGGCTAGCTGGAGGTGTCTGGACGGGCAAATTTAACTCTCATTTTCCACCAGGAAGAGGAAATAACCAAAGGCTCAGCATGCCGTACCGGAACCAGATTAGGGCCTGAAGCCATCCTGCGGTGTTGCGGCCAGCTCAAAAGAAAGCGAGTTGAACAAAGGAGCTTAGGGGCACTGTAATTCACAAACCTGCAGAGTTATAAATGACAGCTATCGTCCAAAAATATACTGAAGTAAGGCTGCCAAGAGGACTTGAAAGCGGGGTAGAATTGCAGGAAACCGATTTCAGGAGGTAGACTGGAATTGCATTGAAAGCATAGGAAAAGAGGCAGAACGTCCACAATGATGCACTTGGCCAAAAAGGGCGTATGCGTTTTTTCCTGAATATATTCAGGAAAAAACGCATACGCCCTTTTTGGCCAACCAAGCAAGCTTGCAAAGGAAATCTGCACTACAATGAAGTCTCACTTCCCCCCGGTCAAAAGGGCCATCTGAAAAAAGTGTAAAATCCAGAAAGGCAGGACAGGCCATGGAGAACTGGGAGCCTTGTTATGCTGATGGGCGGGATGTAAATTGCCAACAACCACTCGGGAGAAGTGTATGGTGTTTCCTGAAACATCTAAAAAACAAAGCAACAGAACCTAGGGCACTTCCACTTATGGTCCTATAGCTTAGGGAAATTAAAATCAAAAAGACACAGCCACCCCAAAGTTTGGAATGGCTCTGTTTACAAGAACCTCGTTTACAGTACAAGTTCAACATCGCAGAAAGTGAAAAATGGATAAAGAAGTTGTGGTATTTACTTACAAAGCAATATCACTCAGCAATGAAATCTGTGTCATCAGGCCCTTAGCAGCACAATGAGTGGATTCAGGTATGATGATTCTAACTGAAGTAAGTCACACAGAAAAAGAAACATCATAAGATATCAGTAATACACGGAATGTAAACTTGGCTACACAGGAACTGAATTACAGAACAGAACAGGGTCTCAAATTTAGAAAACCAACTTATGCTTGCTTAAGGGTAAAGGTGAGTTGGGGTGCTGCATAAAACCAGAGATTGAAATGAGCACAGATAAAGTTCCTTAAGTCAAATATGGAATAGACAAGAGCTACTCCTTGCTCAACGAAATGGACTCAACACCGCATATTAAACGCCTAAGAATGTACCTGACTAGTAAGTATCTTAAAACCTATGGATTGCTATGTCTCCGAAAGAGAATCAAGCATGTGTACAGGGGCATAAACGCAGCAGTGATAGGATTGGAGAGGTTCGGTGAGCAAATGAAGACCCTTTGAAGTCATATTGCATGGTACCCATTACACGGGTCTCAACTCTCCAGGTTTAAGGTATTCTTCCTTCAGCTAAAACATGCATGTGGAACCCAAGTATGATCAACCATGTGAACGGGAGACGTGTTCAAATATGTCTCAGTTTTCCTCCCCTGGTACTCGGGTGCAACATTCCAGACGCTTTACTAACACTCTCCCCACTTGGAGAGTCAGCGCCTTTAACCTCCTGTTTGGCCCAGTTTGCAATTTCTGCGGAAGATGAACAGGAATAGCTAGAACCAATGAGAGGCTAGCTGGAGGTGTCTGGACGGGCAAATTTAACTCTCATTTCCCACCAGGAAGAGGAAATAACCAAAGGCTCAGCGTGCCGTGCCGGAACCAGATTAGGGCCTGAAGCCATCCTGCGGTATTGCGGCCAGGTCACAAGAAAGCGAGTTGAAGAAAGGAGCTCAGGGGCACTGTAATTCACAAACCTGCAGAGTTATAAATGACAGCTATCGTCCAAAAATAGACTGAAGTAAGGCTGCCAAGAGGACTTGAAAGCGGGGCAGAATTGCAGGAAACCGATTTCAGGAGGTAGACTGGAATTGCATTGAAAGCATAGGAAAAGAGGCAGAACGTCCACAATGACGCACTTGGCCAAAAAGGGCGTATGCGTTTTTTCCTGAATATATTCAGGAAAAAACGCATACGCCCTTTTTGGCCAACCAAGCAAGCTTGCAAAGGAAATCTGCACTACAATGAAGTCTCACTTCCCCCCGGGTCAAAAGGGCCATCTGAAAAAAGTGTAAAATCCAGAAAGGCAGGACAGGCCATGGAGAACTGGGAGCCTTGTTATGCTGATGGGCGGGATGTAAATTGCCAACAACCACTCGGGAGAAGTGTATGGTGTTTCCTGAAACATCTAAAAAACAAAGCAACAGAACCTAGGGCACTTCCACTTATGGTCCTATAGCTTAGGGAAATTAAAATCAAAAAGACACAGCCACCCCAAAGTTTGGAACGGCTCTGTTTACAAGAACCTCATTTACAGTACAAGTTCAACATCGCAGAAAGTGAAAAATGGATAAAGAAGTTGTGGTATTTACTTACAAAGCAATATCACTCAGCAATGAAATCTGTGTCATCAGGCCCGTAGCAGCACAATGAGTGGATTCAGGTATGATGATTCTAACTGAAGTAAGTCACACAGAAAAAGAAACATCATAAGATATCAGTAATACACGGAATGTAAACTTGGCTACACAGGAACTGAATTACAGAACAGAACAGGGACTCAAATTTAGAAAACCAACTTATGCTTGCTTAAGGGTAAAGGTGAGTTGGGGTGCTGCATAAAACCAGAGATTGAAATGAGCACAGATAAAGTTCCTTAAGTCAAATATGGAATAGACAAGAGCTACTCCTTGCTCAACGAAATGGACTCAACACCGCATATTAAACGCCTAAGAATGTACCTGACTAGTAAGTATCTTAAAACCTATGGATTGCTATGTCTCCAAAAGAGAATCAAGCATGTGTACAGGGGCATAAACGCAGCAGTGATAGGATTGGAGAGGTTCGGTGAGCAAATGAAGACCCTTTGAAGTCATATTGCATGGTACCCATTCCACGGGTTTCAACTACCCAGGTTTTAGGTATTCTTCCTTCAGCTAAAACATGCATGTGGAACCCAAGTATGATCAACCATGTGAACGGGAGACGTGTTCAAATATGTCTCAGTTTTCCTCCCCTGGTACTCGGGTGCAACATTCCAGACGCTTTACTAACACTCTCCCCACTTGGAGAGTCAGCGCCTTTAACCTCCTGTTTGGCCCAGTTTGCAATTTCTGCGGAAGATGAACAGGAATAGCGAGAACCAATGAGAGGCTAGCTGGAGGTGTCTGGACGGGCAAATTTAACTCTCATTTCCCACCAGGAAGAGGAAATAACCAAAGGCTCAGCGTGCCATGCCGGAACCAGATTAGGGCCAGAAGCCATCCTGCGGTGTTGCGGCCAGGTCACAAGAAAGCGAGTTGAAGAAAGGAGCTCAGGGGCACTGTAATTCACAAACCTGCAGAGTTATAAATGACAGCTATCGTCCAAAAATAGACTGAAGTAAGGCTGCCAAGAGGACTTGAAAGCGGGGCAGCATTGCAGGAAACCGATTTCAGGAGGTAGACTGGAATTGCATTGAAAGCATAGGAAAAGAGGCAGAACGTCCACAATGATGCACTTGGCCAAAAAGGGCGTATGCGTTTTTTCCTGAATATATTCAGGAAAAAACGCATACGCCCTTTTTGGCCAACCAAGCAAGCTTGCAAAGGAAATCTGCACTGCAATGAAGTCTCACTTCCCCCCGGTCAAAAGGGCCATCTGAAAAAAGTGTAAAATCCAGAAAGGCAGGACAGGCCATGGAGAACTGGGAGCCTTGTTATGCTGATGGGCGGGATGTAAATTGCCAACAACCACTCGGGAGAAGTGTATGGTGTTTCCTGAAACATCTAAAAAACAAAGCAACAGAACCTAGGGCACTTCCACTTATGGTCCTATAGCTTAGGGAAATTAAAATCAAAAAGACACAGCCACCCCAAAGTTTGGAACGGCTCTGTTTACAAGAACCTCGTTTACAGTACAAGTTCAATATCGCAGAAAGTGAAAAATGGATAAAGAAGTTGTGGTATTTACTGACAAAGCAATATCACTCAGCAATGAAATCTGTGTCATCAGGCCCGTAGCAGCACAATGAGTGGATTCAGGTATGATGATTCTAACTGAAGTAAGTCACACAGAAAAAGAAACATCATAAGATATCACTAATACACGGAATGTAAACTTGGCTACACAGGAACTGAATTACAGAACAGAACAGGGTCTCAAATTTAGAAAACAAACTTATGCTTGCTTAAGGGGAAAGGTGAGTTGGGGTGCTGCATAAAACCAGAGATTGAAATGAGCACAGATAAAGTTCCTTAAGCCAAATATGGAATAGACAAGAGCTACTCCTTGCTCAACGAAATGGACTCAACACCCCATATTAAACGCCTAAGAATGTTCCTGACTAGTAAGTATCTTAAAACCTATGGATTGCTATGTCTCCGAAAGAGAATCAAGCATGTGTACAGGGGCATAAACGCAGCAATGATAGGATTGGAGAGGTTCGGTGAGCAAATGAAGACCCTTTGAAGTCATATTGCATGGTACCCATTCCACGGGTTTCAACTACCCAGGTTTAAGGTATTCTTCCTTCAGCTAAAACATGCATGTGGAACCTAGAGTATGATCAACCATGTGATCGGGAGACGTGTTCAAATATGTCAGTTTTCGTACCCTGGTACTCGGGTGCAACATTCCAGACGCTTTACTAACACTCTCCCGACTTGGAGAGTCAGTCCCTTTAACCTCCTGTTTGGCCCAGTTTGCAA
The DNA here is from genome assembly GCF_949987515.2 of Delphinus delphis. NCBI lineage: Eukaryota > Metazoa > Chordata > Mammalia > Artiodactyla > Delphinidae > Delphinus > Delphinus delphis. The sequence continues at coordinate 246,055 of NW_027192789.1, read as the reverse complement.
TTTCTGCGGAAGATGAACAGGAATAGCGAGAACCAATGAGAGGCTAGCTGGAGGTGTCTGGACGGGCAAATTTAACTCTCATTTCCCACCAGGAAGAGGAAATAACCAAAGGCTCAGCGTGCCGTACCGGAACCAGATTAGGGCCTGAAGCCATCCTGCGGTGTTGCGGCCAGCTCAAAAGAAAGCGAGTTGAAGAAAGGAGCTCAGGGGCACTGTAATTCACAAACCTGCAGAGTTATAAATGACAGGTATCGTCCAAAAATAGACTGAAGTAAGGCTGCCAAGAGGACTTGAAAGCGGGGCAGAATTGCAGGAAACCGATTTCAGGAGGTAGACTGGAATTGCATTGAAAGCATAGGAAAAGAGGCAGAACGTCCACAATGATGCACTTGGCCAAAAAGGGCGTATGCGTTTTTTCCTGAATATATTCAGGAAAAAACGCATACGCCCTTTTTGGCCAACCAAGCAAGCTTGCAAAGGAAATCTGCACTGCAATGAAGTCTCACTTCCCCCAGTCAAAAGGGCCATCTGAAAAAAGTGTAAAATCCAGAAAGGCAGGACAGGCCATGGAGAACTGGGAGCCTTGTTATGCTGATGGGCGGGATGTAAATTGCCAACAACCACTCGGGAGAACTGTATGGTGTTTCCTGAAACATCTAAAAAACAAAGCAACAGAACCTAGGGCACTTCCACTTATGGTCCTATAGCTTAGGGAAATTAAAATCAAAAAGACACAGCCACCCCAAAGTTTGGAACGGCTCTGTTTACAAGAACCTCGTTTACACTACAAGTTCAACATCGCAGAAAGTGAAAAATGGATAAAGAAGTTGTGGTATTTACTTACAAAGCAATATCACTCAGCAATGAAATCTGTGTCATCAGGCCCTTAGCAGCACAATGAGTGGATCAGGTATGATGATTCTAACTGAAGTAAGTCACACAGAAAAAGAAACATCATAAGATATCAGTAATACACGGAATGTAAACTTGGCTACACAGGAACTGAATTACAGAACAGAACAGGGTCTCAAATTTAGAAAAACAACTTATGCTTGCTTAAGGGGAAAGGTGAGTTGGGGTGCTGCATAAAACCAGAGATTGAAATGAGCACAGATAAAGTTCCTTAAGTCAAATATGGAATAGACAAGAGCTACTCCTTGCTCAACGAAATGGACTCAACACCGCATATTAAACGCCTAAGAATGTACCTGACTAGTAAGTATCTTAAAAACCTATGGATTGCTATGTCTCCGAAAGAGAATCAAGCATGTGTACAGGGGCATAAACGCAGCAGTGATAGGATTGGAGAGGTTCGGTGAGCAAATGAAGACCCTTTGAAGTCATATTGCATGGTACCCATTCCACGGGTTTCAACTACCCGGGTTTAAGGTATTCTTCCTTCAGCTAAAACATGCATGTGCAACCTAGAGTATGATCAACCATGTGATCAGGAGACGTGTTCAAATATGTCTCAGTTTTCCTCCCCTGGTACTCGGGTGCAACATTCCAGACGCTTTACTAACACTCTCCCCACTTGGAGAGTCAGTCCCTTTAACCTCCTGTTTGGCCCAGTTTGCAATTTCTGCGGAAGATGAACAGGAATAGTGAGAACCAATGAGAGGCTAGCTGGAGGTGTCTGGACGGGCAAATTTAACTCTCATTTCCCACCAGGAAGAGGAATTAACCAAAGGCTCAGCATGCCGGGCTGGAACTAGATTAGGGCCTGAAGCCATCCTGCGGTGTTGCGGCCAGGTCACAAGAAAGCGAGTTGAAGAAAGGAGCTAAGGGGCACTGTAATTCACAAACCTGCAGAGATATAAATGACAGCGATCGTCCAAAAATAGACTGAAGTAAGGCTGCCAAGAGCACTTGAAAGCGGGGCAGAATTGTAGGAAACCGATTTCAGGAGGTAGACTGGAATTGCATTGAAAGCATAGGAAAAGAGGCAGAACGTCCACAATGATGCACTTGGCCAAAAAGGGCGTATGCGTTTTTTCCTGAATATATTCAGGAAAAAACGCATACGCCCTTTTTGGCCAACCAAGCAAGCTTGCAAAGGAAATCTGCACTACAATGAAGTCTCACTTCCCCCCGGTCAAAAGGGCCATCTGAAAAAAGTGTAAAATCCAGAAAGGCAACAGGCCATTGAGAACTGAGAGCCTTGTTATGCTGATGGGCGGGATGTAAATTGCCAACAACCACTCGGGAGAAGTGTATGGTGTTTCCTGAAACATCTAAAAAACAAAGCAACAGAGCCTAGGGCACTTCCACTTATGGTCCTATAGCTTAGGGAAATTAAAATCAAAAAGACACAGCCACCCCAAAGTTTGGAACGGCTCTGTTTACAAGAACCTCGTTTACAGTACAAGTTCAACATCGCAGAAAGTGAAAAATGGATAAAGAAGTTGTGGTATTCACTTACAAAGCAATATCACTCAGCAATGAAATCTATGTCATCAGGCCCTTAGCAGCACAATGAGTGGATTCAGGTATGATGATTCTAACTGAAATAAGTCACACAGAAAAAGAAACATCATAAGATATCAGTAATACACGGAATGTAAACTTGGTTACACAGGAACTGAATTACAGAACAGAACAGGGTCTCAAATTTAGAAAAACAACTTATGCTTGCTTAAGGGTAAAGGTGAGTTGGGGTGCTGCATAAAACCAGAGATTGAAATGAGCACAGATAAAGTTCCTTAAGCCAAATATGGAATAGACAAGAGCTACTCCTTGCTCAACGAAATGGACTCAACACCCCATATTAAACGCCTAAGAATGTACCTGACTAGTAAGTATCTTAAAACCTATGGATTGCTATGTCTCCGAAAGAGAATCAAGCATGTGTACAGGGGCATAAACGCAGCAGTGATAGGATTGGAGAGGTTTGGTGAGCAAATGAAGACCCTTTGAAGTCATATTGCATGGTACCCATTCCACGGGTTTCAACTACCCAGGTTTAAGGTATTCTTCCTTCAGCTAAAACATGCATGTGGAACCCAAGTATGATCAACCATGTGAACGGGAGACGTGTTCAAATATGTCTCAGTTTTCCTCCCCTGGTACTCGGGTGCAACATTCCAGACGCTTTACTAACACTCTCCCCACTTGGAGAGTCAGCGCCTTTAACCTCCTGTTTGGCCCAGTTTGCAATTTCTGCGGAAGATGAACAGGAATAGCGAGAACCAATGAGAGGCTAGCTGGAGGTGTCTGGACGGGTAAATTTAACTCTCATTTCCCACCAGGAAGAGGAAATAACCAAAGGCTCAGCGTGCCATACCGGAACCAGATTAGGGCCTGAAGCCATCCTGCGGTGTTGCGGCCAGCTCAAAAGAAAGCGAGTTGAAGAAAGGAGCTCAGGGGCACTGTAATTCACAAACCTGCAGAGTTATAAATGACAGCTATCGTCCAAAAATATACTGAAGTAAGGCTGCCAAGAGGACTTGAATGCGGGGCAGAATTGCAGGAAACCGATTTCAGGAGGTAGACTGGAATTGCATTGAAAGCATAGGAAAAGAGGCAGAACGTCCACAATGATGCACTTGGCCAAAAAGGGCGTATGCGTTTTTTCCTGAATATATTCAGGAAAAAACGCATACGCCCTTTTTGGCCAACCCAGCAAGCTTGCAAAGGAAATCTGCACTACAATGAAGTCTCACTTCCCCCCAGTCAAAAGGGCCATCTGAAAAAAGTGTAAAATCCAGAAAGGCAGGACAGGCCATGGAGAACTGGGAGCCTTGTTATGCTGATGGGCGGGATGTAAATTGCCAACAACCACTCGGGAGAACTGTATGGTGTTTCCTGAAACATCTAAAAAACAAAGCAACAGAACCTAGGGCACTTCCACTTATGGTCCTATAGCTTAGGGAAATTAAAATCAAAAAGACACAGCCACCCCAAAGTTTGGAACGGCTCTGTTTACAAGAACCTCGTTTACACTACAAGTTCAACATCGCAGAAAGTGAAAAATGGATAAAGAAGTTGTGGTATTTACTTACAAAGCAATATCACTCAGCAATGAAATCTATGTCATCAGGCCCTTAGCAGCACAATGAGTGGATCAGGTATGATGATTCTAACTGAAGTAAGTCACACAGAAAAAGAAACATCATAAGATATCAGTAATACACGGAATGTAAACTTGGCTACACAGGAACTGAATTACAGAACAGAACAGGGTCTCAAATTTAGAAAACCAACTTATGCTTGCTTAAGGGGAAAGGTGAGTTGGGGTGCTGCATAAAACCAGAGATTGAAATGAGCACAGATAAAGTTCCTTAAGTCAAATATGGAATAGACAAGAGCTACTCCTTGCTCAACGAAATGGACTCAACACCGCATATTAAACGCCTAAGAATGTACCTGACTAGTAAGTATCTTAAAAACCTATGGATTGCTATGTCTCCGAAAGAGAATCAAGCATGTGTACAGGGGCATAAACGCAGCAGTCATAGGATTGGAGAGGTTCGGTGAGCAAATGAAGACCCTTTGAAGTCATATTGCATGGTACCCATTCCACGGGTTTCAACTACCCGGGTTTAAGGTATTCTTCCTTCAGCTAAAACATGCATGTGGAACCTAGAGTATGATCAACCATGTGATCGGGAGACGTGTTCAAATATGTCTCAGTTTTCCTCCCCTGGTACTCGGGTGCAACATTCCAGACGCTTTACTAACACTCTCCCCACTTGGAGAGTCAGTCCCTTTAACCTCCTGTTTGGCCCAGTTTGCAATTTCTGCGGAAGATGAACAGGAATAGCGAGAACCAATGAGAGGCTAGCTGGAGGTGTCTGGACGGGCAAATTTAACTCTCATTTCCCACCAGGAAGAGGAATTAACCAAAGGCTCAGCATGCCGGGCTGGAACCAGATTAGGGCCTGAAGCCATCCTGCGGTGTTGCGGCCAGGTCACAAGAAAGCTAGTTGAAGAAAGGAGCTCAGGGGCACTGTAATTCACAAACCTGCAGACTTATAAATGACAGCGATCGTACAAAAATAGACTGAAGTAAGGCTGCCAAGAGGACTTGAAAGCGGGGCAGAATTGCAGGAAACCGATTTCAGGAGGTAGACTGGAATTGCATTGAAAGCATAGGAAAAGAGGCAGAACGTCCACAATGATGCACTTGGCCAAAAAGGGCGTATGCGTTTTTTCCTGAATATATTCAGGAAAAAACGCATACGCCCTTTTTGGCCAACCAAGCAAGCTTGCAAAGGAAATCTGCACTACAATGAAGTCTCACTTCCCCCTGGTCAAAAGGGCCATCTGAAAAAAGTGTAAAATCCAGAAAGGCAACAGGCCATTGAGAACTGGGAGCCTTGTTATGCTGATGGGCGGGATGTAAATTGCCAACAACCACTCGGGAGAAGTGTATGGTGTTTCCTGAAACATCTAAAAAACAAAGCAACAGAGCCTAGGGCACTTCCACTTATGGTCCTATAGCTTAGGGAAATTAAAATCAAAAAGACACAGCCACCCCAAAGTTTGGAACGGCTCTGTTTACAAGAACCTCGTTTACAGTACAAGTTCAACATCGCAGAAAGTGAAAAATGGATAAAGAAGTTGTGGTATTCACTTACAAAGCAATATCACTCAGCAATGAAATCTATGTCATCAGGCCCTTAGCAGCACAATGAGTGGATTCAGGTATGATGATTCTAACTGAAATAAGTCACACAGAAAAAGAAACATCATAAGATATCAGTAATACACGGAATGTAAACTTGGCTACACAGGAACTGAATTACAGAACAGAACAGGGTCTCAAATTTAGAAAACCAACTTATGCTTGCTTAAGGGTAAAGGTGAGTTGGGGTGCTGCATAAAACCAGAGATTGAAATGAGCACAGATAAAGTTCCTTAAGCCAAATATGGAATAGACAAGAGCTACTCCTTGCTCAACGAAATGGACTCAACACCCCATATTAAACGCCTAAGAATGTACCTGACTAGTAAGTATCGTAAAACCTATGGATTGCTATGTCTCCGAAAGAGAATCAAGCATGTGTACAGGGGCATAAACGCAGCAGTGATAGGATTGGAGAGGTTTGGTGAGCAAATGAAGACCCTTTGAAGTCATATTGCATGGTACCCATTCCACGGGTTTCAACTACCCAGGTTTAAGGTATTCTTCCTTCAGCTAAAACATGCATGTGGAACCCAAGTATGATCAACCATGTGAACGGGAGACGTGTTCAAATATGTCTCAGTTTTCCTCCCCTGGTACTCGGGTGCAACATTCCAGATGCTTTACTAACACTCTCCCCACTTGGAGAGTCAGCGCCTTTAACCTCCTGTTTGGCCCAGTTTGCAATTTCTGCGGAAGATGAACAGGAATAGCGAGAACCAATGAGAGACTAGCTGGAGGTGTCTGGACGGGCAAATTTAACTCTCATTTCCCACCAGGAAGAAGAAATAACCAAAGGCTCAGGGTGCCGTGCCGGAACCAGATTAGGGCCTGAAGCCATCCTGCGGTGTTGCGGCCAGGTCACAAGAAAGCGAGTTGAAGAAAGGAGCTCAGGGGCACTGTAATTCACAAACCTGCAGAGTTATAAATGACAGCTATCGTCCAAAAATAGACTGAAGTAAGGCTGCCAAGAGGACTTGAAAGCGGGGCAGAATTGCAGGAAACCGATTTCAGGAGGTAGACTGGAATTGCATTGAAAGCATAGGAAAAGAGGCAGAACGTCCACAATGATGCACTTGGCCAAAAAGGGCGTATGCGTTTTTTCCTGAATATATTCAGGAAAAAACGCATACGCCCTTTTTGGCCAACCAAGCAAGCTTGCAAAGGAAATCTGCACTACAATGAAGTCTCACTTCCCCCCGGTCAAAAGGGCCATCTGAAAAAAGTGTAAAATCCAGAAAGGCAGGACAGGCCATGGAGAACTGGGAGCCTTGTTATGCTGATGGGCGGGATGTAAATTCCCAACAACCACTCGGGAGAAGTGTATGGTGTTTCCTGAAACATCTAAAAAACAAAGCAACAGAGCCTAGGGCACTTCCACTTATGGTCCTATAGCTTAGGGAAATTAAAATCAAAAAGACACAGCCACCCCAAAGTTTGGAACGGCTCTGTTTACAAGAACCTCGTTTACAGTACAAGTTCAACATCGCAGAAAGTGAAAAATGGATAAAGAAGTTGTGGTATTCACTTACAAAGCAATATCACTCAGCAATGAAATCTATGTCATCAGGCCCTTAGCAGCACAATGAGTGGATTCAGGTATGATGATTCTAACTGAAATAAGTCACACAGAAAAAGAAACATCATAAGATATCAGTAATACACGGAATGTAAACTTGGCTACACAGGAACTGAATTACAGAACAGAACAGGGTCTCAAATTTAGAAAACCAACTTATGCTTGCTTAAGGGTAAAGGTGAGTTGGGGTGCTGCATAAAACCAGAGATTGAAATGAGCACAGATAAAGTTCCTTAAGCCAAATATGGAATAGACAAGAGCTACTCCTTGCTCAACGAAATGGACTCAACACCCCATATTAAACGCCTAAGAATGTACCTGACTAGTAAGTATCGTAAAACCTATGGATTGCTATGTCTCCGAAAGAGAATCAAGCATGTGTACAGGGGCATAAACGCAGCAGTGATAGGATTGGAGAGGTTTGGTGAGCAAATGAAGACCCTTTGAAGTCATATTGCATGGTACCCATTCCACGGGTTTCAACTACCCAGGTTTAAGGTATTCTTCCTTCAGCTAAAACATGCATGTGGAACCCAAGTATGATCAACCATGTGAACGGGAGACGTGTTCAAATATGTCTCAGTTTTCCTCCCCTGGTACTCGGGTGCAACATTCCAGATGCTTTACTAACACTCTCCCCACTTGGAGAGTCAGCGCCTTTAACCTCCTGTTTGGCCCAGTTTGCAATTTCTGCGGAAGATGAACAGGAATAGCGAGAACCAATGAGAGACTAGCTGGAGGTGTCTGGACGGGCAAATTTAACTCTCATTTCCCACCAGGAAGAAGAAATAACCAAAGGCTCAGGGTGCCGTGCCGGAACCAGATTAGGGCCTGAAGCCATCCTGCGGTGTTGCGGCCAGGTCACAAGAAAGCGAGTTGAAGAAAGGAGCTCAGGGGCACTGTAATTCACAAACCTGCAGAGTTATAAATGACAGCTATCGTCCAAAAATAGACTGAAGTAAGGCTGCCAAGAGGACTTGAAAGCGGGGCAGAATTGCAGGAAACCAATTTCAGGAGGTAGACTGGAATTGCATTGAAAGCATAGGAAAAGAGGCAGAACGTCCACAATGATGCACTTGGCCAAAAAGGGCGTATGCGTTTTTTCCTGAATATATTCAGGAAAAAACGCATACGCCCTTTTTGGCCAACCAAGCAAGCTTGCAAAGGAAATCTGCACTACAATGAAGTCTCACTTCCCCCCGGTCAAAAGGGCCATCTGAAAAAAGTGTAAAATCCAGAAAGGCAGGACAGGCCATGGAGAACTGGGAGCCTTGTTATGCTGATGGGCGGGATGTAAATTCCCAACAACCACTCGGGAGAAGTGTATGGTGTTTCCTGAAACATCTAAAAAACAAAGCAACAGAACCTAGGGCACTTCCGCTTATGGTCCTACAGTTTAGGGAAATTAAAATCAAAAAGACACAGCCACCCCAAAGTTTGGGACGCCTCTGTTTACAAGAACCTCGTTTACAGTACAAGTTCAACATCGCAGAAAGTGAAAAATGGATAAAGAACTTGTGGTATTTACTTACAAAGCAATATCACTCAGCAATGAAATCTGTGTCATCAGGCCCTTAGCAGCACAATGAGTGGATTCAGGTATGATGATTCTAACTGAAGTAAGTCACACAGAAAAAGAAACATCATAAGATATCAGTAATACACGGAATGGAAACTTGGCTACACAGGAACTGAATTACAGAACAGAACAGGGTCTCAAATTTAGAAAACCAACTTATGCTTGCTTAAGGGTAAAGGTGAGTTGGGGTGCTGCATAAAACCAGAGATTGAAATGAGCACACATAAAGTTCCTTAAGTCAAATACGGAATAGACAAGAGCTACTCCTTGCTCAACGAAATGGACTCAACACCGCATATTAAACGCCTAAGAATGTACCTGACTAGTAAGTATCGTAAAACCTATGGATTGCTATGTCTCCAAAAGAGAATCAAGCATGTGTACAGGGGCATAAACGCAGCAGTCATAGGATTGGAGAGGTTCGGTGAGCAAATGAAGACCCTTTGAAGTCATATTGCATGGTACCCATTACACGGGTCTCAACTCTCCAGGTTTAAGGTATTCTTCCTTCAGCTAAAACATGCATGTGGAACCCAGAGTATGATCAACCATGTGAACGGGAGACGTGTTCAAATATGTCTCAGTTTTCCTCCCCTGGTACTCGGGTGCAACATTCCAGACGCTTTACTAACACTCTCCCCACTTGGAGAGTCAGTCCCTTTAACCTCCTGTTTGGCCCAGTTTGCAATTTCTGCGGAAGATGAACAGGAATAGTGAGAACCAATGAGAGGCTAGCTGGAGGTGTCTGGACGGGCAAATTTAACTCTCATTTCCCACCAGGAAGAGGAATTAACCAAAGGCTCAGCATGCCGGCCCGGAACTAGATTAGGGCCTGAAGCCATCCTGCGGTGTTGCGGCCAGGTCACAAGAAAGCGAGTTGAAGAAAGGAGCTCAGGGGCACTGTAATTCACAAACCTGCAGAGTTATAAATGACAGCTATCGTCCAAAAATAGACTGAAGTAAGGCTGCCAAGAGGACTTGAAAGCGGGGCAGAATTGCAGGAAACCGATTTCAGGAGGTAGACTGGAATTGCATTGAAAGCATAGGAAAAGAGGCAGAACGTCCACAATGATGCACTTGGCCAAAAAGGGCGTATGCGTTTTTTCCTGAATATATTCAGGAAAAAACGCATACGCCCTTTTTGGCCAACCAAGCAAGCTTGCAAAGGAAATCTGCACTACAATGAAGTCTCACTTCCCCCCGGTCAAAAGGGCCATCTGAAAAAAGTGTAAAATCCAGAAAGGCAACAGGCCATTGAGAACTGGGAGCCTTGTTATGCTGATGGGCGGGATGTAAATTGCCAACAGACACGTGGGAGAAGTGTATGGTGTTTCCTGAAACATCTAAAAAACAAAGCAACAGAGCCTAGGGCACTTCCACTTATGGTCCTATAGCTTAGGGAAATTAAAATCAAAAAGACACAGCCACCCCAAAGTTTGGAACGGCTCTGTTTACAAGAACCTCGTTTACAGTACAAGTTCAAAATCGCAGAAAGTGAAAAATGGATAAAGAACTTGTGGTACTTACGTACAATGCAGTATCACTCAGCAATGAAATCTATGTCATCAGGCCCTTAGCATCACAATGAGTGGATTCAGGTATGATGATTCTAACTGAAATAAGTCACACAGAAAAAGAAACATCATAAGATATCAGTAATAAACGGAATGTAAACTTGGCTACACAGGAACTGAATTACAGAACAGAACAGGGTCTCAAATTTAGAAAACCAACTTATGCTTGCTTAAGGGTATAGGTGAGTTGGGGTGCTGCATAAAACCAGAGATTGAAATGAGCACAGATAAAGTTCCTTAAGCCAAATATGGAATAGACAAGAGCTACTCCTTGCTCAACGAAATGGACTCAACACCGCATATTAAACGCCTAAGAATGTACCTGACTAGTAAGTATCGTAAAACCTATGGATTGCTATCTCTCCGAAAGAGAATCAAGCATGTGTACAGGGGCATATACGCAGCAGTGATAGGATTGGAGAGGTTCGGTGAGCAAATGAAGACCCTTTGAAGTCATATTGCATGGTACCCATTCCACGGGTCTCAACTCTCCAGGTTTAAGGTATTCTTCCTTCAGCTAAAACATGCATGTGGAACCCAAGTATGGTCAACCATGTGAACGGGAAACGTCTTCAAATATGTCTCAGTTTTCCTCCCCTGGTACTCGGGTGCAACATTCCAGACGCTTTACTAACACTCTCCCGACTTGGAGAGTCAGCGCCTTTAACCTCCTGTTTGGCCCAGTTTGCAATTTCTGTGGAAGATGAACAGGAATAGCGAGAACCAATGAGAGACTAGCTGGAGGTGTCTGGACGGGCAAATTTAACTCTCATTTCCCACCAGGAAGAGGAAATAACCAAAGGCTCAGCGTGCCGTGCAGGAACCAGATTAGGGCCTGAAGCCATCCTGCGGTGTTGCGGCCAGGTCACAAGAAAGCGAGTTGAAGAAAGGAGCTCAGGGGCACTGTAATTCACAAACCTGCAGAGTTATAAATGACAGCTATCGTCCAAAAATAGACTGAAGTAAGGCTGCCAAGAGGACTTGAAAGCGGGGCAGAATTGCAGGAAACCGATTTCAGGAGGTAGACTGGAATTGCATTGAAAGCATAGGAAAAGAGGCAGAACGTCCACAATGATGCACTTGGCCAAAAAGGGCGTATGCGTTTTTACCTGAATATATTCAGGAAAAAACGCATACGCCCTTTTTGGCCAACCAAGCAAGCTTGCAAAGGAAATCTGCACTACAATGAAGTCTCACTTCCCCCCGGTCAAAAGGGCCATCTGAAAAAAGTGTAAAATCCAGAAAGGCAGGACAGGCCATGGAGAACTGGGAGCCTTGTTATGCTGATGGGCGGGATGTAAATTGCCAACAACCACTCGGGAGAAGTGTATGGTGTTTCCTGAAACATCTAAAAAACAAAGCAACAGAACCTAGGGCACTTCCACTTATGGTCCTATAGCTTAGGGAAATTAAAATCAAAAAGACACAGCCACCCCAAAGTTTGGGATGGCTCTGTTTACAAGAACCTCGTTTACAGTACAAGTTCAACATCGCAGAAATTGAAAAATGGATAAAGAAGTTGTGGTATTTACTTACAAAGCAATATCACTCAGCAATGAAATCTGTGTCATCAGGCCCTTAGCAGCACAATGGGTGGATTCAGGTATGATAATTCTAACTGAAATAAGTCACACAGAAAAAGAAACATCATAAGATATCAGTAATACATGGAATGTAAACTTGGCTACACAGGAACTGAATTACAGAACAGAACAGGGTCTCAAATTTAGAAAACCAACTTATTCTTGCTTAAGGGTAAAGGTGAGTTGGGGTGCTGCATAAAACCAGAGATTGAAATGAGCACAGATAAAGTTCCTTAAGCCAAATATGGAATAGACAATAGCTACTCCTTGCTCAACGAAATGGACTCAACACCCCATATTAAACGCCTAAGAATGTTCCTGACTAGTAAGTATCTTAAAACCTATGGATTGCTATGTCTCCGAAAGAGAATCAAGCATGTGTACAGGGGCATAAACGCAGCAGTGATAGGATTGGAGAGGTTCGGTGAGCAAATGAAGACCCTTTGAAGTCATATTGCATGGTACCCATTCCACGGGTTTCAACTACCCAGGTTTAAGGTATTCTTCCTTCAGCTAAAACATGCATGTGGAACCTAGAGTATGATCAACCATGTGATCAGGAGACGTGTTCAAATATGTCTCAGTTTTCCTCCCCTGGTACTCGGGTACAACATTCCAGACGCTTTACTAACACTCTCCCGACTTGGAGAGTCAGTCCCTTTAACCTCCTGTTTGGCCCAGTTTGCAATTTCTGCGGAAGATGAACAGGAATAGCGAGAACCAATGAGAGACTAGCTGGAGGTGTCTGGACGGGCAAATTTAACTCTCATTTCCCACCAGGTAGAGGAATTAACCAAAGGCTCAGCGTGCCGTGCCGGAACCAGATTAGGGCCTGAAGCCATCCTGCGGTGTTGCGGCCAGGTCACAAGAAAGCGAGTTGAAGAAAGGAGCTCAGGGGCACTGTAATTCACAAACCTGCAGAGTTATAAATGACAGCTATCGTCCAAAAATAGACTGAAGTAAGCCTGCCAAGAGGACTTGGAACCGGGGCAGAATTGCAGGAAACCGATTTCAGGAGGTAGACTGGAATTGCATTGAAAGCATAGGAAAAGAGGCAGAACGTCCACAATGATGCACTTGGCCAAAAAGGGCGTATGCGTTTTTTCCTGAATATATTCAGGAAATAACGCATACGCCCTTTTTGGCCAACCAAGCAAGCTTGCAAAGGAAATCTGCACTACAATGAAGTCTCACTTCCCCCCGGTCAAAAGGGCCATCTGAAAAAAGTGTAAAATCCAGAAAGGCAACAGGCCATTGAGAACTGGGAGCCTTGTTATGCTGATGGGCGGGATGTAAATTGCCAACAGACACTTGGGAGAAGTGTATGGTGTTTCCTGAAACATCTAAAAAACAAAGCAACAGAGCCTAGGGCACTTCCACTTATGGTCCTATAGCTTAGGGAAATTAAAATCAAAAAGACACAGCCACCCCAAAGTTTGGAACGGCTCTGTTTACAAGAACCTCGTTTACAGTACAAGTTCAACATCGCAGAAAGTGAAAAATGGATAAAGAACTTGAGGTACGTACGTACAATGCAGTATCACTCAGCAATGAAATCTATGTCATCAGGACCGTAGCAGCATAATGAGTAGATTCAGGTACGATGATTCTAACTGAAATAAGTCACACAGAAAAAGAAACATCATAAGATATCACTAATACACGGAATGTAAACTTGGCTACACAGGAACTGAATTCCAAAACAGAACAGGTTCTCAAATTTAGAAAACCAACTTATGCTTGCTTAAGGGGAAAGGTGAGTTGGGGTGCTGCATAAAACCAGAGATTGAAATGAGCACAGATAAAGTTCCTTAAGCCAAATATGGAATAGACAAGAGCTACTCCTTGCTCAATGAAATGGAATCAACACCGCATATTAAACGCCTAAGAATGTACCTGACTAGTAAGTATCTTAAAACCTATGGATTGCTATGTCTCCGAAAGAGAATCAAGCATGTGTACAGGGGCATAAACGCAGCAGTGATAGGATTGGAGAGGTTCGGTGAGCAAATGAAGACCCTTTGAAGTCATATTGCATGGTACCCATTCCACGGGTTTCAACTACCCAGGTTTTAGGTATTCTTCCTTCAGCTAAAACATGCATGTGTAACCCAGAGTATGATCAACCATGTGATCGGGAGACGTGTTCAAATATGTCTCAGTTTTCCTCCCCTGGTACTCGGGTGCAACATTCCAGACGCTTTACTAACACTCTCCCCACTTGGAGAGTCAGCGCCTTTAACCTCCTGTTTGGCCCAGTTTGCAATTTCTGCGGAAGATGAACAGGAATAGCGAGAACCAATGAGAGGCTAGCTGGAGGTGTCTGGACGGGCAAATTTAACTCTCATTTCCCACCAGGAAGAGGAAATAACGAAAGGCTCAGCATGCTGTACCAGAACCAGATTAGGGCCTGAAGCCATCCTGCGGTGTTGCGGCCAGCTCAAAAGAAAGCGAGTTGAAGAAAGGAGCTCAGGGGCACTGTAATTCACAAACCTGCAGAGTTATAAATGACAGCTATCGTCCAAAAATAGACTGAAGTAAGGCTGCCAAGAGGACTTGAAAGCGGGGCAGAATTGCAGGAAACCGATTTCAGGAGGTAGACTGGAATTGCATTGAAAGCATAGGAAAAGAGGCAGAACGTCCACAATGATGCACTTGGCCAAAAAGGGCGTATGCGTTTTTTCCTGAATATATTCAGGAAAAAACGCATACGCCCTTTTTGGCCAACCAAGCAAGCTTGCAAAGGAAATCTGCACTACAATGAAGTCTCACTTCCCCCCGGTCAAAAGGGCCATCTGAAAAAAGTGTAAAATCCAGAAAGGCAGGACAGGCCATGGAGAACTGGGAGCCTTGTTATGCTGATGGGCGGGATGTAAATTGCCAACAGACACTTGGGAGAAGTGTATGGTGTTTCCTGAAACATCTAAAAAACAAAGCAACAGAGCCTAGGGCACTTCCACTTATGGTCCTATAGCTTAGGGAAATTAAAATCAAAAAGACACAGCCACCCCAAAGTTTGGGACGCCTCTGTTTACAAGAACCTCGTTTACAGTACAAGTTCAACATCGCAGAAAGTGAAAAATGGATAAAGAAGTTGTGGTATTTACTTACAAAGCAATATCACTCAGCAATGAAATCTATGTCATCAGGCCCTTAGCAACACAATGAGTGGATTCAGGTATGATGATTCTAACTGAAATAAGTCACACAGAAAAAGAAACATCATAAGATATCACTAATACACGGAATGTAAACTTGCCTACACAGGAACTGAATTACAGAACAGAACAGGGTCTCAAATTTAGAAAACCAACTTATGCTTGCTTAAGGGTAAAGGTGAGTTGGGGTGCTGCATAAAACCAGAGATTGAAATGAGCACAGATAAAGTTCCTTAAGCCAAATATGGAATAGACAATAGCTACTCCTTGCTCAACGAAATGGACTCAACACCGCATATTAAACGCCTAAGAATGTACCTGACTAGTAAGTATCGTAAAACCTATGGATTGCCATGTCTCCGAAAGAGAATCAAGCATGTGTACAGGGGCATAAACGCAGCAGTGATAGGATTGGAGAGGTTTGGTGAGCAAATGAAGACCCTTTGAAGTCATATTGCATGGTACCCATTACACGGGTCTCAACTCTCCAGGTTTAAGGTATTCTTCCTTCAGCTAAAACATGCATGTGGAACCCAAGTATGATCAACCATGTGAACGGGAGACGTGTTCAAATATGTCTCAGTTTTCCTCCCCTGGTACTCGGGTGCAACATTGCAGACGCTTTACTAACACTCTCCCCACTTGGAGAGTCAGCGCCTTTAACCTCCTGTTTGGCCCAGTTTGCAATTTCTGCGGAAGATGAACAGGAATAGCGAGAACCAATGAGAGGCTAGCTGGAGGTGTCTGGACGGGCAAATTTAACTCTCATTTCTCACCAGGAAGAGGAAATAACCAAAGGCTCAGCATGCCGGGCCGGAACCAGATTAGGGCCTGAAGCCATCCTGCGGTGTTGCGGCCAGGTCACAAGAAAGCGAGTTGAAGAAAGGAGCTCAGGGGCACTGTAATTCACAAACCTGCAGAGTTATAAATGACAGCTATCGTCCAAAAATAGACTGAAGTAAGGCTGCCAAGAGGACTTGAAAGCGGGGCAGAATTGCAGGAAACCGATTTCAGGAGGTAGACTGGAATTGCATTGAAAGCATAGGAAAAGAGGCAGAACGTCCACAATGATGCACTTGGCCAAAAAGGGCGTATGCGTTTTCTCCTGAATATATTCAGGAAAAAACGCATACGCCCTTTTTGGCCAACCAAGCAAGCTTGCAAAGGAAATCTGCACTACAATGAAGTCTCACTTCCCCCCGGTCAAAAGGGCCATCTGAAAAAAATTGTAAAATCCAGAAAGGCAACAGGCCATGGAGAACTGGGAGCCTTGTTATGCTGATGGGCGGGATGTAAATTGCCAACAGACACTCGGGAGAAGTGTATGGTGTTTCCTGAAACATCTAAAAAACAAAGCAACAGAGCCTAGGGCACTTCCACTTATGGTCCTATAGCTTAGGGAAATTAAAATCAAAAAGACACAGCCACCCCAAAGTTTGGAACGGCTCTGTTTACAAGAACCTCGTTTACAGTACAAGTTCAACATCGCAGAAAGTGAAAAATGGATAAAGAACATGTGGTACTTACGTACAATGCAGTATCACTCAGCAATGAAATCTATGTCATCAGGCCCGTAGCAGCATAATGAGTGGATTCAGGTACGATGATTCTAACTGAAATAAGTCACACAGAAAAAGAAACATCATAAGATATCAGTAATACACGGAATGTAAACTTGGCTACACAGGAACTGAATTACAGAACAGAACAGGGTCTCAAATTTAGAAAACCAACTTATGCTTGCTTAAGGGTAAAGGTGAGTTGGGGTGCTGCATAAAACCAGAGATTGAAATGAGCACAGATAAAGTTCCTTAAGTCAAATATGGAATAGACAAGAGCTACTCCTTGCTCAACGAAATGGACTCAACACCGCATATTAAACGCCTAACAATGTACCTGACTAGTAAGTATCTTAAAACCTATGGATTGCTATGTCTCCAAAAGAGAATCAAGCGTGTGTACAGGGGCATAAACGCAGCAGTGATAGGATTGGAGAGGTTCGGTGAGCAAATGAAGACCCTTTGAAGTCATATTGCATGGTACCCATTACACGGGTCTCAACTCTCCAGGTTTAAGGTATTCTTCCTTCAGCTAAAACATGCATGTGGAACCCAGAGTATGATCAACCATGTGAACGGGAGACGTGTTCAAATATGTCTCAGTTTTCCTCCCCTGGTACTCGGGTGCAACATTCCAGACGCTTTACTAACACTCTCTCCACTTGGAGAGTCAGCACCTTTAACCTCCTGTTTGGCCCAGTTTGCAATTTCTGCGGAAGATGAACAGGAATAGCGAGAACCAATGAGAGACTAGCTGGAGGTGTCTGGACGGGCAAATTTAACTCTCATTTCCCACCAGGAAGAGGAATTAACCAAAGGCTCAGCGTGCCGTGCCGGAACCAGATTAGGGCCTGAAGCCATCCTGCGGTGTTGCGGCCAGCTCACAAGAAAGCGAGTTGAAGAAAGGAGCTCAGGGGCACTGTAATTCACAAACCTGCAGAGTTATAAATGACAGCTATCGTCCAAAAATAGACTGAAGTAAGGCTGCCAAGAGGACTTGAAAGCGGGGCAGAATTGCAGGAAACCGATTTCAGGAGGTAGACTGGAATTGCATTGAAAGAATAGGAAAAGAGGCAGAACGTCCACAATGATGCACTTGGCCAAAAAGGGCGTATGCGTTTTTTCCTGAATATATTCAGGAAAAAACGCATACGCCCTTTTTGGCCAACCAAGCAAGCTTGCAAAGGAAATCTGCACTACAATGAAGTCTCACTTCCCCCCGGTCAAAAGGGCCATCTGAAAAAAGTGTAAAATCCAGAAAGGCAGGACAGGCCATGGAGAACTGGGAGCCTTGTTATGCTGATGGGCGGGATGTAAATTGCCAACAGACACTCGGGAGAAGTGTATGGTGTTTCCTGAAACATCTAAAAAACAAAGCAACAGAGCCTAGGGCACTTCCACTTATGGTCCTATAGCTTAGGGAAATTAAAATCAAAAAGACACAGCCACCCCAAAGTTTGGGACGCCTCCGTTTACAAGAACCCCGTTTACCGTACAAGTTCAATATCACAGAAAGTGAAAAATGGATAAAGAACTTGTGGTACTTACGTACAATGCAGTATCACTCAGCAATGAAATCTATGTCATCAGGCCCGTAGCAGCATAATGAGTGGATTCAGGTACGATGATTCTAACTGAAATAAGTCACACAGAAAAAGAAACATCATAAGATATCAGTAATACACGGAATGTAAACTTGGCTACACAGGAACTGCATTCCAAAACAGAACAGGGTCTCAAATTTAGAAAACCAACTTATGCTTGCTTAAGGGGAAAGGTGAGTTGGGGTGCTGCATAAAACCAGAGATTGAAATGAGCACAGATAAAGTTCCTTAAGCCAAATATGGAATAGACAAGAGCTACTCTTGCTCAACGAAATGGACTCAAAACCCCATATTAAACGCCTAAGAATGTACCTGACTAGTAAGTATCTTAAAACCTATGGATTGCTATGTCTCCAAAAGAAAATCAAGTGTGTGTACAGGGGCATAAACGCAGCAGTGATAGGATAGGAGAGGTTCGGTGAGCAAATGAAGACCCTTTGAAGTCATATTGCATGGTACCCATTACACGGGTCTCAATTCTCCAGGTTTAAGGTATTCTTCCTTCAGCTAAAACATGCATGTGGAACCCAGAGTATGATCAACCATGTGAACGGGAGACGTGTTCAAATATGTCTCAGTTTTCCTCCCCTGGTACTCGGGTGCAACATTCCAGATGCTTTACTAACACTCTCCCGACTTGGAGAGTCAGTCCCTTTAACCTCCTGTTTGGCCCAGTTTGCAATTTCTGCGGAAGATGAACAGGAATAGCGAAAACCAATGAGAGGCTAGCTGGAGGTGTCTGGACGGGCAAATTTAACTCTCATTTCCCACCAGGAAGAGGAATTAACCAAAGGCTCAGCATGCGGGGCCGGAACAAGATTAGGGCCTGAAGCCATCCTGTGGTGTTGCGGCCAGCTCAAAAGAAAGCGAGTTGAAGAAAGGAGCTCAGGGGCACTGTAACTCACAAACCTGCAGAGTTATAAATGACAGCTATCGTCCAAAAATAGACTGAAGTAAGGCTGCCAAGAGGACTTGAAAGCGGGGCAGAATTGCAGGAAACCGATTTCAGGAGGTAGACTGGAATTGCATTGAAAGCATAGGAAAAGAGGCAGAACGTCCACAATGATGCACTTGGCCAAAAAGGGCGTATGCGTTTTTTCCTGAATATATTCAGGAAAAAACGCATACGCCCTTTCTGGCCAACCAAGCAAGCTTGCAAAGGAAATCTGCACTACAATGAAGTCTCACTTCCCCCCGGTCAAAAGGGCCATCTGAAAAAAGTGTAAAATCCAGAAAGGCAACAGGCCATTGAGAACTGGGAGCCTTGTTATGCTGATGGGCGGGATGTAAATTGCAAACAGACACTTGGGAGAAGTGTATGGTGTTTCCTGAAACATCTAAAAAACAAAGCAACAGAGCCTAGGGCACTTCCACTTATGGTCCTATAGCTTAGGGAAATTAAAATCAAAAAGACACAGCCACCCCAAAGTTTGGAACGGCTCTGTTTACACGAACCTCGTTTACAGTACAAGTTCAACATCGCAGAAAGTGAAAAATGGATAAAGAAGTTGTGGTATTCACTTACAAAGCAATATCACTCAGCAATGAAATCTATGTCATCAGGCCCATAGCAGCACAATGAGTGGATTCAGGTATGATGATTCTAACTGAAGTAAGTCACACAGAAAAAGAAACATCATAAGATATCAGTAATACACGGAATGGAAACTTGGCTACAGAGGAACTGAATTACAGAACAGAACAGGGTCTCAAATTTAGAAAACCAACTTATGCTTGCTTAAGGGTAAAGGTGAGTTGGGGTGCTGCATAAAACCAGAGATTGAAATGAGCACAGATAAAGTTCCTTAAGCCAAATATGGAATAGACAAGAGCTACTCCTTTCTCAACGAAATGGACTCAACACCGCATATTAAACGCCTAAGAATGTACCTGACTAGTAAGTATCTTAAAACCTATGGATTGCTATGTCTCTGAAGGGGAATCAAGCATGTGTACAGGGGCATAAACGCAGCAGTGATAGGAATGGAGAGGTTCGGTGAGCAAATGAAGACCCTTTGAAGTCATATTGCATGGTACCCATTCCACGGGTTTCAACTACCCAGGTTTTAGGTATTCTTCCTTCAGCTAAAACATGCATGTGGAACCTAGAGTATGATCAACCATGTGATCGGGAGACGTGTTCAAATATGTCTCAGTTTTCGTACCCTGGTACTCGGGTGCAACATTCCAGACGCTTTACTAACACTCTCCCCACTTGGAGAGTCAGTCCCTTTAACCTCCTGTTTGGCCCAGTTTGCAATTTCTGCGGAAGATGAACAGGAATAGCGAGAACCAATGAGAGGCTAGCTGGAGGTGTCTGGACGGGCAAATTTAACTCTCATTTCCCACCAGGAAGAGGAATTAACCAAAGGCTCAGCGTGCCGTGCCGGAACTAGATTAGGGCCTGAAGCCATCCTGCGGTGTTGCGGCCAGGTCACAAGAAAGCGAGTTGAAGAAAGGAGCTTAGGGACACTGTAATTCACAAACCTGCAGAGTTATAAATGACAGCTATCGTCCAAAAATAGACTGAAGTAAGGCTGCCAAGAGGACTTGAAAGCGGGGCAGAATTGCAGGAAACCGATTTCAGGAGGTAGACTGGAATTGCATTGAAAGCATAGGAAAAGAGGCAGGACGTCCACAATGATGCACTTGGCCAAAAAGGGCGTATGCGTTTTTTCCTGAATATATTCAGGAAAAAACGCATACGCCCTTTTTGGCCAACCAAGCAAGCTTGCAAAGGAAATCTGCACTACAATGAAGTCTCACTTCCCCCCGGTCAAAAGGGCCATCTGAAAAAAGTGTAAAATCCAGAAAGGCAGGACAGGCCATGGAGAACTGGGAGCCTTGTTATGCTGATGGGCGGGATGTAAATTGTCAACAGACACTCGGGAGAAGTGTATGGTGTTTCCTGAAACATCTAAAAAACAAAGCAACAGAGCCTAGGGCACTTCCACTTATGGTCCTATAGCTTAGGGAAATTAAAATCAAAAAGACACAGCCACCCCAAAGTTTGGGACGCCTCCGTTTACAAGAACCTCGTTTACCGTACAAGTTCAATATCACAGAAAGTGAAAAATGGATAAAGAACTTGTGGTACTTACGTACAATGCAGTATCACTCAGCAATGAAGTCTATGTCATCAGGCCCGTAGCAGCATAATGAGTGGATTCAGGTACGATGATTCTAACTAAAATAAGTCACACAGAAAAAGAAACATCATAAGATATCACTAATACACGGAATGTAAACTTGGCTACACAGGAACTGCATTCCAAAACAGAACAGGGTCTCAAATTTAGAAAACCAACTTATGCTTGCTTAAGGGGAAAGGTGAGTTGGGGTGCTGCATAAAACCAGAGATTGAAATGAGCACAGATAAAGTTCCTTAAGCCAAATATGGAATACACAAGAGCTACTCCTTGCTCAACGAAATGGACTCAAAACCCCATATTAAACGCCTAAGAATGTACCTGACTAGTAAGTATCTTAAAACCTATGGATTGCTATGTCTCCAAAAGAGAATCAAGCGTGTGTACAGGGGCATAAACGCAGCAGTGATAGGATTGGAGAGGTTCGGTGAGCAAATGAAGACCCTTTGAAGTCATATTGCATGGTACCCATTCCACGGGTTTCAACTACCCAGGTTTTAGGTATTCTTCCTTCAGCTAAAACATGCATGTGGAACCCAGAGTATGATCAACCATGTGAACGGGAGACGTGTTCAAATATGTCTCAGTTTTCCTCCCCTGGTACTCGGGTGAAACATTCCAGACCCTTTACTAACACTCTCCCGACTTGGAGAGTCAGTCCCTTTAACCTCCTGTTTGGCCCAGTTTGCAATTTCTGCGGAAGATGAACAGGAATAGCGAGAACCAATGAGAGGCTAGCTGGAGGTGTCTGGACGGGCAAATTTAACTCTCATTTCCCACCAGGAAGAGGAATTAACCAAAGGCTCAGCATGCCGGACCGGAACAAGATTAGGGCCTGAAGCCATCCTGCGGTGCTGCGACCAGGTCACAAGAAAGCGAGTTGAAGAAAGGAGCTCAGGGGCACTGTAACTCACAAACCTGCAGAGTTATAAATGACAGCTATCGTCCAAAAATAGACTGAAGTAAGGCTTCCAAGAGGACTTGAAAGCGGGGCAGAATTGCAGGAAACCAATTTCAGGAGGTAGACTGGAATTGCATTGAAAGCATAGGAAAAGAGGCAGAACGTCCACAATGATGCACTTGGCCAAAAAGGGCGTATGCGTTTTTTCCTGAATATATTCAGGAAAAAACGCATACGCCCTTTTTGGCCAACCAAGCAAGCTTGCAAAGGAAATCTGCACTACAATGTAGTCTCACTTCCCCCCGGTCAAAAGGGCCATCTGAAAAAAGTGTAAAATCCAGAAAGGCAACAGGCCATTTAGAACTGGGAGCCTTGTTATGCTGATGGGCGGGATGTAAATTGCCAACAGACACTCGGCAGAAGTGTATGGTGTTTCCTGAAACATCTAAAAAACAAACCAACAGAGCCTAGGGCACTTCCACTTATGGTCCTATAGCTTAGGGAAATTAAAATCAAAAAGACACAGCCACCCCAAAGTTTGGGACGCCTCCGTTTACAAGAACCTCGTTTACCGTACAAGTTCAATATCACAGAAAGTGAAAAATGGATAAAGAACTTGTGGTACTTACGTACAATGCAGTATCACTCAGCAATGAAATCTATGTCATCAGGCCCGTAGCAGCATAATGAGTGGATTCAGGTACGATGATTCTAACTGAAATAAGTCACACAGAAAAAGAAACATCATAAGATATCACTAATACACGGAATGTAAACTTGGCTACACAGGAACTGCATTCCAAAACAGAACAGGGTCTCACATTTAGAAAACCAACTTATGCTTGTTTAAGGGGAAAGGTGAGTTGGGGTGCTGCATAAAACCAGAGATTGAAATGAGCACAGATAAAGTTCCTTAAGCCAAATATGGAATAGACAAGAGCTACTCCTTGCTCAACGAAATGGACTCAACACCGCATATTAAACGCCTAAGAATGTACCTGACTAGTAAGTATCTTAAAACCTATGGATTGCTATGTCTCCGAAGGGGAATCAAGCATGTGTACAGGGGCATAAACGCAGCAGTGATAGGATTGGAGAGGTTCGGTGAGCAAATGAAGACCCTTTGAAGTCATATTGCATGGTACCCATTACACGGGTTTCAACTACCCAGGTTTTAGGTATTCTTCCTTCAGCTAAAACATGCATGTGGAACCCAGAGTATGATCAACCATGTGATCGGGAGACGTGTTCAAATATGTCTCAGTTTTCGTACCCTGGTACTCGGGTGCAACATTCCAGACGCTTTACTAACACTCTCCCCACTTGGAGAGTCAGCACCTTTAACCTCCTGTTTGGCCCAGTTTGCAATTTCTGCGGAAGATGAACAGGAATAGCGAGAACCAATGAGAGACTAGCTGGAGGTGTCTGGACGGGCAAATTTAACTCTCATTTCCCACCAGGAAGAGGAATTAACCAAAGGCTCAGCGTGCCGTGCCGGAACCAGATTAGGGCCTGAAGCCATCCTGCGGTGTTGCGGCCAGCTCACAAGAAAGCGAGTTGAAGAAAGGAGCTCAGGGGCACTGTAATTCACAAACCTGCAGAGTTATAAATGACAGCTATCGTCCAAAAATAGACTGAAGTAAGGCTGCCAAGAGGACTTGAAAGCGGGGCAGAATTGCAGGAAACCGATTTCAGGAGGTAGACTGGAATTGCATTGAAAGCATAGGAAAAGAGGCAGAACGTCCACAATGATGCACTTGGCCAAAAAGGGCGTATGCGTTTTTTCCTGAATATATTCAGGAAAAAACGCATACGCCCTTTTTGGCCAACCAAGCAAGCTTGCAAAGGAAATCTGCACTACAATGAAGTCTCACTTCCCCCCGGTCAAAAGGGCCATCTGAAAAAAGTGTAAAATCCAGAAAGGCAGGACAGGCCATGGAGAACTGGGAGCCTTGTTATGCTGATGGGCGGGATGTAAATTGCCAACAGACACTCGGGAGAAGTGTATGGTGTTTCCTGAAACATCTAAAAAACAAAGCAACAGAGCCTAGGGCACTTCCACTTAAGGTCCTATAGCTTAGGGAAATTAAAATCAAAAAGACACAGCCACCCCAAAGTTTGGGACGCCTCCATTTACAAGAACCCCGTTTACCGTACAAGTTCAATATCACAGAAAGTGAAAAATGGATAAAGAACTTGTGGTACTTACGTACAATGCAGTATCACTCAGCAATGAAATCTATGTCATCAGGCCCGTAGCAGCATAATGAGTGGATTCAGGTACGATGATTCTAACTGAAATAAGTCACACAGAAAAAGAAACATCATAAGATATCACTAATACACGGAATGTAAACTTGGCTACACAGGAACTGCATTCCAAAACAGAACAGGGTCTCAAATTTAGAAAACCAACTTATGCTTGCTTAAGGGGAAAGGTGAGTTGGGGTGCTGCATAAAACCAGAGATTGAAATGAGCACAGATAAAGTTCCTTAAGCCAAATATGGAATAGACAAGAGCTACTCCTTGCTCAACGAAATGGACTCAAAACCCCATATTAAACGCCTAAGAATGTACCTGACTAGTAAGTATCTTAAAACCTATGGATTGCTATGTCTCCAAAAGAAAATCAAGTGTGTGTACAGGGGCATAAACGCAGCAGTGATAGGATTGGAGAGGTTCGGTGAGCAAATGAAGACCCTTTGAAGTCATATTGCATGGTACCCATTACACGGGTCTCAACTCTCCAGGTTTAAGGTATTCTTCCTTCAGCTAAAACATGCATGTGGAACCCAGAGTATGATCAACCATGTGAACGGGAGACGTGTTCAAATATGTCTCAGTTTTCCTCCTCTGGTACTCGGGTGCAACATTCCAGACCCTTTACTAACACTCTCCCGACTTGGAGAGTCAGTCCCTTTAACCTCCTGTTTGGCCCAGTTTGCAATTTCTGCGGAAGATGAACAGGAATAGTGAGAACCAATGAGAGGCTAGCTGGAGGTGTCTGGACGGGCAAATTTAACTCTCATTTCCCACCAGGAAGAGGAATTAACCAAAGGCTCAGCATGCCGGGCCGGAACAAGATTAGGGCCTGAAGCCATCCTGTGGTGTTGCGGCCAGGTCACAAGAAAGCGAGTTGAAGAAAGGAGCTCAGGGGCACTGTAACTCACAAACCTGCAGAGTTATAAATGACAGCTATCGTCCAAAAATAGACTGAAGTAAGGCTGCCAAGAGGACTTGAAAGCGGGGCAGAATTGCAGGAAACCGATTTCAGGAGGTAGACTGGAATTGCATTGAAAGCATAGGAAAAGAGGCAGAACGTCCACAATGATGCACTTGGCCAAAAAGTGCGTATGCGTTTTTTCCTGAATATATTCAGGAAAAAACGCATACGCCCTTTCCGGCCAACCAAGCAAGCTTGCAAAGGAAATCTGCACTACAATGAAGTCTCACTTCCCCCCGGTCAAAAGGGCCATCTGAAAAAAGTGTAAAATCCAGAAAGGCAACAGGCCATTGAGAACTGGGAGCCTTGTTATGCTGATGGGCGGGATGTAAATTGCAAACAGACACTTGGGAGAAGTGTATGGTGTTTCCTGAAACATCTAAAAAACAAAGCAACAGAGCCTAGGGCACTTCCACTTATGGTCCTATAGCTTAGGGAAATTAAAATCAAAAAGACACAGCCACCCCAAAGTTTGGAACGGCTCTGTTTACACGAACCTCGTTTACAGTACAAGTTCAACATCGCAGAAAGTGAAAAATGGATAAAGAAGTTGTGGTATTCACTTACAAAGCAATATCACTCAGCAATGAAATCTATGTCATCAGGCCCGTAGCAGCACAATGAGTGGATTCAGGTATGATGATTCTAACTGAAGTAAGTCACACAGAAAAAGAAACATCATAAGATATCAGTAATACACGGAATGGAAACTTGGCTACAGAGGAACTGAATTACAGAACAGAACAGGGTCTCAAATTTAGAAAACCAACTTATGCTTGCTTAAGGGGAAAGGTGAGTTGGGGTGCTGCATAAAACCAGAGATTGAAATGAGCACAGATAAAGTTCCTTAAGCCAAATATGGAATAGACAAGAGCTACTCCTTTCTCAACGAAATGGACTCAACACCGCATATTAAACGCCTAAGAATGTACCTGACTAGTAAGTATCTTAAAACCTATGGATTGCTATGTCTCTGAAGGGGAATCAAGCAGTGTACAGGGGCATAAACGCAGCAGTGATAGGAATGGAGAGGTTCGGTGAGCAAATGAAGACCCTTTGAAGTCATATTGCATGGTACCCATTCCACGGGTTTCAACTACCCAGGTTTTAGGTATTCTTCCTTCAGCTAAAACATGCATGTGGAACCCAGAGTATGATCAACCATGTGATCGGGAGACGTGTTCAAATATGTCTCAGTTTTCGTACCCTGGTCCTCGGGTGCAACATTCCAGACGCTTTACTAACACTCTCCCCACTTGGAGAGTCAGCACCTTTAACCTCCTGTTTGGCCCAGTTTGCAATTTCTGCGGAAGATGAACAGGAATAGCGAGAACCAATGAGAGGCTAGCTGGAGGTGTCTGGACGGGCAAATTTAACTCTCATTTCCCACCAGGAAGAGGAATTAACCAAAGGCTCACCATGCCGGGCCGGAACAAGATTAGGGCCTGAAGCCATCCTGCGGTGTTGCGGCCAGGTCACAAGAAAGCGAGTTGAAGAAAGGAGCTCAGGGGCACTGTAATTCACAAACCTGCAGAGTTATAAATGACAGCTATCGTCCAAAAATAGACTGAAGTAAGGCTGCCAAGAGGACTTGAAAGCGGGGCAGAATTGCAGGAAACCGATTTCAGGAGGTAGACTGGAATTGCATTGAAAGCATAGGAAAAGAGGCAGGACGTCCACAATGATGCACTTGGCCAAAAAGGGCGTATGCGTTTTTTCCTGAATATATTCAGGAAAAAACGCATACGCCCTTTTTGGCCAACCAAGCAAGCTTGCAAAGGAAATCTGCACTACAATGAAGTCTCACTTCCCCCCGGTCAAAAGGGCCATCTGAAAAAAGTGTAAAATCCAGAAAGGCAGGACAGGCCATGGAGAACTGGGAGCCTTGTTATGCTGATGGGCGGGATGTAAATTGCCAACAACCACTCGGGAGAAGTGTATGGTGTTTCCTGAAACATCTAAAAAACAAAGCAACAGAACCTCGGGCACTTCCACTTATGGTCCTATAGCTTAGGGAAATTAAAATCAAAAAGACACAGCCACCCCAAAGTTTGAAACGGCTCTGTTTACAAGAACCTCGTTTACAGTACAAGTTCAACATCGCAGAAAGTGAAAAATGGATAAAGAAGTTGTGGTATTTACTTACAAAGCAATATCACTCAGCAATGAAATCTGTGTCATCAGGCCCTTAGCAGCACAATGAGTGGATTCAGGTATGATGATTCTAACTGAAATAAGTCACACAGAAAAAGAAACATCATAAGATATCAGTAATACACGGAATGTAAACTTGGCTACACAGGAACTAAATTACAGAACAGAACAGGGTCTCAAATTTAGAAAACCAACTTATGCTTGCTTAAGGGTAAAGGTGAGTTGGGGTGCTGCATAAAACCAGAGATTGAAATGAGCACAGATAAAGTTCCTTAAGTCAAATATGGAATAGACTAGAGCTACGCCTTGCTCAACGAAATGGACTCAACACCGCATATTAAACGCCTAAGAATGTACCTGACTAGTAAGTATCTTAAAACCTATGGATTGCTATGTCTCCGAAAGAGAATCAAGCATGTGTACAGGGGCATAAACGCAGCAGTGATAGGATTGGAGAGGTTCGGTGAGCAAATGAAGACCCTTTGAAGTCATATTGCATGGTATCCATTACACGGGTCTTAACTCTCCAGGTTTAAGGTATTCTTCCTTCAGCTAAAACATGCATGTGGAACCTAGAGTATGATCAACCATGTGATCGGGAGACGTGTTCAAATATGTCTCAGTTTTCGTACCCTGGTACTCGGGTGCAACATTCCAGACGCTTTACTAACACTCTCCCCACTTGGAGAGTCAGTCCCTTTAACCTCCTGTTTGGCCCAGTTTGCAATTTCTGCGGAAGATGAACAGGAATAGCGAGAACCAATGAGAGGCTAGCTGGAGGTGTCTGGACGGGCAAATTTAACTCTCATTTCCCACCAGGAAGAGGAATTAACCAAAGGCTCAGCGTGCCGTGCCGGAACTAGATTAGGGCCTGAATCCATCCTGCGGTGTTGCGGCCAGCTCACAAGAAAGCGAGTTGAAGAAAGGAGCTCAGGGGCACTGTAATTCACAAACCTGCAGAGTTATAAATGACAGCTATCGTCCAAAAATATACTGAAGTAAGGCTGCCAGGAGGACTTGAAAGCGGGGCAGAATTGCAGGAAACCGATTTCAGGAGGTAGACTGGAATTGCATTGAAAGCATAGGAAAAGAGGCAGAACGTCCACAATGATGCACTTGGCCAAAAAGGGCGTATGCGTTTTTTCCTGAATATATTCAGGAAAAAACGCATACGCCCTTTTTGGCCAACCAAGCAAACTTGCAAAGGAAATCTGCACTACAATGAAGTCTCACTTCTCCCCAGTCAAAAGGTCCATCTAAAAAAAGTGTAAAATCCAGAAAGGCAGGACAGGCCATGGAGAACTGGGAGCCTTGTTATGCTGATGGGCGGGATGTAAATTGCCAACAGACACTCCGGAGAAGTGTATGGTGTTTCCTGAAACATCTAAAAAACAAAGCAACAGAGCCTAGGGCACTTCCACTTATGGTCCTATAGCTTAGGGAAATTAAAATCAAAAAGACACAGCCACCCCAAAGTTTGGGACGCCTCCGTTTACAAGAACCGCGTTTACCGTACAAGTTCAATATCACAGAAAGTGAAAAATTGATAAAGAACTTGTGGTACTTACGTACAATGCAGTATCACTCAGCAATGAAATCTATGTCATCAGGCCCATAGCAGCATAATGAGTGGATTCAGGTACGATGATTCTAACTGAAATAAGTCACACAGAAAAAGAAACATCATAAGATATCACTAATACACGGAATGTAAACTTGGCTACACAGGAACTGCATTCCAAAACAGAACAGGGTCTCAAATTTAGAAAACCAACTTATGCTTGCTTAAGGGTAAAGGTGAGTTGGGGTGCTGTATAAAACCAGAGATTGAAATGAGC
Organism: Delphinus delphis; assembly: GCF_949987515.2. Classification (NCBI taxonomy): domain Eukaryota; kingdom Metazoa; phylum Chordata; class Mammalia; order Artiodactyla; family Delphinidae; genus Delphinus; species Delphinus delphis. Next base: position 216,527 of record NW_027192789.1, on the reverse strand, counting down.
ACAGATAAAGGTCCTTAAGCCAAATATGGAATACACAAGAGCTACTCCTTGCTCAACGAAATGGACTCAACACACCATATTAAACGCCTAAGAATGTACCTGACTAGTAAGTATCTTAAAACCTATGGATTGCTATGTCTCCAAAAGAGAATCAAGCATGTGTACAGGGGCATAAACGCAGCAGTGGTAGGATTGGAGAAGTGCGGTGAGCAAATGAAGACCCTTTGAAGTCATATTGCATGGTACCCATTACACGGGTCTCAACTCTCCAGGTTTAAGGTATTCTTCCTTCAGCTAAAACCTACATGTGGAACCCAGAGTATGATCAACCATGTGAACGGGAGACGTGTTCAAATATGTCTCAGTTTTCCTCCCCTGGTACTCGGGTGCAACATTCCAGACGCTTTACTAACACTCTCCCGACTTGGAGAGTCAGCGCCTTTAACCTCCTGTTTGGCCCAGTTTGCAATTTCTGCGGAAGATGAACAGGAATAGCGAGAACCAATGAGAGACTAGCTGGAGGTGTCTGGACGGGCAAATTTAACTCTCATTTCCCACCAGGAAGAGGAAATAACCAAAGGCTCAGGGTGCCGTGCCAGAACCAGATTAGGGCCTGAAGCCATCCTGCGGTGTTGCGGCCAGCTCACAAGAAAGCGAGTTGAAGAAAGGAGCTCAGGGGCACTGTAATTCACAAACCTGCAGAGTTATAAATGACAGCTATCGTCCAAAAATAGACTGAAGTAAGGCTGCCAAGAGGACTTGAAAGCGGGGCAGAATTGCAGGAAACCGATTTCAGGAGGTAGACTGGAATTGCATTGAAAGCATAGGAAAAGAGGCAGGACGTCCACAATGATGCACTTGGCCAAAAAGGGCGTATGCGTTTTTTCCTGAATATATTCAGGTAAAAACGCATACGCCCTTTTTGGCCAACCAAGCAAGCTTGCAAAGGAAATCTGCACTACAATGAAGTCTCACTTCCCCCCGGTCAAAAGGGTCATCTGAATAAAGTGTAAAATCCAGAAAGGCAGGACAGGCCATGGAGAACTGGGAGCCTTGTTATGCTGATGGGCGGGATGTAAATTGCCAACAGACACTCGGGAGAAGTGTATGGTGTTTCCTGAAACATCTAAAAAACAAAGCAACAGAGCCTAGGGCACTGCCACTTATGGTCCTATAGCTTAGGGAAATTAAAATCAAAAAGACACAGCCACCCCAAAGTTTGGGACGCCTCTGTTTACAAGAACCTCGTTTACAGTACAAGTTCAACATCGCAGAAAGTGAAAAATGGATAAAGAAGTTGTGGTATTTACTTACAAAGCAATATCACTCAGCAATGAAATCTGTGTCATCAGGCCCTTAGCAGCACAATGAGTGGATTCAGGTATGATGATTCTAACTGAAATAAGTCACACAGAAAAAGAAACATCATAAGATATCAGTAATACACGGAATGTAAACTTGGCTACACAGGAACTGAATTACAGAACAGAACAGGGTCTCAAATTTAGAAAACCAACTTATGCTTGCTTAAGGGGAAAGGTGAGTTGGGGTGCTGCATAAAACCAGAGATTGAAATGAGCACAGATAAAGTTCCTTAAGCCAAATATGGAATAGACAAGAGCTACTCCTTGCTCAACGAAATGGACTCAACACCGCATATTAAACGCCTAAGAATGTACCTGACTAGTAAGTATCTTAAAACCTATGGATTGCTATGTCTCCGAAAGAGAATCAAGCATGTGTACAGGGGCATGAATGCAGCAGTGATAGGATTGGAGAGGTTCGGTGAGCAAATGAAGACCCTTTGAAGTCATATTGCATGGTACCCATTACACGGGTCTCAACTCTCCAGGTTTAAGGTATTCTTCCTTCAGCTGAAACATGCATGTGGAACCGCGCGTATGATCCACCGTGTGAACGGGAGACGTGTTCAAATATGTCTCAGTTTTCCTCCCCTGGTACTCGGGTGCAACATTCCAGACCCTTTACTAACACTCTCCCGACTTGGAGAGTCAGCGCCTTTAACCTCCTGTTTGGCCCAGTTTGCAATTTCTGCGGAAGATGAACAGGAATAGGGAGAACCAATGAGAGACTAGCTGGAGGTGTCTGGACGGGCAAATTTAACTCTCATTTCCCACCAGGAAGAGGAAATAACCAAAGGCTCAGCGTGCCGTGCCGGAACCATATTAGGGCCTGAAGCCATCCTGCGGTGTTGCGGCCAGCTCAAAAGAAAGCGAGTTGAAGAAAGGAGCTCAGGGTCTCTGTAATTCACAAACCTGCAGAGTTATAAATGACAGCTATCGTCCAAAAATATACTGAAGTAAGGCTGCCAAGAGGACTTGAAAGCGGGGCAGAATTGCAGGAAACCGATTTCAGGAGGTAGACTGGAATTGCATTGAAAGCATAGGAAAAGAGGCAGAACGTCCACAATGATGCACTTTGCCAAAAGGGCATATGCGTTTTTTCCTGAATATATTCAGGAAAAAACGCATACGCCCTTTTTGGCCAACCAAGCAAGCTTGCAAAGGAAATCTGCACTACAATGAAGTCTCACTTCCCCCCGGTCAAAAGGGCCATCTGAAAAAAGTGTAAAACCCAGAAAGGCAGGACAGGCCATGGAGAACTGGGAGCCTTGTTATGCTGATGGGCGGGATGTAAATTGCCAACAGACACTCGGGAGATGTGTATGGTGTTTCCTGAAACATCGAAAAAACAAAGCAACAGAGCCTAGGGCACTTCCACTTATGGTCCTATAGCTTAGGGAAATTAATATCAAAAAGACACAGCAACCCCAAAATTTGGGATGGCTCTTTTTACAGAAATCTCTTCTATGGCACAAGTTAAATATCCCAGAGAGCAAATAATGGATAAAGAATTTGCGGTACTTCTGTACAACAGAATACCACTCAGCAATGAAATCTATGTCACCAGGCCCGTACCAGCATAATGAGTGCATTGAGGCACGATGATTCTAAGTGAAATAAGTCACACAGAAAAAGAAACATCATAAGGTATCACTAATACACGGAATGTGAACTTGGCTACACATGAACTGAATTACAAAACAGAACAGGGTCCCAAGTTTAGAAAACCAACTTATGCCTGCTTAAGGGGGAAGGTGAGTTGGGGTGCTGCATAAAAGCAGAGTTTGAAATTAGCACAGATACCGTTCCATAAGCCAAATATGTAATAGACAAGAGCTACCCCTTGCTCAACGAAATGGATTCAACAATGAGGTATCACCTCACACCTGGTAGAATAGGCATCATTGAAAATCTACAAACAAAAAATGCTGGAAAGGGTGTGGAGAAAAGGAACCCTCTTCCACTATTGTTGGGAATATAAATTGATACAGTCATTATGGAGAACAATATGGAATTTCTTAAGAAACTAACAATAGAACTACCATATAATACAGCAATCCCAGTACTGGACATATACCCAGACAAAACCATAAATCAAAAAGAGTCATTCACCGCAATGTTCATTGCATCACTATTTACAATATCGAGGTAATGGAAGCAACCTAAATGCCCACAGACAGACGAATGCATAAAGCTGTGGTACATATATAAAATGGAATATTACTAAGCCATGAAAAGGAATGAAATTGGGTCATTTGTAGAGACGTCGATGGATCTAGAGACTGTCATACAGAGTGAAGTAAGTCAGAAAGAGAAAAACAAATCTTGTATATTCATGCATATATGTGGAACCTAGAAAAACTGTACAGATTAACCATTTTGCAAGGCATAAATAGAGCAACAGATGTAGACAACAAACGTATGGACAACAAGGGGGGAAAGCTGTTGGGGGGGTGGTGGTGGGAGGAGTTGAGAGACTGGGATTGGCATGTATACATTTATATGTATAAAATAGATAACCAATAAGAACCTGCTGTATAAAAATATAAAATAAAATTCAAAATTAAAAAGAAGTAAAATTTAAAAAATAAAACAGAAAAAACAATTATTCCCTGCACATACATGTATTTATATGAATAAATTATTTCCATGCTTATATCTGTAAATACAAAAAAGAGGAATAAAATCTACCTTGAACCAAAAACGAAAAAGAGAAAAAAAACACAGAACCCACCAGTTACACAGAGGAAAACCGTATCAGGGCACTTGCTCCAGTTGTAAACAATTCTGAAGTTGGTCAGTGGTGGGGAATGGTCTCCCATTCAGCCAGCAGCCCCCACGCAACAAGCGTCCTCATTGCAAAGCTGGGGCACCGTGCCGAGGCATCTGTGAGTAAACGTGAGCTGAGCCCCAGGCCAGTTGCTGCTGAACTATTCCCACCCATCCCAGGTAAAACACCTGAATATATACAAGGACTTGAAAGCCTAGAGGAAGGGCCATAGAGCCACACGAGTGACAGCATGCCGGCCGACTTGGTGCCTGCAGGCCAGCCAGGATGGTCCTGGCCCTGGGTGCTCTTCTGGAAGATTTCCATTTCCCTGCCTGAGATACCCGTCCTGTCCCTGCCCCCACTGCTTTTTTCCTTCCTCACCTCTGCCCAGGGAGAAATTCCAGCAGCAGGTATGGGTGACACATCCTCTTCTTTAGCAGGTGGCAGCCTGGCAACTGCTGCAGAAAGTCCAGCAGAGCCCCACTCACACTGGGCCACCCACAAAGCCGTGGCCTCTCACTCCCTCCCACCAGCCCAGCCCCGAGACTGCTGACAGGGCAGAGAAAATGGCGTCAGGCACGGCTGCAGGGGCTCTTGCTGCCTGGAGTGGTATTTATATTGATCTCAACCCAGGCACACCTGGGGAGGGCTGGCCGGCACGGTAAGGCTGCCCAGGTCAGCCAATCATCACCCCTCAGGGGCTCACAGTTGCAGAAAATGGAACTTGCTGAACCGGCCAGGTCCAAGGAACAGGTGTGGGCTCCTGAGAGTCAGGATAGACAAGGGGCTGCAGCTTTGGCTTGTTTTCTAATCATTTTATCTGGCCCATGAGTGGGAGACAACTTCAAGAAAACCCTCTCCTAATGAGAGGAACCCAGGAGTCAGGCAGAGGAGGGGTGGGTGGTGGTTGGAGACAGAGGCCTGGTGCCCCGGGTGCAGTGGAAGTCTCTGGAAGACCAGGTGGAGGGAGGCCTCACGGAGTGATGCCCAGGGTCACAGACCTGTCGCAGCTGCTGTTTGTTAGTTCAAGTCCTGCTCTGAGGTGCTCTGTGTCAGCTCTGAGCGACAGGTGAGCTGGGGGTGCTCTGCAATGAGGGCTATGTGCACGGTTCCTGTGTGCCCAGCCCTGCCACGGTACCTGCAAGGGTAGCTCTGTATCCTGGGAGGGGCCTGACCACGAGAGCCCCGTGGGCTGGGGTGGGGGTGGGGTACCTGCCCAGGTGAGCTCCATATTCTGGGATTGGTCTGACCACGAGAGCCCCATGGGCTGCTGGGGACCTGGTAAATGATGTCAGGACAGTCAGTGAAGCCACCGAGGATATACCTCCAGTTGCTCCTAATTCCTACACCCTGCTGGTCATTCTACCAACCACCAGGACATGGTATTCTGTATTAGTCTTCAATGATGCCTTCTTTTGTATTCCATTAGTCCCAGAGTCACAAGAAATTTTGGCTTGTGAGTGGCAGGACTCAACATACAACTAAAACAATACTTCCGGGCCGTCTGGCCCCAAGGGTGCAAAAATTCCCACACCATCTTTGGGGAAAGCTTAGCTAAAGACCTAAAAGTTCTACCTCTGGAAAAGGAAACCCTCCTTCAATATGCAGACGACATTCTGATCACCAGCCCTACTAAGGAGGCCTCTGAACTACCAAGCCAATAAAGGATAGAAGTTGTCCAAGAAAAAGCTCAAATATCACAGACTGCGGTGACCTGCCTGGGCTTCATTCTCACAGAAGGTCAGAGAAGCCCATCCCAGGAAAGGGAAGAAACCATTTTCAGCCTTACCCCTTTCTAAAACTAGAAGACAGCTTAGGGGTTCCTGGGGAGGCCAGGGTTTGCTGCTTCTGGATCCCTAGCTACAGTCTACTAGCTGGGCCTCTATATGAAACACTGAAAGGAAAAGATGATGATCCTTTTGAATAGAATCTAGAAGTGGCCTTTCAAGAATGGAAAGAGCAGTCAATTCAGACCCTTGCCCTGGAACTCCCTAATTTAGCTAAACCCTTTGACCTTTACATTCCCGGTGAAAGGTGAATCGCCATTGGAGAATTAGTGCAAAAACTGGGACCACTTGAAATGGAACAATGCAAGAATGCCATCAAGGTAGGATAAACTACGGTCACTAAGGGGCTTGGCCCACTGCCACATCTGGCCAAGATACTGGTGGTATCTAAAAACCTGGAAATCAGCAGCCCAAAAGGCCACCTCCCTCCTAAGGGAAAAGGACCCCACGTGGTGATCCTAACCACCAACCATGCCCTGAAGTTGCAGGGTTCGCTCCGTGGGCACACCGACCTTGAGTGAGGAGGCCCTCCAACTCCAACATCCAGAGAGATAACCGGAGGCAACAGGGCACCATGACGACTCGTGTGAACATCACTTGACCTGGAGTTTCTCTCATAAAACAACAAGAGTGTGTCCCAAAAGAGTAGACTACTGCTTGCAGGACTTACTGCACCCAGAGGGGAGCTAATAATCTTGGCGGGGGAACAGTATACCACACTGTCACCATAGAAAAGCCTACAGACACCGTGATGATGGTGGCCAATAAGACCGGCTGGACTCCTGTTTACTTCAAAAGGCTGTTGACTCAGTAGCCATCATGGTCCTTGATCACCACTGACCCTGGACTGTCTGGGAGTTGAGCGGGCAGGGCTCTGACACCTGGTGCTGTTTGTACGTTAATTCAGGGGCCTAACTGAAGAAAGCGCAGACTACTGGTCAGAACATCTAGGCTGGCAGAGACGGTCAGCCTAAGGTGGCCGAACAAATGTGGGGCGGGGTGAAACCGGCCCCCACAGCGTCTCTGCACATCTCTTTCCTGGACCCTTAAAGGTCATTAGAATCTATAACACTTCCAATGCTGGTGCTCAGGTGGACGAGCAGGGAGGCAGGGGTCCTGGGGACAATCAACGTCACCGGGAGGCTGCTGGGGAGAAGCTCTGACCCTCGCCCCAGGGTATGAGGGCTCCCAACTCAGCACTCAGCAGTTACAGAAGAAGGGTCTGCACCCTCAGCACTCCAAGAATGAGGAACGGGACAAAAGGCAGAGGAGGGGTTTGTCCCCAGCAAAGCCCATTAAAAATCCCTGGGAGATAAAAATAGAATCTGGGCAATAAAGTCAAGTCTAACCTTTTTTATCCTTTGTGCTTTGTCTAATTTCACGTGCTCCTAGGGTCCCGCATGCAGAGGTTCCACACCCGGCACTTCAGACCAGATTTCCTAGTGCAGAATGGCTGGGTCGACACCTCAGCTCCTGGGGCCCAGTGCAGACTCCACGATATAGAGCCTGAGCTACAGCCAACCCAGCCCTCGAGAGCTCCGCCGCCTCCCTCCCTCCCACTGACTCTGACAGGATCTCTACACAGCAGCCCAGCCCACAGCCCACGGGGTAGTGCATGTTCTCACCTCTCCATTCTCTGATCAAAATATAAAGTTTCCTTTGCTTGTGAACCAAACTCAGTCTCGATCTCTTGGCCCCAATGACACTGGGCAGGGGGACACTTGTTGGGGTCCACTCTGGAGGATCAATAACAGAAATTGAGACTATTGTAACCTCAATGAACAGATGTGTGAGCCAAACTGTAGTTAACATAGAACAGTGTATAAGGCTCGGGTAAAATAAGATGTTTTTAACACTTCCATTTGATATTTCCATCACTTTTTATAAGCAAGTTCAGTGAAAAGGTTTGTCTTATTTGTCAGGTCAATATTAGAGAAACGAAGTGATTTCTTTCCAAGGATGTACAGCTAATAATCTTGGTTAAACCTTCAATCTTGTTTTAAATGCTTTTCCATTGAAAATGATACCTCTCTTTCAGCTCCCCCATTTCTGAGAAGTATAAAATCTTATAATTTATTATTACCAAAGGGGAAAGGTGGGAGGAGGGATAAATTAACAGTTTGGAATGAACACATACACACTGCTATGTATAAAATAGATCATCAACAAGGAACTACTGTATAGCACAGGGAACTACACTCAACATTTTGCAATAACCTATAAGGGGAAATAATCTGAAAAAGAATAGATATTTTTATTGACATCATCTATCAATGACAGTTAAAGTGTAGCCTAAGGGAAGCTGGTGGTGAGTGCTTCTGACCCTGAAGACTTCAATCATCTAAAGTTTGGACTCTGCCTACTCCCCAAGGCCCTTAATGAACATATGTGTAGCCGTAGCTTAAAAACTTCCCCAGTTTGGGTTTCGGGGAGACACTGATTTTGAAAAAGCCCTGGTGTTCTCCTTACATGAATGGGACTCTTCCTACTGCTAAAACATGTCTGTCACACCCAGAGGATGGTATACCGTCTGATCGGGAAGAGTTTGGAAAAGGCATCTCATCTCCTCATCTCCTGGTGCTCGGGTTCACCCCTCCAGTGTCTTTACTAACAGTCTCCCCACTTGGAGATGTCAGCACTGTCAACATCCTGTTGCGTACAGTTTGGAATTTGTCCAGAGGATGAAGCGGAAGGATGAGGAACAATGAGAGACAAGTCCTAGGTGTTCAGACAGGCACATGTCACTCTAATTTCCAATCAGGAAGACGAATTGACCAAAGGCTAGGGTTGCCCATGGAAACAGTATAGGGCTTGAGGAAATCCCGCTGCTTTGTGGCCAGTTCCCATAAACACGAGTTGAACAATGGAACTCAGGGGCAGTAAAATTCACAAAACTGCAGAGTTGAAAATATCCATCACTGAAAAATGTCTTGAGGAAAGTCAGAGAAAAGGACTTGTAAGCAAGGGAGAATGGCAGGAAAGGGATTTGAGGAGGTAGAAAGGACTCGCCATTAAGCACAAGAAAAGGAGCTGAACATTGCCAACATTGCAGTTGGCCAAAAAGGGTGTATGCGTTCTTTTCTGTATATATTCAAGAAAAGGGCATACACTTTTTTAGCCAACCAAACAGGTGGACACTGGAAGTCAATACTACAAAAGATATCACTTCGCATCAGTCAGAAGAGCCATCCTCATAAAGCGTAAACAACAGAAATGCAGGACAGGGCAACGAGAAGAGGGAGCCCTGTGAGACTTATAGTGGAAATGTATATTGCCAACGGCCATTCTGGAGAAGTGTATTGTGTTTACTAAAGCATCTAAAAAATGAGCTACAGAGCATAGGGCACTTGCACTCATGGGCGTATATCTTGGGAAAAACAAAAATCGAGAGGACACAGGCACCCCAATGTTTACCCCCTCTCTGTTTAAAAGATCCTCGACTAGGATATAACTTAAATGTCTCTGGAGGGAAAAAATGGATAGAGATGTGGTACTTAGGTAGAGTGGAATATTATTCAGCCTGGAAATCAATGAAATATGGCCAGTTGTAACGACTCCGGAGGAGTTACGTATGATCATTCTAAGTGACAGAATTCAAAAAGAAAAAGACACATATCATAAGATATCACTTAAAGGTGGAATCCAAAATGGCTACACATGAAATAAATTACAAAACAAAAACATAGTCAAATATGTAGAAAACACGCATAAGGCTGCTAAACGGGAAAGGTGGGGAGGGGTGAGGCATCATCCAGGAGGTTGAAATTAGCAAAGATACCATTCCAAATACCAAACTGATAATCAACAAGGCCTACACGGTAGCTAAAAGAACTGCACTCAGCACACTCAAGTCACCGGAAAAGAATATATACGACTGGTAAGAATCTGAAAAAGAATTTATTGATGTCTCTCTGTACGCGAATCAAGTGGATGTACAGCAGCAAGAAACAGAGCTTTGAAAATCAGCTGTAACCAATATAGTAATAAATTGAAAAAAATAAACGACAGAGAGACAGAGAAAACCTCTTACAACTTTTCCTCAGGGACGGTGATGCAACATGGATTGAACACATCTAGACCCACAGCAGGATGAGACATAAGGCTGGAAACTGTTTGCGCTAAGAGAAATGTGAGGTTGGGTGAGGAAATGCACACCCTTTAAAGTAATACTACCTGGTACCCATTCAATGGGTCCCAAATCTGCAGGTTCAAGGGATCTTCCTACAGCTAAAACATGCATGGAAAACCCAGAGGACTGTACACCATGTGATCGGGAGATGTGTCTAAAATGCACCTCATTTATCCTCTCCTGGTGCTCCTGTTCACCATTCCAGCCACGCTACTTAGAATCTCCCCACTTGGAGAATCAGCACATTTAAACTTCTGTTTCACACATTTTGCAAATTGTGAGGAGGATGAACGGGAAGAGGGGGAACCAATGAGAGAAGAGTTGTAGGGGTTTGGACGGGCACATATCACTCTAATTTCCCATTAAGAATAAGAATTAAAGAAAGGCTCAGCCTGCCTCGCCGGAGCCAAAATAGGGCCTGAAGCAATCCTGCGGGTTTGAGGCCAGCTCACAAAAGAGCAACTTAAAAAATGGAGCTCAGGGTCACTGCAATTCACAAACCTGCAGAGTTATAAATGAAAACTAACGTCCAAAAATATGTTGAGGTAAGGCAAAGAAGAGGATCTGAATGCAAGACAGAATTGCAAGAAACAGATTTCAAGAGATAGATTGGACTCGTCTTTAACGCACATGAAAAGCGGCAGAATTTCGACAATGATGCAGTTGGCCCAAAAGGGCGTATGCGTTTTTTCCTGATTATATCCAGGAAAAAACGCATACGCACTTTATGGGCAACGAAGCAAGCAAGCAATGCAAATGTGCACAACAAAGAAGTCTCACTTCCCACCGGTCAAAAGGGCCATCCTAAAAAATTGTAAAAACCAGAAATGCAGGACAGGCCATGGAGAACAGGGAGCCTTTATACGCTGATGGGCAGTGTGTGAACTGCCGAGAGCCACTCTGGAGAAGTGTATGGTGGTTCCTAAATCATCTAAAAAACAGAGCTACAGAGCATAGGACACTTCCAATCATGGGAGTATATCTAGGGAAGTCTAAAAATCAACAAGACACAAGCACACCACAGTTTAGGGCTACTCTGTTTACAAGAACCTCAACTTCAGTACACCTTAAATATCCCAGGAAAGAGAACAATGGATAAAGAAGATGTGGTACTTATGTACAATGGAATATCTCTTCACCATGAAATCAATGTAATAAGGCTAGTAGAAGGATAAAGAGTGGATTTAGGTCCGATAATACTACTTGAAATAAGTCAAACAGAAAAAGAAACATATCATAAGATATCACTTATAGAGGGAGGGTAAATATGGCTGCACAAGAAATGAATTACAGAACAGAACAGTGTCTCACATTTAGAAAACACACTTATGTCAGCTTAAGGGGAAAGGAGAGGTGGGGTGATGCATAAAACCAGAGTTTGAAATTAGCACAGATACCGTTCAATAAACCAAATAGGTATTAGACAAGATCTACACCTTGCTCAATGAACAGGCCTCAACACACCCTATACACCGCAGAGAAATATATCTGAGGAATAAGAATCTTAAAACCCATGTATTGATATATCTCCATAAGGGAATCAAGTGTGTGCAGAGCGGCACAAACACAGCAGTGAAAAGGAGCTAAACCCCATTATAGAAATAAATTTTAAAAACAAAACACTGAAACAATGAAAGAGAGAAAAATTCTTACAAAATTCGCTCAGGGGCTGTGATGCAACCTGGATTGACCACATATAAACCCACAGCTGGATAAGACATAAGGCTGGACACTTGGGGCTGACAGGATTGGTGAGCTTTGGTGAGCAACTGCCGAAAGTTTAATGCAATACTTCATGCTACTCAGTCCAAGGGTCCCAACACTCCAGGTTGAAGGGAATCTTCCTACAGCTAAACCATGCTTGGGAAACCCAGCGACTGGTATACCATATGATCGGGAAAGGTTTCTAAAACGCACCTCATTTTTCCTCTCCTGGGGCTCCGGATCGACATTCCAGCCGCTTTACTAACAACATCCCCACATGGAGTCAATGCCTTTAAGTTCTGGTATCACACAGTCTGCAGTTAGTGCAGAGGATGAATGGGAATACGGGGAACCAGTGAGAAACTAGCTGTAGCGGTTTCAATGGGCACATGTCACTCTAATATCACATCAGTAAGAAGAATTAACCAAAGGCACAGCAGGTGCCCCAGAAGAAAAATAGGGCTTCAAGGAATCCTGTGGTTATGGGGCAATACCACAAAAATAAGAGCTAAAAAATGGAGCTAAGGGCCACTGCAATTCAAAAACCTGCAGAGTTATAAAGGCCAACTATTTTTAAAAAATATATTGAGGTAAGGCTATGAAGAGGCATTGAAAGCAAGGCAGAATTGCAGGAAACCGATTTCAGGAGGTAGACTGGAATTGCATTGAAAGCATATGAAGAGAGTCAGAAACTCGACAATGATGCACTTGGCCAAAAAGGGCGTATGTGTTTTTTCCTGAATATATTCAGGAAAAAACGCATACGCACTTTTTGTCCAACCAAGCAAGCTTGCAAAGGAAATCTGCACTACAATGAAGTCTCATTTCCACCTGGTCAAAAGGGCCATCTGAAAAAAGTGTAAAATCCATAAAGGCACGACAGGCCATGGAGAACTGGGAGCCTTCTTATGGTGATGGGCGGGATGTAAATTGCCAACAGCCACTCTGGAGAAGTGTATGGTGTTTCCTGAAACATCTAAAAAACAAAGCAACAGAACCTAGGGCACTTCCACTTATGGTCCTATAGCTTAGGGAAATTAAAATCAAAAAGACACAGCCACCCCAAAGTTTGGGACGGCTCTGTTTACAAGAACCTCGTTTACAGTACAAGTTCAATATCGCAGAAAGTGAAAAATGGATAAAGAACTTGTGGTACTTACGTACAATGCAATATCACTCAGCAATGAAATCTATGTCATCAGGCCCGTAGCAGCATAATGAGTGGATTCAGGTATGATGATTCGAACTGAAATAAGTCACACAGAAAAGAAACATCATAAGGTATCACTAATACACAGAATGTGAAATTGGCTACACATGAACTGAATTACAAAACAGAACAGTGTCTCAAGTTTAGAAAACCAACTTATGCTTGCTTAAGGGGAAGGTGAGTTGGGGTGCTGCATAAAACCAGAGATTGAAATGAGCACAGATAAAGTTCCTTAAGCCAAATATGGAATAGACAAGAGCTACTCCTTTCTCAACGAAATGGACTCAACACCCCATATTAAACGCCTAAGAATGTACCTGACTAGTAAGTATCTTAAAACCTATGGATTGCTATGTCTCCAAAAGAGAATCAAGCGTGTGTACAGGGGCATAAACGCAACAGTGATAGGATTGGAGAGGTTCGGTGAGCAAATGAAGACCCTTTGAAGTCATATTGCATGGTACCCATTACACGGGTCTCAACTCTCCAGGTTTAAGGTATTCTTCCTTCAGCTAAAACATGCATGTGGAACCCAGAGTATGATCAACCGTGTGAACGGGAGACGTGTTCAAATATGTCTCAGTTTTCCTCCCCTGGTACTCGGGTGCAACATTCCAGACGCTTTACTAACATTCTCCCCACTTGGAGAGTCAGTCCCTTTAACCTCCTGTTTGGCCCCGTTTGCAATTTCTGCGGAAGATGAACAGGAATAGGGAGAACCAATGAGAGACTAGCTGGAGGTGTCTGGACGGGCAAATTTAACTCTCATTTCCCACCAGAAAGAGGAAATAACCAAAGGCTCAGCATGCCATGCCGGAACCAGATTAGGGCCTGAGGCCATCCAGCGGTGTTGCAGCCAGCTCACAAGAAAACGAGTTGAAGAAAGGAGCTCAGGGGCACTGTAATTCACAAACCTGCAGAGTTATAAATGACAGCTATCGTCCAAAATAGACTGAAGTAAGGCTGCCAAGAGGACTTGAAAGCGGGGCAGCATTGCAGGAAACCGATTTCAGGAGGTAGACTGGAATTGCATTGAAAGCATAGGAAAAGAGGCAGAACGTCCACAATGATGCACTTGGCCAAAAAGGGCGTATGCGTTTTTTCCTGAATATATTCAGGAAAAAACGCATACGCGCTTTTTGGCCAACCAAGCAAGCTTGCAAAGGATATCTGCACTACAATGAAGTCTCACTTCCCCCCGGTCAAAAGGGCCATCTGAAAAAAGTGTAAAATCCAGAAAGGCAGGACAGGCCATGGAGAACTGGGAGCCTTGTTATGCTGATGGGCGGGATGTAAATTGCCAACAACCACTCGGGAGTAGTGTATGGTGTTTCCTGAAACATCTAAAAAACAAAGCAACAGAGCCTAGGGCACTTCCACTTATGGTCCTATAGCTTAGGGAAATTAAAATAAAAAAGACACAGCCACCCCAATGTTTGGGACGCCTCTGTTTACAAGAACCTCGTTTACAGTACAAGTTCAACATCGCAGAAAGTGAAAAATGGATAAAGAAGCTGTGGTATTTACTTACAAAGCAATAACACTCAGCAATGAAATCTATGTCATCAGGCCCTTAGCATCACAATGAGTGGATTCAGGTATGATGATTCTAACTGAAATAAGTCACACAGAAAAAGAAACATCATAAGATATCACTAATACACGGAATGGAAACTTGGCTACACAGGAACTGAATTACAGAACAGAACAGGGTCTCAAATTTAGAAAACCAACTTATGCTTGCTTAAGGGTAAAGGTGAGTTGGGGTGCTGCATAAAACCAGAGATTGAAATGAGCACAGATAAAGTTCCTTAAGCCAAATATGGAATAGACAAGAGCTACTCCTTGCTCAATGAAATGGACTCAACACCGCATATTAAACGCCTAAGAATGTACCTGACTAGTAAGTATCTTAAAACCTATGGATTGCTATGTCTTCGAAAGAGAATCAAGCATGTGTACAGGGGCATAAACGCAGCAGTGATAGGATTGGAGAGGTTCGGTGAGCAAATGAAGACCCTTTGAAGTCATATTGCACGGTACCCATTCCACGGGTTTCAACTACCCAGGTTTAAGGTATTCTTCCTTCAGCTAAAACATGCATGTGGAACCAAGAGTATGATCATCCGTGTGAACGGGAGACGTGTTCAAATATGTCTCAGTTTTCCTCCCCTGGTACTCGGGTGCAACATTCCAGACGCTTTACTAACACTCTCCCGACTTGGAGAGTCAGTCCCTTTAACCTCCTGTTTGGCCCAGTTTGCAATTTCTGCGGAAGATGAACAGGAATAGCGAGAACCAATGAGAGACTAGCTGGAGGTGTCTGGACGGGCAAATTTAACTCTCATTTCCCACCAGGAAGAGGAAATAACCAAAGGCTCAGCGTGCCGTGCCGGAACCAGATAAGGGCCTGAAGCCATCCTGCGGTGTTGCGGCCAGCTCACAAGAAAACGAGTTGAAGAAAGGAGCTCAGGGGCACTGTAATTCACAAACCTGCAGAGTTATAAATGACAGCTATCGTCCAAAAATAGACTGAAGTAAGGCTGCCAAGAGGACTTGAAAGCGGGGCAGAATTGCAGGAAACCGATTTCAGGAGGTAGACTGGAATTGCATTGAAAGCATAGGAAAAGAGGCAGAACGTCCACAATGATGCACTTGGCCAAAAAGGGCGTATGCGTTTTTTCCTGAATATATTCAGGAAAAAACGCATACGCCCTTTTTGGCCAACCAAGCAAACTTGCAAAGAAATCTGCACTACAATGAAGTCTCACATCCCTCTGGTCAAAAGGGCCATCTGAAAAAAGTGTAAAATCCAGAAAGGCAGGACAGGCCATGGAGAACTGGGAGCCTTGTTATGCTGATGGGCGGGATGTAAATTGCCAACAGACACTCGGGAGAAGTGTATGGTGTTTCCTGAAACATCTAAAAAACAAAGCAATAGAGCCTAGGGCACTGCAACTTATGGTCCTATAGCTTAGGGAAATTAAAATCAAAAAGACACAGCCACCCCAAAATTTGGAACGGCTCTGTTTACAAGAACCTCGTTTACAGTACAAGTTCAACATCGCAGAAAGTGAAAAATGGATAAAGAAGTTGTGGTATTTACTTACAAAGCAATATCACTCAGCAATGAAATCTGTGTCATCAGGCCCTTAGCAGCACAATGAGTGGATTCAGGTATGATGATTCTAACTGAAATAAGTCACACAGAAAAAGAAACATCATAAGATATCAGTAATACACGGAATGTAAACTTGCCTACACAGGAACTGAATTACAGAACAGAACAGGGTCTCAAATTTAGAAAACCAACTTATGCTTGCTTAAGGGTAAAGGTGAGTTGGGGTGCTGCATAAAACCAGAGAATGAAATGAGCACAGATAAAGTTCCTTAAGCCAAATATGGAATAGACAAGAGCTACTCCTTGCTCAACGAAATGGACTCAACACCGCATATTAAACGCCTAAGAATGTACCTGACTAGTAAGTATCTTAAAACCTATGGATTGCTATGTCTCCGAAAGAGAATCAAGCATGTGTACAGGGGCATAAACGCAGCAGTGATAGGATTGGAGAGGTTCGGTGAGCAAATGAAGACCCTTTGAAGTCATATTGCATGGTACCCATTCCACGGGTTTCAACTACCCAGGTTTTAGGTATTCTTCCTTCAGCTAAAACATGCATGTGGAACCCAGAGTATGATCAACCATGTGATCGGGAGACGTGTTCAAATATGTCTCAGTTTTCGTACCCTGGTACTCGGGTGCAACATTCCAGACGCTTTACTAACACTCTCCCGACTTGGAGAGTCAGTCCCTTTAACCTCCTGTTTGGCTCAGTTTGCAATTTCTGTGGAAGATGAACAGGAATAGCGAGAACCAATGAGAGACTAGCTGGAGGTGTCTGGACGGGCAAATTTAACTCTCATTTCCCACCAGGAAGAGGAATTAACCAAAGGCTCAGCGTGCCGTGCCGGAACCAGATTAGGGCCTGAAGCCATCCTGCGGTGTTGCGGCCAGGTCACAAGAAAGCGAGTTGAAGAAAGGAGCTCAGGGGCACTGTAATTCACAAACCTGCAGAGTTATAAATGACAGCTATCGTCCAAAAATAGATTGAAGTAAGGCTGCCAAGAGGACTTGAAAGCGGGGCAGAATTGCAGGAAACCGATTTCAGGAGGTAGACTGGAATTGCATTGAAAGCATAGGAAAAGAGGCAGAACGTCCACAATGATGCACTTGGCCAAAAAGGGCGTATGCGTTTTTTCCTGAATATATTCAGGAAAAAACGCATACGCGCTTTTTGGCCAACCAAGCAAGCTTGCAAAGGATATCTGCACTACAATGAAGTCTCACTTCCCCCCGGTCAAAAGGGCCATCTGAAAAAAGTGTAAAATCCAGAAAGGCAGGACAGGCCATGGAGAACTGGGAGCCTTGTTATGCTGATGGGCGGGATGTAAATTGCCAACAACCACTCGGGAGTAGTGTATGGTGTTTCCTGAAACATCTAAAAAACAAAGCAACAGAGCCTAGGGCACTTCCACTTATGGTCCTATAGCTTAGGGAAATTAAAATAAAAAAGACACAGCCACCCCAATGTTTGGGACGCCTCTGTTTACAAGAACCTCGTTTACAGTACAAGTTCAACATCGCAGAAAGTGAAAAATGGATAAAGAAGCTGTGGTATTTACTTACAAAGCAATAACACTCAGCAATGAAATCTATGTCATCAGGCCCTTAGCATCACAATGAGTGGATTCAGGTATGATGATTCTAACTGAAATAAGTCACACAGAAAAAGAAACATCATAAGATATCACTAATACACGGAATGGAAACTTGGCTACACAGGAACTGAATTACAGAACAGAACAGGGTCTCAAATTTAGAAAACCAACTTATGCTTGCTTAAGGGTAAAGGTGAGTTGGGGTGCTGCATAAAACCAGAGATTGAAATGAGCACAGATAAAGTTCCTTAAGCCAAATATGGAATAGACAAGAGCTACTCCTTGCTCAATGAAATGGACTCAACACCGCATATTAAACGCCTAAGAATGTACCTGACTAGTAAGTATCTTAAAACCTATGGATTGCTATGTCTTCGAAAGAGAATCAAGCATGTGTACAGGGGCATAAACGCAGCAGTGATAGGATTGGAGAGGTTCGGTGAGCAAATGAAGACCCTTTGAAGTCATATTGCACGGTACCCATTCCACGGGTTTCAACTACCCAGGTTTAAGGTATTCTTCCTTCAGCTAAAACATGCATGTGGAACCAAGAGTATGATCATCTGTGTGAACGGGAGACGTGTTCAAATATGTCTCAGTTTTCATACCCTGGTACTCGGGTGCAACATTCCAGACGCTTTACTAACACTCTCCCGACTTGGAGAGTCAGTCCCTTTAACCTCCTGTTTGGCCCAGTTTGCAATTTCTGCGGAAGATGAACAGGAATAGCGAGAACCAAAGAGAGACTAGCTGGAGGTGTCTGGACGGGCAGATTTAACTCTCATTTCCCACCAGGAAGAGGAAATAACCAAAGGCTCAGCGTGCCGTGCCGGAACCAGATAAGGGCCTGAAGCCATCCTGCGGTGTTGCGGCCAGCTCACAAGAAAGCGAGTTGAAGAAAGGAGCTCAGGGGCACTGTAATTCACAAACCTGCAGAGTTATAAATGACAGCTATCGTCCAAAAATATACTGAAGTAAGGCTGCCAAGAGGACTTGAAAGCGGGGCAGAATTGCAGGAAACCGATTTCAGGAGGTAGACTGGAATTGCATTGAAAGCATAGGAAAAGAGGCAGAACGTCCACAATGATGCACTTGGCCAAAAAGGGCGTATGCGTTTTTTCCTGAATATATTCAGGAAAAAACGCATACGCCCTTTTTGGCCAACCAAGCAAACTTGCAAAGGAAATCTGCACTACAATGAAGTCTCACATCCCTCTGGTCAAAAGGGCCATCTGAAAAAAGTGTAAAATCCAGAAAGGCAGGACAGGCCAAGGAGAACTGGGAGCCTTGTTATGCTGATGGGCGGGATGTAAATTGCCAACAGACACTCGGGAGAAGTGTATGGTGTTTCCTGAAACATCTAAAAAACAAAGCAATAGAGCCTAGGGCACTGCAACTTATGGTCCTATAGCTTAGGGAAATTAAAATCAAAAAGACACAGCCACCCCAAAATTTGGAACGGCTCTGTTTACAAGAACTTCGTTTACAGTACAAGTTCAACATCGCAGAAAGTGAAAAATGGATAAAGAAGTTGTGGTATTTACTTACAAAGCAATATCACTCAGCAATGAAATCTGTGTCATCAGGCCCTTAGCAGCACAATGAGTGGATTCAGGTATGATGATTCTAACTGAAGTAAGTCACACAGAAAAAGAAACATCATAAGATATCACTAATACACGGAATGTAAACTTGGCTACACAGGAACTGAATTACAGAACAGAACAGGGTCTCAAATTTAGAAAACCAACTTATGCTTGCTTAAGGGTAAAGGTGAGTTGGGGTGCTGCATAAAACCAGAGATTGAAATGAGCACAGATAAAGTTCCTTAAGCCAAATATGGAATAGACAAGAGCTACTCCTTGCTCAACGAAATGGACTCAACACCGCATATTAAACGCCTAAGAATGTACCTGACTAGTAAGTATCTTAAAACCTATGGATTGCTATGTCTCCGAAAGAGAATCAAGCATGTGTACAGGGGCATAAACGCAGCAGTGATAGGATTGGAGAGGTTCGGTGAGCAAATGAAGACCCATTGAAGTCATATTGCATGGTACCCATTCCACGGGTTTCAACTACCCAGGTTTTAGGTATTCTTCCTTCAGCTAAAACATGCATGTGGAACCCAGAGTATGATCAACCATGTGATCGGGAGACGTGTTCAAATATGTCTCAGTTTTCCTACCCTGGTACTCGGGTGCAACATTCCAGACGCTTTACTAACACTCTCCCGACTTGGAGAGTCAGTCCCTTTAACCTCCTGTTTGGCCCAGTTTGCAATTTCTGTGGAAGATGAACAGGAATAGCGAGAACCAATGAGAGACTAGCTGGAGGTGTCTGGACGGGCAAATTTAACTCTCATTTCCCACCAGGAAGAGGAATTAACCAAAGGCTCAGCGTGCCGTGCCGGAACCAGATTAGGGCCTGAAGCCATCCTGCGGTGTTGCGGCCAGGTCACAAGAAAGCGAGTTGAAGAAAGGAGCTCAGGGGCACTGTAATTCACAAACCTGCAGAGTTATAAATGACAGCTATCGTCCAAAAATAGATTGAAGTAAGGCTGCCAAGAGGACTTGAAAGCGGGGCAGAATTGCAGGAAACCGATTTCAGGAGGTAGACTGGAATTGCATTGAAAGCATAGGAAAAGAGGCAGAACGTCCACAATGATGCACTTGGCCAAAAAGGGCGTATGCGTTTTTTCCTGAATATATTCAGGAAAAAACGCATACGCCCTTTTTGGCCAACCCAGCAAGCTTGCAAAGGAAATCTGCACTACAATGAAGTCTCACTTCCCCCCGGTCAAAAGGGCCATCTGAAAAAAGTGTAAAATCCAGAAAGACAGGACAGGCCATGGAGAACTGGGAGCCTTGTTATGCTGATGGGCGGGATGTAAATTGCCAACAACCACTCGGGAGAAGTGTATGGTGTTTCCTGAAACATCTAAAAAACAAAGCAACAGAGCCTAGGGCACTTCCACTTATGGTCCTATAGCTTAGGGAAATTAAAATCAAAAAGACACAGCCACCCCAAAGTTTGGAACGGCTCTGTTTACAAGAACCTCGTTTACAGTACAAGTTCAACATCGCAGAAAGTGAAAAATGGAGAAAGAAGTTGTGGTATTTACTTACAAAGCAATATCACTCAGCAATGAAATCTGTGTCATCAGGCCCTTAGCAGCACAATGAGTGGATTCAGGTATGATGATTCTAACTGAAATAAGTCACACAGAAAAAGAAACATCATAAGATATCAGTAATACACGGAATGTAAACTTGGCTACACAGGAACTGAATTACAGAACAGAACAGGGTCTCAAATTTAGAAAACCAACTTATGCTTGCTTAAGGGTAAAGGTGAGTTGGGGTGCTGCATAAAACCAGAGATTGAAATGAGCACAGATAAAGTTCCTTAAGTCAAATATGGAATAGAAAAGAGCTACTCCTTGCTCAACGAAATGGACTCAACACCGCATATTAAACGCCTAAGAATGTACCTGACTAGTAAGTATCTTAAAACCTATGGATTGCTATGTCTCCGAAAGAGAATCAAGCATGTGTACAGGGGCATAAACGCAGCAGTGATAGGATTGGAGAGGTTCGGTGAGCAAATGAAGACCCTTTGAAGTCATATTGCATGGTACCCCTTCCAAGGGTTTCAACTACCCAGGTTTAAGGTATTCTTCCTTCAGCTAAAATATGCATGTGGAACCCAGAGTATGATCAACCATGTGATCGGGAGACGTGTTCAAATATGTCTCAGTTTTCCTCCCCTGGTACTCGGGTGCAACATTCCAGACGCTTTACTAACACTCTCCCCACTTGGAGAGTCAGCGCCTTTAACCTCCTGTTTGGCCCAGTTTGCAATTTCTGCGGAAGATGAACAGGAATAGCGAGAACCAATGAGAGACTAGCTGGAGGTGTCTGGACGGGCAAATTTAACTCTCATTTCCCACCAGGAAGAGGAAATAACCAAAGGCTCAGCGTGCCGTGCCGGAACCAGATTAGGGCCTGAAGCCATCCTGCGGTGTTGCGGCCAGCTCACAAGAAAGCAAGTTGAAGAAAGGAGCTCAGGGGCACTGTAATTCACAAACCTGCAGAGTTATAAATGACAGCTATCGTCCAAAAATAGACTGAAGTAAGGCTGCCAAGAGGACTTGAAAGCGGGGCAGAATTGCAGGAAACCGATTTCAGGAGGTAGACTGGAATTGCATTGAAAGCATAGGAAAAGAGGCAGAACGTCCACAATGATGCACTTGGCCAAAAAGGGCGTATGCGTTTTTTCCTGAATATATTCAGGAAAAAACGCATACGCCCTTTTTGGCCAACCAAGCAAGCTTGCAAAGGAAATCTGCACTACAATGAAGTCTCACTTCCCCCCGGTCAAAACGGCCATCTGAAAAAAGTGTAAAATCCAGAAAGGCAGGACAGGCCATGGAGAACTGGGAGCCTTGTTATGCTGATGGGCGGGATGTAAATTGCAAACAACCACTCGGGAGAAGTGTATGGTGTTTCCTGAAACATCAAAAAAACAAAGCAACAGAGCCTAGGGCACTTCCACTTATGGTCCTATAGCTTAGGGAAATTAAAATCAAAAAGACACAGCCACCCCAAAGTTTGGGACGCCTCCGTTTACAAGAACCTCGTTTACCGTACAAGTTCAATATCACAGAAAGTGAAAAATGGATAAAGAACTTGTGGTACTTACGTACAATGCAGTATCACTCAGCAATGAAATCTATGTCATCAGGCCCGTAGCAGCATAATGAGTGGATTCAGGTATGATGATTCTAACTGAAATAAGTCACACAGAAAAAGAAACATCATAAGATATCACTAATACACGGAATGTAAACTTGGCTACACAGGAACTGCATTCCAAAACAGAACAGGGTCTCAAATTTAGAAAACCAACTTATGCTTGCTTAAGGGGAAAGGTGAGTTGGGGTGCTGCATAAAACCAGAGATTGAAATGAGCACAGATAAAGTTCCTTAAGCCAAATATGGAATAGACAAGAGCTACTCCTTGCTCAACGAAATGGACTCAACACCGCATATTAAACGCCTAAGAATGTACCTGACTAGTAAGTATCTTAAAACCTATGGATTGCTATGTCTCCGAAAGAGAATCAAGCATGTGTACAGGGGCATAAACGCAGCAGTGATAGTATTGGAGAGGTTCGGTGAGCAAATGAAGACCCTTTGAAGTCATATTGCATGGTACCCATTCCACGGGTTTCAACTACCCAGGTTTTAGGTATTCTTCCTTCAGCTAAAATATGCATGTGGAACCCAGAGTATGATGAACCATGTGATCGGGAGACGTGTTCAAATATGTCTCAGTTTTCGTACCATGGTACTCGGGTGCAACATTCCAGACGCTTTACTAACACTCTCCCGACTTGGAGAGTCAGTCCCTTTAACCTCCTGTTTGGCCCAGTTTGCAATTTCTGCGGAAGATGAACAGGAATAGAGAGAACCAATGAGAGGATAGCTGGAGGTGTCTGGACGGGCAAATTTAACTCTCATTTCCCAACAGGAAGAGGAAATAACCAAAGGCTCAGCGTGCCGTACCGGAACCAGATTAGGGCCTGACGCCGTCCTGCGGTGTTGCGGCCAGCTCACAAGAAAGCGAGTTGAAGAAAGGAGCTCAGAGGCACTGTAATTCACCAACCTGCAGAGTTATAAATGACAGCTATCGTCCAAAAATAGACTGAAGTAAGGCTGCCAAGAGGACTTGAAAGCGGGGCAGAATTGCAGGAAACCGATTTCAGGAGGTAGACTGGAATTGCATTGAAAGCATAGGAAAAGAGGCAGAACGTCCACAATGATGCACTTGGCCAAAAAGGGCGTATGCGTTTTTTCCTGAATATATTCAGGAAAAAACGCATACGGCCTTTGTGGCCAACCAAGCAAGCTTGCAAAGGAAATCTGCACTACAATGAAGTCTCACTTCTCCCCAGTCAAAAGGGCCATCTGAAAAAAGTGTAAAATCCAGAAAGGCAGGACAGGCCATGGAGAACTGGGAGCCTTGTTATGCTGTTGGGCGGGATGTAAATTGCCAACAACCACTCGGGAGAAGTGTATGGTGTTTCCTGAAACATCTAAAAAACAAAGCAACAGAGCCTAGGGCACTTCCACTTATGGTCCTATAGCTTAGGGAAATTAAAATCAAAAAGACACAGCCACCCCAAAGTTTGGAACGGCTCTGTTTACAAGAACCTCGTTTACAGTACAAGTTCAACATCGCAGAAAGTGAAAAATGGATAAAGAACTTGTGGTACTTACTTACAAAGCAATATCACTCAGCAATGAAATCTGTGTCATCAGGCCCTTAGCAGCACAATGAGTGGATTCAGGTATGATGATTCTAACTGAAATAAGTCACACAGAAAAAGAAACATCATAAGATATCAGTAATACACGGAATGTAAACTTGGCTACACAGGAACTGAATTACAGAACAGAACAGGGTCTCAAATTTAGAAAACCAACTTATTCTTGCTTAAGGGTAAAGGGGAGTTGGGGTGCTGCATAAAACCAGAGATTGAAATGAGCACAGATAAAGTTCCTTTAGCCAAATATGGAATAGACAAGAGCTACTCCTTGCTCAACGAAATGGACTCAACACCCCATATTAAACGCCTAAGAATGTACCTGACTAGTAAGTATCTTAAAACCTATGGATTGCTATGTCTCCAAAAGAGAATCAAGCATGTGTACAGGGGCATAAACGCAGCAGTGATAGGATTGGAGAGGTTCGGTGAGCAAATGAAGACCCTTTGAAGTCATATTGCATGGTACCCATTCCACGGGTTTCAACTACCCAGGTTTAAGGTATTCTTCCTTCAGCTAAAACATGCATGTGGAACCTAGAGTATGATCAACCATGTGATCGGGAGACGTGTTCAAATATGTCTCAGTTTTCCTCCCCTGGTACTCGGGTGCAACATTCCAGACGCTTTACTAACACTCTCCCCACTTGGAGAGTCAGTCCCTTTAACCTCCTGTTGGCCCAGTTTGCAATTTCTGCGGAAGATGAACAGGAATAGCAAGAACCAATGAGAGGCTAGCTGGAGGTGTCTGGACGGGCAAATTTAACTCTCATTTCCCACCAGGAAGAGGAATTAACCAAAGGCTCAGCATGCCGGGCCGGAACCAGATTAGGGCCTGAAGCCATCCTGCGGTGTTGCGGCCAGGTCACAAGAAAGCGAGTTGAAGAAAGGAGCTCAGGGGCACTGTAATTCACAAACCTGCAGAGTTATAAATGACAGCTATCGTCCAAAAATAGACTGAAGTAAGGCTGCCAAGAGGACTTGAAAGCGGGGCAGAATTGCAGGAAACCGATTTCAGGAGGTAGACTGGAATTGCATTGAAAGCATAGGAAAAGAGGCAGAACGTCCACAATGATGCACTTGGCCAAAAAGGGCGTATGCGTTTTTTCCTGAATATATTCAGGAAAAAACGCATACGCCCTTTTTGGCCAACCAAGCAAGCTTGCAAAGGAAATCTGCACTACAATGAAGTCTCACTTCCCCCCGGTCAAAAGGGCCATCTGAAAAAAGTGTAAAATCCAGAAAGGCAGGACAGGCCATGGAGAACTGGGAGCCTTGTTATGCTGATGGGCGGGATGTAAATTGCCAACAGACACTCGGGAGAAGTGTATGGTGTTTCCTGAAACATCTAAAAAACAAAGCAACAGAGCCTAGGGCACTTCCACTTATGGTCCTATAGCTTAGGGAAATTAAAATCAAAAAGACACAGCCACCCCAAAGTTTGGGACGCCTCCGTTTACAAGAACCTCGTTTACCGTACAAGTTCAATATCACAGAAAGTGAAAAATGGATAAAGAACTTGTGGTACTTACGTACAATGCAGTATCACTCAGCAATGAAATCTATGTCATCAGGCCCTTAGCATCACAATGAGTGGATTCAGGTATGATGATTCTAACTGAAATAAGTCACACAGAAAAAGAAACATCATAAGATATCATTAATACACGGAATGTAAACTTGGCTACACAGGAACTGAATTACAGAACAGAACAGGGTCTCAAATTTAGAAAACCAACTTATGCTTGCTTAAGGGTAAAGGTGAGTTGGGGTGCTGCATAAAACCAGAGATTGAAATGAGCACAGATAAAGTTCCTTAAGTCAAATATGGAATAGACAAGAGCTACTCCTTGCTCAACGAAATGGACTCAACACCGCATATTAAACGCCTAAGAATGTACCTGACTAGTAAGTATCTTAAAACCTATGGATTGCTATGTCTCCGAAAGAGAATCAAGCATGTGTACAGGGGCATAAACGCAGCAGTGATAGGATTGGAGAGGTTTGGTGAGCAAATGAAGACCCTTTGAAGTCATATTGCATGGTACCCATTACACGGGTCTCAACTCTCCATGTTTAAGGTATTCTTCCTTCAGCTAAAACATGCATGTGGAACCCAAGTATGATCAACCATGTGAACGGGAGACGTGTTCAAATATGTCTCAGTTTTCCTCCCCTGGTACTCGGGTGCAACATTCCAGACGCTTTACTAACACTCTCCCCACTTGGAGAGTCAGCGCCTTTAACCTCCTGTGTGGCACAGTTTGCAATTTCTGCGGAAGATGAACAGGAATAGCGAGAACCAATGAGAGGCTAGCTGGAGGTGTCTGGACGGGCAAATTTAACTCTCAATTCCCACCAGGAAGAGGAAATAACCAAAGGCTCAGCGTGCCGTACCGGAACCAGATTAGGGCCTGAAGCCATCCTGCGGTGTTGCGGCCAGCTCAAAAGAAAGCGAGTTGAAGAAAGGAGCTCAGGGGCACTGTAATTCACAAACCTGCAGAGTTATAAATGACAGCTATTGTCCAAAAATAGACTGAAGTAAGGCTGCCAAGAGGACTTGAAAGCGGGGCAGAATTGCAGGAAACCGATTTCAGGAGGTAGACTGGAATTACATTGAAAGCATAGGAAAAGAGGCAGAACGTCCACAATGATGCACTTGGCCAAAAAGGGCGTATGCGTTTTTTCCTGAATATATTCAGGAAAAAACGCATACGTCCTTTTTGGCCAACCAAGCAAGCTTGCAAAGGAAATCTGCACTACAATGAAGTCTCACTTCCCCCCGGTCAAAAGGGCCATCTGAAAAAAGTGTAAAATCCAGAAAGGCAGGACAGGCCATGGAGAACTGGGAGCCTTGTTATGCTGATGGGCGGGATGTAAATTGCCAACAACCACTCGGGAGAAGTGTATGGTGTTTCCTGAAACATCTAAAAAACAAAGCAACAGAACCTAGGGCACTTCCACTTATGGTCCTATAGCTTAGGGAAATTAAAATCAAAAAGACACAGCCACCCCAAAGTTTGGAACGGCTCTGTTTACAAGAACCTCGTTTACAGTACAAGTTCAACATCGCAGAAAGTGAAAAATGGATAAAGAAGTTGTGGTATTTACTTACAAAGCAATATCACTCAGCAATGAAATCTGTGTCATCAGGCCCTTAGCAGCACAATGAGTGGATTCAGGTATGATGATTCTAACTGAAGTAAGTCACACAGAAAAAGAAACATCATAAGATATCAGTAATACACGGAATGTAAACTTGGCTACACAGGAACTGAATTACAGAACAGAACAGGGACTAAAATTTAGAAAACCAACTTATGCTTGCTTAAGGGTAAAGGTGAGTTGGGGTGCTGCATAAAACCAGAGATTGAAATGAGCACAGATAAAGTTCCTTAAGCCAAATATGGAATAGACAAGAGCTACTCCTTGCTCAACGAAATGGACTCAACAACGCATATTAAACGCCTAAGAATGTACCTGACTTGTAAGTATCTTAAAACCTATGGATTGCTATGTCTCCAAAAGAGAATCAAGCATGTGTACAGGGGCATAAACGCAGCAGTGATAGGATTGCAGAGGTTGGGTGAGCAAATGAAGACCCTTTGAACTCATATTGCATGGTACCCATTCCACGTGTTTCAACTACCTAGGTTTAAGGTATTCTTCCTTCAGCTAAAACATGCATGTGGAACCTAGAGTATGATCAACCATGTGATCGGGAGACGTGTTCAAATATGTCTCAGTTTTCGTACCCTGGTACTCGGGTGCAACATTCCAGACGCTTTACTAACACTCTCCCGACTTGGAGAGTCAGTCCCTTTAACCTCCTGTTTGGCCCAGTTTGCAATTTCTGCGGAAGATGAACAGGAATAGCGAGAACCAATGGAGACTAGCTGGAGGTGTCTGGACGGGCAAATTTAACTCTCATTTCCTACCAGGAAGAGGAATTAACCAAAGGCTCAGCGTGTCATGCCAGAATCAGATTAGGGCCTGAAGCCATCCTGCGGTGTTGCGGCCAGGTCACAAGAAAGCGAGTTGAAGAAAGGAGCTCAGGGGCACTGTAATTCACAAACCTGCAGAGTTATAAATGACAGCTATCGTCCAAAAATAGACTGAAGTAAGGCTGCCAAGAGGACTTGAAAGCGGGGCAGAATTGCAGGAAACCGATTTCAGGAGGTAGACTGGAATTGCATTGAAAGCATAGGAAAAGAGGCAGAACGTCCACAATGATGCACTTGGCCAAAAAGGGCGTATGCGTTTTTTCCTGAATATATTCAGGAAAAAACGCATACGCCCTTTTTGGCCAACCAGGCAAGCTTGCAAAGGAAATCTGCACTACAATGAAGTCTCACTTCCCCCCAGTCAAAAGGGCCATCTGAAAAAAGTGTAAAATCCAGAAAGGCAGGACAGGCCATGGAGAACTGGGAGCCTTGTTATGCTGATGGGCGGGATGTAAATTGCCAACAGACACTCGGGAGAAGTGTATGGTGTTTCCTGAAACATCTAAAAAACAAAGCAACAGAGCCTAGGGCACTTCCACTTATGGTCCTATAGCTTAGGGAAATTAAAATCAAAAAGACACAGCCACCCCAAAGTTTGGGACGCCTCTGTTTACAATAACCTCGTTTACAGTAGAAGTTCAACATCGCAGAAAGTGAAAAATGGATAAAGAAGTTGTGGTATTTACTTACAAAGCAATATCACTCAGCAATGAAATCTATGTCGTCAGGCCTTTAGCATCACAATGAGTGGATTCAGGTATGATGATTCTAACTGAAATAAGTCACACAGAAAATGAAACATCATAAGATATCAGTAATACACGGAATGTAAACTTGGCTACACAGGAACTGAATTACAGAACAGAACAGGGTCTCAAATTTAGAAAACCAACTTATGCTTGCTTAAGGGGAAAGGTGAGTTGGGGTGCTGCATAAAACCAGAGATTGAAATGAGCACAGATAAAGTTCCTTAAGTCAAATATGGAATACACAAGAGCTACTCCTTGCTCAACGAAATGGACTCAAAACCCCATATTAAACGCCTAAGAATGTACCTGACTAGTAAGTATCTTAAAACCTATGGATTGCTATGTCTCCGAAAGAGAATCAAGCATGTGTACAGGGGCATAAACGCAGCAGTGATAGGATTGGAGAGGTTCGGTGAGCAAATGAAGACCCTTTTAAGTCATATTGCATGGTACCCATTACACGGGTCTTAACTCTCCAGGTTTAAGGTATTCTTCCTTCAGCTAAAACATGCATGTGGAACCCAGAGTATGATCAACCATGTGAACGGGAGACGTGTTCAAATATGTCTCAGTTTTCCTCCCCTGGTACTCGGGTGCAACATTCCAGACGCTTTACTAACACTCTCCCCACTTGGAGAGTCAGTGCCTTTAACCTCCTGTTTGGCCCAGTTTGCAATTTCTGCGGAAGATGAACAGGAATAGCGAGAACCAATGAGAGGCTAGCTGGAGGTGTCTGGACGGGCAAATTTAACTCTCATTTCCCACCAGGAAGAGGAATTAACCAAAGGCTCAGCGTGCCGTGCCGGAACCAGATTAGGGCCTGAAGCCATCCTGCGGTGTTGTGGCCAGGTCACAAGAAAGCGAGTTGAAGAAAGGAGCTCAGGGGCACTGTAATTCACAAACCTGCAGAGTTATAAATGACAGCTATCGTCCAAAAATAGACTGAAGTAAGGCTGCCAAGAGGACTTGAAAGCGGGGCAGAATTGCAGGAAACCGATTTCAGGAGGTAGACTGGAATTGCATTGAAAGCATAGGAAAAGAGGCAGAACGTCCACAATGATGCACTTGGCCAAAAAGGGCGTATGCGTTTTTTCCTGAATATATTCAGGAAAAAACGCATACGCCCTTTTTGGCCAACCAAGCAAGCTTGCAAACGAAATCTGCACTACAATGAAGCCTCACTTCCCCCCGGTCAAAAGGGCCATCTGAAAAAAGTGTAAAATCCAGAAAGGCAGGACAGGCCATGGAGAACTGGGAGCCTTGTTATGCTGATGGGCGGGATGTAATTTGCCAACAACCACTCGGGAGAAGTGTATGGTGTTTCCTGAAACATCTAAAAAACAAAGCAACAGAACCTAGGGCACTTCCACTTATGGTCCTATAGCTTAGGGAAATTAAAATGAAAAAGACACAGCCACCCCAAAGTTTGGAACGGCTCTGTTTACAAGAACCTCGTTTACAGTACAAGTTCAACATCGCAGAAAGTGAAAAATGGATAAAGAAGTTGTGGTATTTACTTACAAAGCAATATCACTCAGCAATGAAATCTGTGTCATCAGGCCCTTAGCAGCACAATGAGTGGATTCAGGTATGATGATTCTAACTGAAATAAGTCACACAGAAAAAGAAACATCATAAGATATCACTAATACACGGAATGTAAACTTGGCTACACAGGAACTGCATTCCAAAACAGAACAGGGTCTCAAATTTAGAAAACCAACTTATGCTTGCTTAAGGGGAAAGGTGAGTTGGGGTGCTGCATAAAACCAGAGATTGAAATGAGCACAGATAAAGTTCCTTAAGCCAAATATGGAATAGACAAGAGCTACCCCTTGCTCAACGAAATGGACTCAAAACCCCATATTAAACGCCTAAGAATGTACCTGACTAGTAAGTATCTTAAAACCTATGGATTGCTATGTCTCCAAAAGAGAATCAAGCGTGTGTACAGGGGCATAAACGCAGCAGTGATAGGATTGGAGAGGTTTGGTGAGCAAATGAAGACCCTTTGAAGTCATATTGCATGGTACCCATTACACGGGTCTCAACTCTCCATGTTTAAGGTATTCTTCCTTCAGCTAAAACATGCATGTGGAACCCAAGTATGATCAACCATGTGAACGGGAGACGTGTTCAAATATGTCTCAGTTTTCCTCCCCTGGTACTCGGGTGCAACATTCCAGACGCTTTACTAACACTCTCCCCACTTGGAGAGTCAGCGCCTTTAACCTCCTGTGTGGCACAGTTTGCAATTTCTGCGGAAGATGAACAGGAATAGCGAGAACCAATGAGAGGCTAGCTGGAGGTGTCTGGACGGGCAAATTTAACTCTCAATTCCCACCAGGAAGAGGAAATAACCAAAGGCTCAGCGTGCCGTACCGGAACCAGATTAGGGCCTGAAGCCATCCTGCGGTGTTGCGGCCAGCTCAAAAGAAAGCGAGTTGAAGAAAGGAGCTCAGGGGCACTGTAATTCACAAACCTGCAGAGTTATAAATGACAGCTATTGTCCAAAAATAGACTGAAGTAAGGCTGCCAAGAGGACTTGAAAGCGGGGCAGAATTGCAGGAAACCGATTTCAGGAGGTAGACTGGAATTACATTGAAAGCATAGGAAAAGAGGCAGAACGTCCACAATGATGCACTTGGCCAAAAAGGGCGTATGCGTTTTTTCCTGAATATATTCAGGAAAAAACGCATACGTCCTTTTTGGCCAACCAAGCAAGCTTGCAAAGGAAATCTGCACTACAATGAAGTCTCACTTCCCCCCGGTCAAAAGGGCCATCTGAAAAAAGTGTAAAATCCAGAAAGGCAGGACAGGCCATGGAGAACTGGGAGCCTTGTTATGCTGATGGGCGGGATGTAAATTGCCAACAACCACTCGGGAGAAGTGTATGGTGTTTCCTGAAACATCTAAAAAACAAAGCAACAGAACCTAGGGCACTTCCACTTATGGTCCTATAGCTTAGGGAAATTAAAATCAAAAAGACACAGCCACCCCAAAGTTTGGAACGGCTCTGTTTACAAGAACCTCGTTTACAGTACAAGTTCAACATCGCAGAAAGTGAAAAATGGATAAAGAAGTTGTGGTATTTACTTACAAAGCAATATCACTCAGCAATGAAATCTGTGTCATCAGGCCCTTAGCAGCACAATGAGTGGATTCAGGTATGATGATTCTAACTGAAGTAAGTCACACAGAAAAAGAAACATCATAAGATATCAGTAATACACGGAATGTAAACTTGGCTACACAGGAACTGAATTACAGAACAGAACAGGGACTAAAATTTAGAAAACCAACTTATGCTTGCTTAAGGGTAAAGGTGAGTTGGGGTGCTGCATAAAACCAGAGATTGAAATGAGCACAGATAAAGTTCCTTAAGCCAAATATGGAATAGACAAGAGCTACTCCTTGCTCAACGAAATGGACTCAACAACGCATATTAAACGCCTAAGAATGTACCTGACTTGTAAGTATCTTAAAACCTATGGATTGCTATGTCTCCAAAAGAGAATCAAGCATGTGTACAGGGGCATAAACGCAGCAGTGATAGGATTGCAGAGGTTGGGTGAGCAAATGAAGACCCTTTGAACTCATATTGCATGGTACCCATTCCACGTGTTTCAACTACCTAGGTTTAAGGTATTCTTCCTTCAGCTAAAACATGCATGTGGAACCTAGAGTATGATCAACCATGTGATCGGGAGACGTGTTCAAATATGTCTCAGTTTTCGTACCCTGGTACTCGGGTGCAACATTCCAGACGCTTTACTAACACTCTCCCGACTTGGAGAGTCAGTCCCTTTAACCTCCTGTTTGGCCCAGTTTGCAATTTCTGCGGAAGATGAACAGGAATAGCGAGAACCAATGGAGACTAGCTGGAGGTGTCTGGACGGGCAAATTTAACTCTCATTTCCTACCAGGAAGAGGAATTAACCAAAGGCTCAGCGTGTCATGCCAGAATCAGATTAGGGCCTGAAGCCATCCTGCGGTGTTGCGGCCAGGTCACAAGAAAGCGAGTTGAAGAAAGGAGCTCAGGGGCACTGTAATTCACAAACCTGCAGAGTTATAAATGACAGCTATCGTCCAAAAATAGACTGAAGTAAGGCTGCCAAGAGGACTTGAAAGCGGGGCAGAATTGCAGGAAACCGATTTCAGGAGGTAGACTGGAATTGCATTGAAAGCATAGGAAAAGAGGCAGAACGTCCACAATGATGCACTTGGCCAAAAAGGGCGTATGCGTTTTTTCCTGAATATATTCAGGAAAAAACGCATACGCCCTTTTTGGCCAACCAGGCAAGCTTGCAAAGGAAATCTGCACTACAATGAAGTCTCACTTCCCCCCAGTCAAAAGGGCCATCTGAAAAAAGTGTAAAATCCAGAAAGGCAGGACAGGCCATGGAGAACTGGGAGCCTTGTTATGCTGATGGGCGGGATGTAAATTGCCAACAGACACTCGGGAGAAGTGTATGGTGTTTCCTGAAACATCTAAAAAACAAAGCAACAGAGCCTAGGGCACTTCCACTTATGGTCCTATAGCTTAGGGAAATTAAAATCAAAAAGACACAGCCACCCCAAAGTTTGGGACGCCTCTGTTTACAATAACCTCGTTTACAGTAGAAGTTCAACATCGCAGAAAGTGAAAAATGGATAAAGAAGTTGTGGTATTTACTTACAAAGCAATATCACTCAGCAATGAAATCTATGTCGTCAGGCCTTTAGCATCACAATGAGTGGATTCAGGTATGATGATTCTAACTGAAATAAGTCACACAGAAAATGAAACATCATAAGATATCAGTAATACACGGAATGTAAACTTGGCTACACAGGAACTGAATTACAGAACAGAACAGGGTCTCAAATTTAGAAAACCAACTTATGCTTGCTTAAGGGGAAAGGTGAGTTGGGGTGCTGCATAAAACCAGAGATTGAAATGAGCACAGATAAAGTTCCTTAAGTCAAATATGGAATACACAAGAGCTACTCCTTGCTCAACGAAATGGACTCAAAACCCCATATTAAACGCCTAAGAATGTACCTGACTAGTAAGTATCTTAAAACCTATGGATTGCTATGTCTCCGAAAGAGAATCAAGCATGTGTACAGGGGCATAAACGCAGCAGTGATAGGATTGGAGAGGTTCGGTGAGCAAATGAAGACCCTTTTAAGTCATATTGCATGGTACCCATTACACGGGTCTTAACTCTCCAGGTTTAAGGTATTCTTCCTTCAGCTAAAACATGCATGTGGAACCCAGAGTATGATCAACCATGTGAACGGGAGACGTGTTCAAATATGTCTCAGTTTTCCTCCCCTGGTACTCGGGTGCAACATTCCAGACGCTTTACTAACACTCTCCCCACTTGGAGAGTCAGTGCCTTTAACCTCCTGTTTGGCCCAGTTTGCAATTTCTGCGGAAGATGAACAGGAATAGCGAGAACCAATGAGAGGCTAGCTGGAGGTGTCTGGACGGGCAAATTTAACTCTCATTTCCCACCAGGAAGAGGAATTAACCAAAGGCTCAGCGTGCCGTGCCGGAACCAGATTAGGGCCTGAAGCCATCCTGCGGTGTTGTGGCCAGGTCACAAGAAAGCGAGTTGAAGAAAGGAGCTCAGGGGCACTGTAATTCACAAACCTGCAGAGTTATAAATGACAGCTATCGTCCAAAAATAGACTGAAGTAAGGCTGCCAAGAGGACTTGAAAGCGGGGCAGAATTGCAGGAAACCGATTTCAGGAGGTAGACTGGAATTGCATTGAAAGCATAGGAAAAGAGGCAGAACGTCCACAATGATGCACTTGGCCAAAAAGGGCGTATGCGTTTTTTCCTGAATATATTCAGGAAAAAACGCATACGCCCTTTTTGGCCAACCAAGCAAGCTTGCAAACGAAATCTGCACTACAATGAAGCCTCACTTCCCCCCGGTCAAAAGGGCCATCTGAAAAAAGTGTAAAATCCAGAAAGGCAGGACAGGCCATGGAGAACTGGGAGCCTTGTTATGCTGATGGGCGGGATGTAATTTGCCAACAACCACTCGGGAGAAGTGTATGGTGTTTCCTGAAACATCTAAAAAACAAAGCAACAGAACCTAGGGCACTTCCACTTATGGTCCTATAGCTTAGGGAAATTAAAATGAAAAAGACACAGCCACCCCAAAGTTTGGAACGGCTCTGTTTACAAGAACCTCGTTTACAGTACAAGTTCAACATCGCAGAAAGTGAAAAATGGATAAAGAAGTTGTGGTATTTACTTACAAAGCAATATCACTCAGCAATGAAATCTGTGTCATCAGGCCCTTAGCAGCACAATGAGTGGATTCAGGTATGATGATTCTAACTGAAATAAGTCACACAGAAAAAGAAACATCATAAGATATCACTAATACACGGAATGTAAACTTGGCTACACAGGAACTGCATTCCAAAACAGAACAGGGTCTCAAATTTAGAAAACCAACTTATGCTTGCTTAAGGGGAAAGGTGAGTTGGGGTGCTGCATAAAACCAGAGATTGAAATGAGCACAGATAAAGTTCCTTAAGCCAAATATGGAATAGACAAGAGCTACCCCTTGCTCAACGAAATGGACTCAAAACCCCATATTAAACGCCTAAGAATGTACCTGACTAGTAAGTATCTTAAAACCTATGGATTGCTATGTCTCCAAAAGAGAATCAAGCGTGTGTACAGGGGCATAAACGCAGCAGTGATAGGATTGGAGAGGTTCGGTGAGCAAATGAAGACACTTTGAAGTCATATTGCATGGTACCCATTACACGGGTCTCAACTCTCCAGG
Source organism: Delphinus delphis (assembly GCF_949987515.2). Classification (NCBI taxonomy): domain Eukaryota; kingdom Metazoa; phylum Chordata; class Mammalia; order Artiodactyla; family Delphinidae; genus Delphinus; species Delphinus delphis. The sequence continues at coordinate 180,959 of NW_027192789.1, read as the reverse complement.
TTTAAGGTATTCTTCCTTCAGCTAAAACATGCATGTGGAACCCAGAGTATGATCAACCATGTGAACGGGAGATGTGTTCAAATATGTCTCAGTTTTCCTCCCCTGGTACTCGGGTGCAACATTCCAGACGCTTTACTAACACTCTCCCGACTTGGAGAGTCAGTCCCTTTAACCTCCTGTTTGGCCCAGTTTGCAATTTCTGCGGAAGATGAACAGGAATAGCGAGAACCAATGAGAGGCTAGCTGGAGGTGTCTGGACGGGCAAATTCAACTCTCATTTCCCACCAGGAAGAGGAATTAACCAAAGGCTCAGCGTGCCGGGCCGGAACCAGATTAGGGCCTGAAGCCATCCTGCGGTGTTGCGGCCAGGTCACAAGAAAGCGAGTTGAAGAAAGGAGCTCAGGGGCACTGTAATTCACAAACCTGCAGAGTTATAAATGACAGCTATCGTCCAAAAATAGACTGAAGTAAGGCTGCCAAGAGGACTTGAAAGCGGGGCAGAATTGCAGGAAACCGATTTCAGGAGGTAGACTGGAATTGCATTGAAGGCATAGGAAAAGAGGCAGAACGTCCACAATGATGCACTTGGCCAAAAAGGGCGTATGCGTTTTTTCCTGAATATATTCAGGAAAAAACGCATACGAACTTTTTGGCCAACCAAGCAAGCTTGCAAAGGAAATCTGCACTACAATGAAGTCTCACTTCCCCCCGGTCAAAAGGGCCATCTGAAAAAAGGGTAAAATCCAGAAAGGCAGGACAGGCCATGGAGAACTGGGAGCCTTGTTATGCTGATGGGCGGGATGTAAATTGCCAAGAACCACTTGGGAGAAGTGTATGGTGTTTCCTGAAACAACTAAAAAACAAAGCAACAGAACCTAGGGCCCTTCCACTTATGGTCCTATAGCTTAGGGAAATTAAAATGAAAAAGACACAGCCACCCCAAAGTTTGGAACAGCTCTGTTTACAAGAACCTCGTTTACAGTACAAGTTCAACATCGCAGAAAGTGAAAAATGGATAAAGAAGTTGTGGTATTTACTTACAAAGCAATATCACTCAGCAATGAAATCTGTGTCATCAGGCCCTTAGCAGCACAATGAGTGGATTCAGGTATGATGATTCTAACTGAAATAAGTCACACAGAAAAAGAAACATCATAAGATATCACTAATACACGGAATGTAAACTTGGCTACACAGGAACTGCATTCCAAAACAGAACAGGGTCTCAAATTTAGAAAACCAACTTATGCTTGCTTAAGGGGAAAGGTGAGTTGGGGTGCTGCATAAAACCAGAGATTGAAATGAGCACAGATAAAGTTCCTTAAGCCAAATATGGAATAGACAAGAGCTACTCCTTGCTCAACGAAATGGACTCAAAACCCCATATTAAACGCCTAAGAATGTACCTGACTAGTAAGTATCTTAAAACCTATGGATTGCTATGTCTCCAAAAGAGAATCAAGCGTGTGTACAGGGGCATAAACGCAGCAGTGATAGGATTGGAGAGGTTCGGTGAGCAAATGAAGACCCTTTGAAGTCATATTGCATGGTACCCATTACACGGGTCTCAACTCTCCAGGTTTAAGGTATTCTTCCTTCAGCTAAAACATGCATGTGGAACCCAGAGTATGATCAACCATGTGAACGGGAGACGTGTTCAAATATGTCTCAGTTTTCCTCCCCTGGTACTCGGGTGCAACATTCCAGACGCTTTACTAACACTCTCCCGACTTGGAGAGTCAGTCCCTTTAACCTCCTGTTTGGCCCAGTTTGCAATTTCTGCGGAAGATGAACAGGAATAGCGAGAACCAATGAGAGGCTAGCTGGAGGTGTCTGGACGGGCAAATTCAACTCTCATTTCCCACCAGGAAGAGGAATTAACCAAAGGCTCAGCATGCCCGGCCGGAACCAGATTAGGGCCTGAAGCCATCCTGCGGTGTTGCGGCCAGCTCACAAGAAAGCGAGTTGAAGAAAGGAGCTCAGGGGCACTGTAATTCACAAACCTGCAGAGTTATAAATGACAGCTATCGTCCAAAAATAGACTGAAGTAAGGCTGCCAAGAGGACTTGAAAGCGGGGCAGAATTGCAGGAAACCGATTTCAGGAGGTAGACTGGAATTGCATTGAAAGCATAGGAAAGGAGGCAGAACGTCCACAATGATGCACTTGGCCAAAAAGGGCGTATGCGTTTTTTCCTGAATATATTCAGGAAAAAACGCATACGCCCTTTTTGGCCAACCAAGCAAGCTTGCAAAGGAAATCTGCACTACAATGAAGTCTCACTTCCCCCCGGTCAAAAGGGCCATCTGAAAAAAGTGTAAAATCCAGAAAGGCAGGACAGGCCATGGAGAACTGGGAGCCTTGTTATGCTGATGGGCGGGATGTAAATTGCCAAGAACCACTCGGGAGAAGTGTATGGTGTTTCCTGAAACAACTAAAAAACAAAGCAACAGAACCTAGGGCACTTCCACTTATGGTCCTATAGCTTAGGGAAATTACAATGAAAAAGACACAGCCACCCCAAAGTTTGGAACGGCTCTGTTTACAAGAACCTCGTTTACAGTACAAGTTCAACATCGCAGAAAGTGAAAAATGGATAAAGAAGTTGTGGTATTTACTTACAAAGCAATATCACTCAGCAATGAAATCTGTGTCATCAGGCCCTTAGCAGCACAATGAGTGGATTCAGGTATGATGATTCTAACTGAAATAAGTCACACAGAAAATGAAACATCATAAGATATCACTAATACACGGAATGTAAACTTGGCTACACAGGAACTGCATTCCAAAACAGAACAGGGTCTCAAATTTAGAAAACCAACTTATGCTTGCTTAAGGGGAAAGGTGAGTTGGGGTGCTGCATAAAACCAGAGATTGAAATGAGCACAGATAAAGTTCCTTAAACCAAATATGGAATAGACAAGAGCTACTCCTTGCTCAACGAAATGGACTCAAAACCCCATATTAAACGCCTAAGAATGTACCTGACTAGTAAGTATCTTAAAACCTATGGATTGCTATGTCTCCAAAAGAGAATCAAGCGTGTGTACAGGGGCATAAACGCAGCAGTGATAGGATTGGAGAGGTTCGGTGAGCAAATGAAGACCCTTTGAAGTCATATTGCATGGTACCCATTACACGGGTCTCAACTCTCCAGGTTTAAGGTATTCTTCCTTCAGCTAAAACATGCATGTGGAACCCAGAGTATGATCAACCATGTGAACGGGAGACGTGTTCAAATATGTCTCAGTTTTCCTCCCCTGGTACTCGGGTGCAACATTCCAGACGCTTTACTAACACTCTCCCGACTTGGAGAGTCAGTCCCTTTAACCTCCTGTTTGGCCGAGTTTGCAATTTCTGCGGAAGATGAACAGGAATAGCGAGAACCAATGAGAGGCTAGCTGGAGGTGTCTGGACGGGCAAATTCAACTCTCATTTCCCACCAGGAAGAGGAATTAACCAAAGGCTCAGCATGCCGGGCCGGAACCAGATTAGGGCCTGAAGCCATCCTGCGGTGTTGCGGCCAGCTCACAAGAAAGCGAGTTGAAGAAAGGAGCTCAGGGGCACTGTAATTCACAAACCTGCAGAGTTATAAATGACAGCTATCGTCCAAAAATAGACTGAAGTAAGGCTGCCAAGAGGACTTGAAAGCGGGGCAGAATTGCAGGAAACCGATTTCAGGAGGTAGACTGGAATTGCATTGAAAGCATAGGAAAAGAGGCAGAACGTCCACAATGATGCACTTGGCCAAAAAGGGCGTATGCGTTTTTTCCTGAATATATTCAGGAAAAAACGCATACGCCCTTTTTGGCCAACCAAGCAAGCTTGCAAAGGAAATCTGCACTACAGTGAAGTCTCACTTCCCCCCGGTCAAAAGGGCCATCTGAAAAAAGGGTAAAATCCAGAAAGGTAGGACAGGCCATGGAGAACTGGGAGCATTGTTATGCTGATGGGCGGGATGTAAATTGCCAAGAACCACTCGGGAGAAGTGTATGGTGTTTCCTGAAACAACTAAAAAACAAAGCAACAGAACCTAGGGCACTTCCACTTATGGTCCTATAGCTTAGGGAAATTACAATGAAAAAGACACAGCCACCCCAAAGTTTGGAACGGCTCTGTTTACAAGAACCTCGTTTACAGTACAAGTTCAACATCGCAGAAAGTGAAAAATGGATAAAGAAGTTGTGGTATTTACTTACAAAGCAATATCACTCAGCAATGAAATCTGTGTCATCAGGCCCTTAGCAGCACAATGAGTGGATTCAGGTATGATGATTCTAACTGAAATAAGTCACAGAGAAAAAGAAACATCATAAGATATCACTAATACACGGAATGTAAACTTGGCTACACAGGAACTGCATTCCAAAACAGAACAGGGTCTCAAATTTAGAAAACCAACTTATGCTTGCTTAAGGGGAAAGGTGAGTTGGGGTGCTGCATAAAACCAGAGATTGAAATGAGCACAGATAAAGTTCCTTAAGCCAAATATGGAATAGACAAGAGCTACTCCTTGCTCAACGAAATGGACTCAAAACCCCATATTAAACGCCTAAGAATGTACCTGACTAGTAAGTATCTTAAAACCTATGGATTGCTATGTCTCCAAAAGAGAATCAAGCGTGTGTACAGGGGCATAAACGCAGCAGTGATAGGATTGGAGAGGTTCGGTGAGCAAATGAAGACCCTTTGAAGTCATATTGCATGGTACCCATTACACGGGTCTCAACTCTCCAGGTTTAAGGTATTCTTCCTTCAGCTAAAACATGCATGTGGAACCCAGAGTATGATCAACCATGTGAACGGGAGACGTGTTCAAATATGTCTCAGTTTTCCTCCCCTGGTACTCGGGTGCAACATTCCAGACGCTTTACTAACACTCTCCCGACTTGGAGAGTCAGTCCCTTTAACCTCCTGTTTGGCCCAGTTTGCAATTTCTGCGGAAGATGAACAGGAATAGCGAGAACCAATGAGAGGGTAGCTGGAGGTGTCTGGACGGGCAAATTCAACTCTCATTTCCCACCAGGAAGAGGAATTAACCAAAGGCTCAGCATGCCGGCCCGGAACCAGATTAGGGCCTGAAGCCATCCTGCGGTGTTGCGGCCAGCTCACAAGAAAGCGAGTTGAAGAAAGGAGCTCAGGGGCACTGTAATTCACAAACCTGCAGAGTTATAAATGACAGCTATCGTCCAAAAATAGACTGAAGTAAGGCTGCCAAGAGGACTTGAAAGCGGGGCAGAATTGCAGGAAACCGATTTCAGGAGGTAGACTGGAATTGCATTGAAAGCATAGGAAAAGAGGCAGAACGTCCACAATGATGCACTTGGCCAAAAAGGGCGTATGCGTTTTTTCCTGAATATATTCAGGAAAAAACGCATACGCCCTTTTTGGCCAACCAAGCAAGCTTGCAAAGGAAATCTGCACTACAATGAAGTCTCACTTCCCCCCGGTCAAAAGGGCCATCTGAAAAAAGGGTAAAATCCAGAAAGGCAGGACAGGCCATGGAGAACTGGGAGCCTTGTTATGCTGATGGGCGGGATGTAAATTGCCAAGAACCACTTGGGAGAAGTGTATGGTGTTTCCTGAAACAACTAAAAAACAAAGCAACAGAACCTAGGGCACTTCCACTTATGGTCCTATAGCTTAGGGAAATTAAAATGAAAAAGACACAGACACCCCAAAGTTTGGAACGGCTCTGTTTACAAGAACCTCGTTTACAGTACAAGTTCAACATTGCAGAAAGTGAAAAATGGATAAAGAAGTTGTGGTATTTACTTACAAAGCAATATCACTCAGCAATGAAATCTGTGTCATCAGGCCCTTAGCAGCACAATGAGTGGATTCAGGTATGATGATTCTAACTGAAATAAGTCACACAGAAAAAGAAACATCATAAGATATCACTAATACACGGAATGTAAACTTGGCTACACAGGAACTGCATTCCAAAACAGAACAGGGTCTCAAATTTAGAAAACCAACTTATGCTTGCTTAAGGGGAAAGGTGAGTTGGGGTGCTGCATAAAACCAGAGATTGAAATGAGCACAGAAAAAATTCCTTAAGCCAAATATGGAATAGACAAGAGCTACTCCTTGCTCAACGAAATGGACTCAAAACCCCATATTAAACGCCTAAGAATGTACCTGACTAGTAAGTATCTTAAAACCTATGGATTGCTATGTCTCCAAAAGAGAATCAAGCGTGTGTACAGGGGCATAAACGCAGCAGTGATAGGATTGGAGAGGTTCGGTGAGCAAATGAAGACCCTTTGAAGTCATATTGCATGGTACCCATTACACGGGTCTCAACTCTCCAGGTTTAAGGTATTCTTCCTTCAGCTAAAACATGCATGTGGAACCCAGAGTATGATCAACCATGTGAACGGGAGACGTGTTCAAATATGTCTCAGTTTTCCTCCCCTGGTACTCGGGTGCAACATTCCAGACGCTTTACTAACACTCTCCCGACTTGGAGAGTCAGTCCCATTAACCTCCTGTTTGGCCCAGTTTGCAATTTCTGCGGAAGATGAACAGGAATAGCGAGAACCAATGAGAGGCTAGCTGGAGGTGTCTGAACGGGCAAATTCAACTCTCATTTCCCACCAGGAAGAGGAATTAACCAAAGGCTCAGCGTGCCGGGCCGGAACCAGATTAGGGCCTGAAGCCATCCTGCGGTGTTGCGGCCAGGTCACAAGAAAGCGAGTTGAAGAAAGGAGCTCAGGGGCACTGTAATTCACAAACCTGCAGAGTTATAAATGACAGCTATCGTCCAAAAATAGACTGAAGTAAGGCTGCCAAGAGGACTTGAAAGCGGGGCAGAATTGCAGGAAACCGATTTCAGGAGGTAGACTGGAATTGCATTGAAAGCATAGGAAAAGAGGCAGAACGTCCACAATGATGCACTTGGCCAAAAAGGGCGTATGCGTTTTTTCCTGAATATATTCAGGAAAAAACGCATACGCCCTTTTTGGCCAACCAAGCAAGCTTGCAAAGGAAATCTGCACTACAATGAAGTCTCACTTCCCCCCGGTCAAAAGGGCCATCTGAAAAAAGTGTAAAATCCAGAAAGGCAGGACAGGCCATGGAGAACTGGGAGCCTTGTTATGCTGATGGGCGGGATGTAATTTGCCAAGAACCACTCGGGAGAAGTGTATGGTGTTTCCTGAAACATCTAAAAAACAAAGCAACAGAACCTAGGGCACTTCCACTTATGGTCCTATAGCTTAGGGAAATTAAAATGAAAAAGACACAGCCACCCCAAAGTTTGGAACGGCTCTGTTTACAAGAACCTCGTTTACAGTACAAGTTCAACATCGCAGAAAGTGAAAAATGGATAAAGAAGTTGTGGTATTTACTTACAAAGCAATATCACTCAGCAATGAAATCTGTGTCATCAGGCCCTTAGCAGCACAATGAGTGGATTCAGGTATGATGATTCTAACTGAAATAAGTCACACAGAAAAAGAAACATCATAAGATATCACTAATACACGGAATGTAAACTTGGCTACACAGGAACTGCATTCCAAAACAGAAAAGGGTCTCAAATTTAGAAAACCAACTTATGCTTGCTTAAGGGGAAAGGTGAGTTGGGGTGCTGCATAAAACCAGAGATTGAAATGAGCACAGATAAAGTTCCTTAAGCCAAATATGGAATAGACAAGAGCTACTCCTTGCTCAACGAAATGGACTCAAAACCCCATATTAAACGCCTAAGAATGTACCTGACTAGTAAGTATCTTAAAACCTATGGATTGCTATGTCTCCAAAAGAGAATCAAGCGTGTGTACAGGGGCATAAACGCAGCAGTGATAGGATTGGAGAGGTTCGGTGAGCAAATGAAGACCCTTTGAAGTCATATTGCATGGTACCCATTACACGGGTCTCAACTCTCCAGGTTTAAGGTATTCTTCCTTCAGCTGAAACATGCATGTGGAACCCAGAGTATGATCAACCATGTGAACGGGAGACGTGTTCAAATATGTCTCAGTTTTCCTCCCCTGGTACTCGGGTGCAACATTCCAGACGCTTTACTAACACTCTCCCGACTTGGAGAGTCAGTCCCTTTAACCTCCTGTTTGGCCCAGTTTGCAATTTCTGTGGAAGATGAACAGGAATAGCGAGAACCAATGAGAGACTAGCTGGAGGTGTCTGGACGGGCAAATTTAACTCTCATTTCCCACCAGGAAGAGGAAATAAACAAAGGCTCAGCATGCCGTACCGGAACCAGATTAGGGCCTGAAGCCATCCTGCGGTGTTGCGGCCAGGTCACAAGAAAGCGAGTTGAAGAAAGGAGCTCAGGGGCACTGTAATTCACAAACCTGCAGAGTTATAAATGACAGCTATCGTCCAAAAATAGACTGAAGTAAGGCTGCCAAGAGGACTTGAAAGCGGGGCAGAATTGCAGGAAACCGATTTCAGGAGGTAGACTGGAATTGCATTGAAAGCATAGGAAAAGAGGCAGAACGTCCACAATGATGCACTTGGCCAAAAAGGGCGTATGCGTTTTTTCCTGAATATATTCAGGAAAAAACGCATACGCCCTTTTTGGCCAACCAAGCAAGCTTGCAAAGGAAATCTGCACTACAATGAAGTCTCACTTCCCCCCGGTCAAAAGGGCCATCTGAAAAAAGTGTAAAATCCAGAAAGGCAGGACAGGCCATGGAGAACTGGGAGCCTTGTTATGCTGATGGGCGGGATGTAAATTGCCAAGAACCACTCGGGAGAAGTGTATGGTGTTTCCTGAAACAACTAAAAAACAAAGCAACAGAACCTAGGGCACTTCCACTTATGGTCCTATAGCTTAGGGAAATTACAATGAAAAAGACACAGCCACCCCAAAGTTTGGAACGGCTCTGTTTACAAGAACCTCGTTTACAGTACAAGTTCAACATCGCAGAAAGTGAAAAATGGATAAAGAAGTTGTGGTATTTACTTACAAAGCAATATCACTCAGCAATGAAATCTGTGTCATCAGGCCCTTAGCAGCACAATGAGTGGATTCAGGTATGATGATTCTAACTGAAATAAGTCACACAGAAAATGAAACATCATAAGATATCACTAATACACGGAATGTAAACTTGGCTACACAGGAACTGCATTCCAAAACAGAACAGGGTCTCAAATTTAGAAAACCAACTTATGCTTGCTTAAGGGGAAAGGTGAGTTGGGGTGCTGCATAAAACCAGAGATTGAAATGAGCACAGATAAAGTTCCTTAAACCAAATATGGAATAGACAAGAGCTACTCCTTGCTCAACGAAATGGACTCAAAACCCCATATTAAACGCCTAAGAATGTACCTGACTAGTAAGTATCTTAAAACCTATGGATTGCTATGTCTCCAAAAGAGAATCAAGCGTGTGTACAGGGGCATAAACGCAGCAGTGATAGGATTGGAGAGGTTCGGTGAGCAAATGAAGACCCTTTGAAGTCATATTGCATGGTACCCATTACACGGGTCTCAACTCTCCAGGTTTAAGGTATTCTTCCTTCAGCTAAAACATGCATGTGGAACCCAGAGTATGATCAACCATGTGAACGGGAGACGTGTTCAAATATGTCTCAGTTTTCCTCCCCTGGTACTCGGGTGCAACATTCCAGACGCTTTACTAACACTCTCCCGACTTGGAGAGTCAGTCCCTTTAACCTCCTGTTTGGCCGAGTTTGCAATTTCTGCGGAAGATGAACAGGAATAGCGAGAACCAATGAGAGGCTAGCTGGAGGTGTCTGGACGGGCAAATTCAACTCTCATTTCCCACCAGGAAGAGGAATTAACCAAAGGCTCAGCATGCCGGGCCGGAACCAGATTAGGGCCTGAAGCCATCCTGCGGTGTTGCGGCCAGCTCACAAGAAAGCGAGTTGAAGAAAGGAGCTCAGGGGCACTGTAATTCACAAACCTGCAGAGTTATAAATGACAGCTATCGTCCAAAAATAGACTGAAGTAAGGCTGCCAAGAGGACTTGAAAGCGGGGCAGAATTGCAGGAAACCGATTTCAGGAGGTAGACTGGAATTGCATTGAAAGCATAGGAAAAGAGGCAGAACGTCCACAATGATGCACTTGGCCAAAAAGGGCGTATGCGTTTTTTCCTGAATATATTCAGGAAAAAACGCATACGCCCTTTTTGGCCAACCAAGCAAGCTTGCAAAGGAAATCTGCACTACAGTGAAGTCTCACTTCCCCCCGGTCAAAAGGGCCATCTGAAAAAAGGGTAAAATCCAGAAAGGTAGGACAGGCCATGGAGAACTGGGAGCATTGTTATGCTGATGGGCGGGATGTAAATTGCCAAGAACCACTCGGGAGAAGTGTATGGTGTTTCCTGAAACAACTAAAAAACAAAGCAACAGAACCTAGGGCACTTCCACTTATGGTCCTATAGCTTAGGGAAATTACAATGAAAAAGACACAGCCACCCCAAAGTTTGGAACGGCTCTGTTTACAAGAACCTCGTTTACAGTACAAGTTCAACATCGCAGAAAGTGAAAAATGGATAAAGAAGTTGTGGTATTTACTTACAAAGCAATATCACTCAGCAATGAAATCTGTGTCATCAGGCCCTTAGCAGCACAATGAGTGGATTCAGGTATGATGATTCTAACTGAAATAAGTCACAGAGAAAAAGAAACATCATAAGATATCACTAATACACGGAATGTAAACTTGGCTACACAGGAACTGCATTCCAAAACAGAACAGGGTCTCAAATTTAGAAAACCAACTTATGCTTGCTTAAGGGGAAAGGTGAGTTGGGGTGCTGCATAAAACCAGAGATTGAAATGAGCACAGATAAAGTTCCTTAAGCCAAATATGGAATAGACAAGAGCTACTCCTTGCTCAACGAAATGGACTCAAAACCCCATATTAAACGCCTAAGAATGTACCTGACTAGTAAGTATCTTAAAACCTATGGATTGCTATGTCTCCAAAAGAGAATCAAGCGTGTGTACAGGGGCATAAACGCAGCAGTGATAGGATTGGAGAGGTTCGGTGAGCAAATGAAGACCCTTTGAAGTCATATTGCATGGTACCCATTACACGGGTCTCAACTCTCCAGGTTTAAGGTATTCTTCCTTCAGCTAAAACATGCATGTGGAACCCAGAGTATGATCAACCATGTGAACGGGAGACGTGTTCAAATATGTCTCAGTTTTCCTCCCCTGGTACTCGGGTGCAACATTCCAGACGCTTTACTAACACTCTCCCGACTTGGAGAGTCAGTCCCTTTAACCTCCTGTTTGGCCCAGTTTGCAATTTCTGCGGAAGATGAACAGGAATAGCGAGAACCAATGAGAGGGTAGCTGGAGGTGTCTGGACGGGCAAATTCAACTCTCATTTCCCACCAGGAAGAGGAATTAACCAAAGGCTCAGCATGCCGGCCCGGAACCAGATTAGGGCCTGAAGCCATCCTGCGGTGTTGCGGCCAGCTCACAAGAAAGCGAGTTGAAGAAAGGAGCTCAGGGGCACTGTAATTCACAAACCTGCAGAGTTATAAATGACAGCTATCGTCCAAAAATAGACTGAAGTAAGGCTGCCAAGAGGACTTGAAAGCGGGGCAGAATTGCAGGAAACCGATTTCAGGAGGTAGACTGGAATTGCATTGAAAGCATAGGAAAAGAGGCAGAACGTCCACAATGATGCACTTGGCCAAAAAGGGCGTATGCGTTTTTTCCTGAATATATTCAGGAAAAAACGCATACGCCCTTTTTGGCCAACCAAGCAAGCTTGCAAAGGAAATCTGCACTACAATGAAGTCTCACTTCCCCCCGGTCAAAAGGGCCATCTGAAAAAAGGGTAAAATCCAGAAAGGCAGGACAGGCCATGGAGAACTGGGAGCCTTGTTATGCTGATGGGCGGGATGTAAATTGCCAAGAACCACTTGGGAGAAGTGTATGGTGTTTCCTGAAACAACTAAAAAACAAAGCAACAGAACCTAGGGCACTTCCACTTATGGTCCTATAGCTTAGGGAAATTAAAATGAAAAAGACACAGACACCCCAAAGTTTGGAACGGCTCTGTTTACAAGAACCTCGTTTACAGTACAAGTTCAACATTGCAGAAAGTGAAAAATGGATAAAGAAGTTGTGGTATTTACTTACAAAGCAATATCACTCAGCAATGAAATCTGTGTCATCAGGCCCTTAGCAGCACAATGAGTGGATTCAGGTATGATGATTCTAACTGAAATAAGTCACACAGAAAAAGAAACATCATAAGATATCACTAATACACGGAATGTAAACTTGGCTACACAGGAACTGCATTCCAAAACAGAACAGGGTCTCAAATTTAGAAAACCAACTTATGCTTGCTTAAGGGGAAAGGTGAGTTGGGGTGCTGCATAAAACCAGAGATTGAAATGAGCACAGAAAAAATTCCTTAAGCCAAATATGGAATAGACAAGAGCTACTCCTTGCTCAACGAAATGGACTCAAAACCCCATATTAAACGCCTAAGAATGTACCTGACTAGTAAGTATCTTAAAACCTATGGATTGCTATGTCTCCAAAAGAGAATCAAGCGTGTGTACAGGGGCATAAACGCAGCAGTGATAGGATTGGAGAGGTTCGGTGAGCAAATGAAGACCCTTTGAAGTCATATTGCATGGTACCCATTACACGGGTCTCAACTCTCCAGGTTTAAGGTATTCTTCCTTCAGCTAAAACATGCATGTGGAACCCAGAGTATGATCAACCATGTGAACGGGAGACGTGTTCAAATATGTCTCAGTTTTCCTCCCCTGGTACTCGGGTGCAACATTCCAGACGCTTTACTAACACTCTCCCGACTTGGAGAGTCAGTCCCATTAACCTCCTGTTTGGCCCAGTTTGCAATTTCTGCGGAAGATGAACAGGAATAGCGAGAACCAATGAGAGGCTAGCTGGAGGTGTCTGAACGGGCAAATTCAACTCTCATTTCCCACCAGGAAGAGGAATTAACCAAAGGCTCAGCGTGCCGGGCCGGAACCAGATTAGGGCCTGAAGCCATCCTGCGGTGTTGCGGCCAGGTCACAAGAAAGCGAGTTGAAGAAAGGAGCTCAGGGGCACTGTAATTCACAAACCTGCAGAGTTATAAATGACAGCTATCGTCCAAAAATAGACTGAAGTAAGGCTGCCAAGAGGACTTGAAAGCGGGGCAGAATTGCAGGAAACCGATTTCAGGAGGTAGACTGGAATTGCATTGAAAGCATAGGAAAAGAGGCAGAACGTCCACAATGATGCACTTGGCCAAAAAGGGCGTATGCGTTTTTTCCTGAATATATTCAGGAAAAAACGCATACGCCCTTTTTGGCCAACCAAGCAAGCTTGCAAAGGAAATCTGCACTACAATGAAGTCTCACTTCCCCCCGGTCAAAAGGGCCATCTGAAAAAAGTGTAAAATCCAGAAAGGCAGGACAGGCCATGGAGAACTGGGAGCCTTGTTATGCTGATGGGCGGGATGTAATTTGCCAAGAACCACTCGGGAGAAGTGTATGGTGTTTCCTGAAACATCTAAAAAACAAAGCAACAGAACCTAGGGCACTTCCACTTATGGTCCTATAGCTTAGGGAAATTAAAATGAAAAAGACACAGCCACCCCAAAGTTTGGAACGGCTCTGTTTACAAGAACCTCGTTTACAGTACAAGTTCAACATCGCAGAAAGTGAAAAATGGATAAAGAAGTTGTGGTATTTACTTACAAAGCAATATCACTCAGCAATGAAATCTGTGTCATCAGGCCCTTAGCAGCACAATGAGTGGATTCAGGTATGATGATTCTAACTGAAATAAGTCACACAGAAAAAGAAACATCATAAGATATCACTAATACACGGAATGTAAACTTGGCTACACAGGAACTGCATTCCAAAACAGAAAAGGGTCTCAAATTTAGAAAACCAACTTATGCTTGCTTAAGGGGAAAGGTGAGTTGGGGTGCTGCATAAAACCAGAGATTGAAATGAGCACAGATAAAGTTCCTTAAGCCAAATATGGAATAGACAAGAGCTACTCCTTGCTCAACGAAATGGACTCAAAACCCCATATTAAACGCCTAAGAATGTACCTGACTAGTAAGTATCTTAAAACCTATGGATTGCTATGTCTCCAAAAGAGAATCAAGCGTGTGTACAGGGGCATAAACGCAGCAGTGATAGGATTGGAGAGGTTCGGTGAGCAAATGAAGACCCTTTGAAGTCATATTGCATGGTACCCATTACACGGGTCTCAACTCTCCAGGTTTAAGGTATTCTTCCTTCAGCTGAAACATGCATGTGGAACCCAGAGTATGATCAACCATGTGAACGGGAGACGTGTTCAAATATGTCTCAGTTTTCCTCCCCTGGTACTCGGGTGCAACATTCCAGACGCTTTACTAACACTCTCCCGACTTGGAGAGTCAGTCCCTTTAACCTCCTGTTTGGCCCAGTTTGCAATTTCTGTGGAAGATGAACAGGAATAGCGAGAACCAATGAGAGACTAGCTGGAGGTGTCTGGACGGGCAAATTTAACTCTCATTTCCCACCAGGAAGAGGAAATAAACAAAGGCTCAGCATGCCGTACCGGAACCAGATTAGGGCCTGAAGCCATCCTGCGGTGTTGCGGCCAGGTCACAAGAAAGCGAGTTGAAGAAAGGAGCTCAGGGGCACTGTAATTCACAAACCTGCAGAGTTATAAATGACAGCTATCGTCCAAAAATAGACTGAAGTAAGGCTGCCAAGAGGACTTGAAAGCGGGGCAGAATTGCAGGAAACCGATTTCAGGAGGTAGACTGGAATTGCATTGAAAGCATAGGAAAAGAGGCAGAACGTCCACAATGATGCACTTGGCCAAAAAGGGCGTATGCGTTTTTTCCTGAATATATTCAGGAAAAAACGCATACGCCCTTTTTGGCCAACCAAGCAAGCTTGCAAAGGAAATCTGCACTACAATGAAGTCTCACTTCCCCCCGGTCAAAAGGGCCATCTGAAAAAAGTGTAAAATCCAGAAAGGCAGGACAGGCCATGGAGAACTGGGCGCCTTGTTATGCTGAAGGGCGGGATGTAAATTGCCAACAAAAACTCGGGAGAAGTGTATGGTGTTTCCTGAAACATCTAAAAAACGAAGCAACAGAACCTAGGGCACTTCCACTTATGGTCCAATAGCTTAGGGAAATTAAAATGAAAAAGACACAGCCACCCCAAAGTTTGGAACGGCTCTGTTTACAAGAACCTCGTTTACAGTACAAGTTCAATATCGCAGAAAGTGAAAAATGGATAAAGAAGTTGTGGTATTTACTTACAAAGCAATATCACTCAGCAATGAAATCTGTGTCATCAGGCCCTTAGCAGCACAATGAGTGGATTCAGGTATGATGATTCTAACTGAAATAAGTCACACAGAAAAAGAAACATCATAAGATATCAGTAATACACGGAATGTAAACTTCGCTACACAGGAACTGAATTACAGAACAGAACAGGGTCTCAAATTTAGAAAACCAACTTATGCTTGCTTAAGGGTAAAGGTGAGTTGGGGTGCTGCATAAAACCAGAGATTGAAATGAGCACTGATAAAGTTCCTTAAACCAAATATGGAATAGACAAGAGCTACTCCTTGCTCAATGAAATGGACTCAACACCGCATATTAAACGCCTAAGAATGTACCTGACTAGTAAGTATTTAAAACCTATGGATTGCTATGTCTCCAAAAGAGAATCAAGCATGTGTACAGGGGCATAAACGCAGCAGTGATAGGATTGGAGAGGATCAGTGAGCAAATGAAGACCCTTTGAAGTCATATTGCATGGTACCCATTCCACGGGTTTCAACTACCCAGATTTTAGGTATTCTTCCTTCAGCTAAAACATGCATGTGGAACCCAGAGTATGATCAACCATGTGATCGGGAGACGTGTTCAAATATGTCTCAGTTTTTCTCCCCTGGTACTCGGGTGCAACATTCCAGACGCTTTACTAACACTCTCCCCACTTGGAGACTCAGCGCCTTTAACCTCCTGTTTGGCCCAGTTTGCAATTTCTGCGGAAGATGAACAGGAATAGCGAGAACCAATGAGAGGCTAGCTGGAGGTGTCTGGACGGGCAAATTCAACTCTCATTTCCCACCAGGAAGAGGAAATAACCAAAGGCTCAGCGTGCCGTACCGGAACCAGATTAGGGCATGAAGCCATCCTGCGGTGTTGCGGACAGCTCAAAAGAAAGCGAGTTGAAGAAAGGAGCTCAGGGGCACTGTAATTCACAAACCTGCAGAGTTATAAATGACAGCTATCGTCCAAAAATAGACTGAAGTAAGGCTGCCAAGAGGACTTGAAAGCGGGGCAGAATTGCAGGAAACCGATTTCAGGAGGTAGACTGGAATTGCATTGAAAGCATAGGAAAAGAGGCAGAACGTCCACAATGATGCACTTGGCCAAAAAGGGCGTATGCGTTTTTTCCTGAATATATTCAGGAAAAAACGCATACGCCCTTTTTGGCCAACCAAGCAAGCTTGCAAAGGAAATCTGCACTACAATGAAGTCTCACTTCCCCCCGGTCAAAAGGGCCATCTGAAAAAAGTGTAAAATCCAGAAAGGCAGGACAGGCCATGGAGAACTGGGAGCCTTGTTATGCTGATGGGCGGGATGTAAATTGCCAACAGACACTCGGGAGAAGTGTATGGTGTTTCCTGAAACATCTAAAAAACAAAGCAACAGAGCCTAGGGCACTTCCACTTATGGTCCTATAGCTTAGGGAAATTAAAATCAAAAAGACACAGCCACCCCAAAGTTTGGAACGGCTCTGTTTACAAGAACCTCGTTTACAGTACAAGTTCAACATCGCAGAAAGTGAAAAATGGATAAAGAAGTTGTGGTATTTACTTACAAAGCAATATCACTCAGCAATGAAATCTGTGTCATCAGGCCCTTAGCAGCACAATGAGTGGATTCAGGTATGATGATTCTAACTGAAATAAGTCACACAGAAAAAGAAACATCATAAGATATCAGTAATACACGGAATGTAAACTTGGCTACACAGGAACTGAATTCCAAAACAGAACAGGTTCTCAAATTTAGAAAACAAACTTATGCTTGCTTAAGGGAAAAGGTGAGTTGGGGTGCTGCATAAAACCAGAGATTGAAATGAGCACAGATAAAGTTCCTTAAGTCAAATATGGAATAGACAAGAGCTACTCCTTGCTCAACGAAATGGACTCAACACCGCATATTAAACGCCTAAGAATGTACCTGACTAGTAAGTATCTTAAAACCTATGGATTGCTATGTCTCCGAAAGAGAATCAAGCATGTGTACAGGGGCATAAACGCAGCAGTGATAGGATTGGAGAGGTTCGGTGAGCAAATGAAGACCCTTTGAAGTCATATTGCATGGTACCCATTCCACGGGTTTCAACTCTCCAGGTTTAAGGTATTCTTCCTTCAGCTAAAACATGCATGTGGAACCTAGAGTATGATCAACCATGTGATCGGGAGACGTGTTCTAATATGTCTCAGTTTTCGTACCCTGGTACTCGGGTGCAACATTCCAGACGCTTTACTAACACTCTCCCCACTTGGAGAGTCAGTCCCTTTAACCTCCTGTTTGGCCCAGTTTGCAATTTCTGTGGAAGATGAACAGGAATAGCGAGAACCAATGAGAGACTAGCTGGAGGTGTCTGGATGGGCAAATTTAACTCTCATTTCCCACCAGGAAGAGGAATTAACCAAAGGCTCAGTGTGCCGTGCCAGAACCAGATTAGGGCCTGAAGACATCCTGCGGTGTTGCGGCCAGGTCACAAGAAAGCGAGTTGAAGAAAGGAGCTCAGGAGCACTGTAATTCACAAACCTGCAGAGTTATAAATGACAGCTATCGTCCAAAAATAGACTGAAGTAAGGCTGCCAAGAGGACTTGAAAGCGGGGCAGAATTGCAGGAAACCGATTTCAGGAGGTAGACTGGAATTGCATTGAAAGCATAGGAAAAGAGGCAGAACGTCCACAATGATGCACTTGGCCAAAAAGGGCGTATGCGTTTTTTCCTGAATATATTCAGGAAAAAACGCATACGCCCTTTTTGGCCAACCAAGCAAGCTTGGAAAGGAAATCTGCACTACAATGAAGTCTCACTTCCCCCCGGTCAAAAGGACCATCTGAAAAAAGTGTAAAATCCAGAAAGGCAGGACAGG
This sequence comes from Delphinus delphis, assembly GCF_949987515.2. Lineage (NCBI taxonomy): Eukaryota > Metazoa > Chordata > Mammalia > Artiodactyla > Delphinidae > Delphinus > Delphinus delphis. The sequence continues at coordinate 162,819 of NW_027192789.1, read as the reverse complement.
CCATGGAGAACTGGGAGCCTTGTTATGCTGATGGGCGGGATGTAAATTACCAACAGACACTCGGGAGAAGTGTATGGTGTTTCCTGAAACATCTAAAAAACAAAGCAACAGAGCCTAGGGCACTTCCACTTATGGTCCTATAGCTTAGGGAAATTAAAATCAAAAATACACAGCCACCCCAAAGTTTGGGACGCCTCTGTTTACAAGAACCTCGTTTACAGTACAAGTTCAACATCGCAGAAAGTGAAAAATGGATAAAGAAGTTGTGGTATTTACTTACAAAGCAATATCACTCAGCAATGAAATCTGTGTCATCAGGCCCTTAGCAGCACAATGAGTGGATTCAGGTATGATGATTCTAACTGAAATAAGTCACACAGAAAAAGAAACATCATAAGATATCAGTAATACACGGAATGTAAACTTGGCTACACAGGAACTGAATTACAGAACAGAACAGGGTCTCAAATTTAGAAAACCAACTTATGCTTGCTTAAGGGGAAAGGTGAGTTGGGGTGCTGCATAAAACCAGAGATTGAAATGAGCACAGATAAAGTTCCTTAAGCCAAATATGGAATAGACAAGAGCTACTCCTTGCTCAACGAAATGGACTCAACACCCCATATTAAACGCCTAAGAATGTACCTGACTAGTAAGTATCTTAAAACCTATGGATTGCTATGTCTCCAAAAGAGAATCAAGCATGTGTACAGGGGCATAAACGCAGCAGTGATAGGATTGGAGAGGTTCGGTGAGCAAATGAAGACCCTTTGAAGTCATATTGCATGGTACCCATTCCACGGGTTTCAACTACCCAGGTTTTAGGTATTCTTCCTTCAGCTAAAACATGCATGTGGAACCCAAGTATGATCAACCATGTGAAATGGGAGACGTGTTCAAATATGTCTCAGTTTTCCTCCCCTGGTACTCGGGTGCAACATTAGAGACACTTTACTAACACTCTCCCCACTTGGAAAGTCAGCGCCTTTAACCTCCTGTTTGGCCCAGTTTGCAATTTCTGCAGAAGATGAACAGGAATAGCGAGAACCAATGAGAGGCTAGCTGGAGGTGTCTGGACGGGCAAATTTAACTCTCATTTCCCACCAGGAAGAGGAAATAACCAAAGGCTCAGTGTGCCGTGCCGGAACCAGATTAGGGCCTGAAGCCATCCTGCGGTGTTGCGGCCAGCTCAAAAGAAAGCGAGTTGAAGAAAGGAGCTCAAGGGCACTGTAATTCACAAACCTGCAGAGTTATAAATGACAGCTATCGTCCAAAAATAGACTGAAGTAAGGCTGCCAAGAGGACTTGAAAGCGGGGCAGAATTGCAGGAAACCGATTTCAGGAGGTAGACTGGAATTGCATTGAAAGCATAGGAAAAGAGGCAGAACGTCCACAATGATGCACTTGGCCAAAAAGGGCGTATGCGTTTTTTCCTGAATATATTCAGGAAAAAACGCATACGCCCTTTTTGGCCAACCAAGCAAGCTTGCAAAGGAAATCTGCACTACAATGAAGTCTCACTTCCCCCCGGTCAAAAGGGCCATCTGAAAAAAGTGTAAAATCCAGAAAGGCAGGACAGGCCATGGAGAACTGGGAGCCTTGTTATGCTGAAGGGCGGGATGTAAATTGCCAACAAACACTCGGGAGAAGTGTATGGTGTTTTCTGAAACATCTAAAAAACAAAGCAACAGAGCCTAGGGCACTTCCACTTATGGTCCTATAGCTTAGGGAATTTAAAATCAAAAAGACACAGCCACCCCAAAGTTTCAAACGGCTCTGTTTACAAGAACCTCATTTACAGTACAAGTTCAACATTGCAGAAAGTGAAAAATGGATATAAAATTGTGGTATTTACTTACAAAGCAATATCACTAAGCAATGAAATCTGTGTCATCAGGCCCTTAGCAGCACAATGAGTGGATTCAGGTATGATGATTCTAACTGAAATAAGTCACACAGAAAAAGAAACATCATAAGATATCAGTAATACACGGAATGTAAACTTGGATACACATGAACTGAATTACAGAACAGAACAGGGTCTCAAATTTAGAAAACCAACTTATGCTTGCTTAAGGGGAAAGGTGAGTTGGGGTGCTGCATAAAACCAGAGATTGAAATGAGCACAGATAAATTTCCTTAAGCCAAATATGGAATAGACAAGAGCTACTCCTTGCTCAACGAAATGGACTCAACACCGCATATTCAACGCCTAAGAATGTACCTGACTTGTAAGTATCTTAAAACCTATGGATTGCTATGTCTCCGAAAGAGAATCAAGCATGTGTACAGGGGCATAAACGCAGCAGTGATAGGATTGGATAGGTTCGGTGAGCAAATGAAGACCCTTTGAAGTCATATTGCATGGTACCCATTCCACGGGTTTCAACTACCCAGGTTTAAGGTATTCTTCCTTCAGCTAAAACATGCATGTGGAACCTAGAGTATGATCAACCATGTGATCGGGAGACATGTTCAAATATGTCTCAGATTTCCTCCCCTGGTACTCTGGTGCAACATTCCAGACGCTTTACTAACACTCTCCCCACTTGGAGAGTCAGTCCCTTTAACCTCCTGTTTGGCCCAGTTTGCAATTTCTGCGGAAGATGAACAGGAATAGCGAGAACCAATGAGAGGCTAGCTGGAGGTGTCTGGACGGGCAAATTTAACTCTCATTTCCCACTAGGAAGAGGAATTAACCAAAGGCTCAGCGGGCCGTGCCGGAACCAGATTAGGGCCTGAAGCCATCCTGCGGTGTTGCGGCCAGGTCACAAGAAAGCAAGTTGAAGAAAGGAGCTCAGGGGCACTGTAATTCACAAACCTGCAGAGTTATAAATGACAGCTATCGTCCAAAAATAGACTGAAGTAAGGCTGCCAAGAGGACTTGAAAGCGGGGCAGAATTGCAGGAAACCGATTTCAGGAGGTAGACTGGAATTGCATTGAAAGCATAGGAAAAGAGGCAGAACGTCCACAATGATGCACTTGGCCAAAAAGGGCGTATGCGTTTTTTCCTGAATATATTCAGGAAAAAACGTATACGCCCTTTTTGGCCAACCAAGCAAGCTTGCAAAGGACATCTGCACTACAATGAAGTCTCACTTTCCCCCGGTCAAAAGGGCCATCTGAAAAAAGTGTAAAATCCAGAAAGGCAACAGGCCATTGAGAACTGGGAGCCTTGTTATGCTGATGGGCGGGATGTAAATTGCCAACAGACACTTGGGAGAAGTGTATGGTGTTTCCTGAAACATCTAAAAAACAAAGCAACAGAGCCTAGGGCACTTCCACTTATGGTCCTATAGCTTAGGGAAATTAAAATCAAAAAGACACAGCCACCCCAAAGTTTGGAACGGCTCTGTTTACAAGAACCTCGTTTACAGTACAAGTTCAACATCGCAGAAAGTGAAAAATGGATAAAGAAGTTGTGGTATTCACTTACAAAGCAATATCACTCAGCAATGAAATATATGTCATCAGACCCTTAGCAGCACAATGAGTGGATTCAGGTATGATGATTCTAACTGAAGTAAGTCACACAGAAAAAGAAACATCATAAGATATCAGTAATACACGGAATGTAAACTTGGCTACACAGGAACTGAATTACAGAACAGAACAGGGTCTCAAATTTAGAAAACCAACTTATGCTTGCTTAAGGGTAAAGGTGAGTTGGGGTGCTGCATAAAACCAGAGATTGAAATGAGCACAGATAAAGTTCCTTAAGCCAAATATGGAATAGACAAGAGCTACTCCTTGCTCAACGAAATGGACTCAACACCGCATATTAAACGCCTAAGAATGTACCTGACTAGTAAGTATCTTAAAACCTATGGATTGCTATGTCTCCGAAAGAGAATCAAGCATGTGTACAGGGGCATAAACGCAGCAGTGATAGGATTGGAGAGGTTCGGTGAGCAAATGAAGACCCTTTGAAGTCATATTGCATGGTACCCATTCAACGGGTTTCAACTACCTAGGTTTAAGGTATTCTTCCTTCAGCTAAAACATGCATGTGGAACCTAGAGTATGATCAACCATGTGATCGGGAGACATGTTCAAATATGTCTCAGTTTTCCTCCCCTGGTACTCGGGTGCAACATTCCAGACGCTTTACTAACACTCTCCCCACTTGGAGAGTCAGTCCCTTTAACCTCCTGTTTGGCCCAGTTTGCAATTTCTGCGGAAGATGAACAGGAATAGCGAGAACCAATGAGAGGCTAGCTGGAGGTGTCTGGACGGGCAAATTTAACTCTCATTTCCCACCAGGAAGAGGAATTAACCAAAGGCTCAGCGTGCCGGGCCGGAACCAGATTAGGGCCTGAAGCCATCCTGCGGTGTTGCGGCCAGGTCACAAGAAAGCAAGTTGAAGAAAGGAGCTCAGGCGCACTGTAATTCACAAACCTGCAGAGTTATAAATGACAGCTATCGTCCAAAAATAGACTGAAGTAAGGCTGCCAAGAGGACTTGAAAGCGGGGCAGAATTGCAGGAAACCGATTTCAGGAGGTAGACTGGAATTGCATTGAAAGCATAGGAAAAGAGGCAGAACGTCCACAATGATGCACTTGGCCAAAAAGGGCGTATGCGTTTTTTCCTGAATATATTCAGGAAAAAACGCATACGCCCTTTTTGGCCAACCAAGCAAGCTTGCAAAGGAAATCTGCACTACAATGAAGTCTCACTTCCCCCCGGTCAAAAGGGCCATCTGAAAAAAGTGTAAAATCTAGAAAGGCAGGACAGGCCATGGAGAACTGGGAGCCTTGTTATGCTGATGGGCGGGATGTAAATTGCCAACAGACACTCGGGAGAAGTGTATGGTGTTTCCTGAAACATCTAAAAAACAAAGCAACAGAGCCTAGGGCACTGCCACTTATGGTCCTATAGCTTAGGGAAATTAAAATCAAAAAGACACAGCCACCCCAAAGTTTGGGACGCCTCTGTTTACAAGAACCTCGTTTACAGTACAAGTTCAACATCGCAGAAAGTGAAAAATGGATAAAGAAGTTGTGGTATTTACTTACAAAGCAATATCACTCAGCAATGAAATCTATGTCATCAGGCCCTTAGCATCACAATGAGTGGATTCAGGTATGATGATTCTAACTGAAATAAGTCACACAGAAAAAGAAACATCATAAGATATCAGTAATACACGGAATGGAAACTTGGCTACACAGGAACTGAATTACAGAACAGAACAGGGTCTCAAATTTAGAAAACCAACTTATGCTTGCTTAAGGGTAAAGGTGAGTTGGGGTGCTGCATAAAACCAGAGATTGAAATGAGCACAGATAAAGTTCCTTAAGTCAAATATGGAATAGACAAGAGCTACTCCTTGCTCAACGAAATGGACTCAACACCGCATATTAAACGCCTAAGAATGTACCTGACTAGTAAGTATCGTAAAACCTATGGATTGCTATGTCTCCGAAAGAGAATCAAGCATGTGTACAGGGGCATAAACGCAGCAGTGATAGGATTGGAGAGGTTCGGTGAGCAAATGAAGACCCTTTGAAGTCATATTGCATGGTACCCATTCCACGGGTCTCAACTCTCCAGGTTTAAGGTATTCTTCCTTCAGCTAAAACATGCATGTGGAACCCAAGTATGATCAACCATGTGAACGGGAGACGTGTTCAAATATGTCTCAGTTTTCCTACCCTGGTACTCGGGTGCAACATTCCAGATGCTTTACTAACACTCTCCCCACTTGGAGAGTCAGCGCCTTTAACCTCCTGTTTGGCCCAGTTTGCAATTTCTGCGGAAGATGAACAGGAATAGCGAGAACCAATGAGAGGCTAGCTGAAGGTGTCTGGACGGGCAAATTTAACTCTCATTTCCCACCAGGAAGAGGAAATAACCAAAGGCTCAGCATGCCGTGCCGGAACCAGATTAGGGCCTGAAGCCATCCTGCGGTGTTGCGGCCAGGTCACAAGAAAGCAAGTTGAAGAAAGGAGCTCAGGGGCACTGTAATTCACAAACCTGCAGAGTTATAAATGACAGCTATCGTCCAAAAATAGACTGAAGTAAGGCTGCCAAGAGGACTTGAAAGCGGGGCAGAATTGCAGGAAACCGATTTCAGGAGGTAGACTGGAATTGCATTGAAAGCATAGGAGAAGAGGCAGAACGTCCACAATGATGCACTTGGCCAAAAAGGGCGTATGCGTTTTTTCCTGAATATATTCAGGAAAAAACGCATACGCCCTTTTTGGCCAACCAAGCAAGCTTGCAAAGGAAATCTGCACTACAATGAAGTCTCACTTCCCCCCGGTCAAAAGGGCCATCTGAAAAAAGTGTAAAATCCAGAAAGGCAGGACAGGCCATGGAGAACTGGGAGCCTTGTTATGCTGATGGGCGGGATGTAAATTGCCAACAACCACTCGGGAGAAGTGTATGGTGTTTCCTGAAACATCTAAAAAACAAAGCAACAGAACCTAGGGCACTTCCACTTATGGCCCTATAGCTTAGGGAAATTAAAATAAAAAAGACACAGCCACCCCAAAGTTTGGAACAGCTCTGTTTACAAGAACCTCGTTTACAGTACAAGTTCAACATCGCAGAAAGTGAAAAAGGGATAAAGAACTTGTGGTACTTACTTACAAAGCAATATCACTCAGCAATGAAATCTGTGTCATCAGGCACTTAGCAGCACAATGAGTGGATTCAGGTATGATGATTCTAACTGAAATAAGTCACACAGAAAAAGAAACATCATAAGATATCAGTAATACACGGAATGGAAACTTGGCTACACAGGAACTGAATTACAGAACAGAACAGGGTCTCAAATTTAGAAAACCAACTTATTCTTGCTTAAGGGTAAAGGTGAGTTGGGGTGCTGCATAAAACCAGAGATTGAAATGAGCACAGATAAAGTTCCTTAAGCCAAATATGGAATAGACAAGAGCTACTCCTTGCTCAACGAAATGGACTCAACACCGCATATTAAACGCCTAAGAATGTACCTGACTTGTAAGTATCTTAAAACCTATGGATTGCTATGTCTCCGAAAGAGAATCAAGCATGTGTACAGGGGCATAAACGCAGCAGTGATAGGATTGGAGAGGTTCGGTGAGCAAATGAAGACCCTTTGAAGTCATATTGCATGGTACCCATTCCACGGGTTTCAACTACCCAGGTTTAAGGTATTCTTCCTTCAGCTAAAACATGCATGTGGAACCTAGAGTATGATCAACCATGTGATCGGGAGACGTGTTCAAATATGTCTCAGTTTTCCTCCCCTGGTACTCGGGTGCAACATTCCAGACGCTTTACTAACACTCTCCCCACTTGGAGAGTCAGTCCCTTTAACCTCCTGTTTGGCCCAGTTTGCAATTTCTGCGGAAGATGAAGAGGAATAGCGAGAACCAATGAGAGGCTAGCTGGAGGTGTCTGCACGGGCAAATTTAACTCTCATTTCCCACCAGGAAGAGGAATTAACCAAAGGCTCAGCATGCCGGGCCGGAACCAGATTAGGGCCTGAAGCCATCCTGCGGTGTTGCGGCCAGGTCACAAGAAAGCGAGTTGAAGAAAGGAGCTCAGGGGCACTGTAATTCACAAACCTGCAGAGTTATAAATGACAGCTATCATCCAAAAATAGACTGAAGTAAGGCTGCCAAGAGGACTTGAAAGCGGGGCAGAATTGCAGGAAACCGATTTCAGGAGGTAGACTGGAATTGCATTGAAAGCATAGGAAAAGAGGCAGAACGTCCACAATGATGCACTTGGCCAAAAAGGGCGTATGCGTTTTTTCCTGAATATATTCAGGAAAAAACGCATACGCCCTTTTTGGCCAACCAAGCAAGCTTGCAAAGGAAATCTGCACTACAATGAAGTCTCACTTCCCCCGGTCAAAAGGGCCATCTGAAAAAAGTGTAAAATCCAGAAAGGCAGGACAGGCCATGGAGAACTGGGAGCCTTGTTATGCTGATGGGCGGGATGTAAATTGCCAACAGACACTCGGGAGAAGTGTATGGTGTTTCCTGAAACATCTAAAAAACAAAGCAACAGAGCCTAGGGCACTGCCACTTATGGTCCTATAGCTTAGGGAAATTAAAATCAAAAAGACACAGCCACCCCAAAGTTTGGAACGGCTCTGTTTACAAGAACCTCGTTTACAGTACAAGTTCAACATCGCAGAAAGTGAAAAATGGATAAAGAAGTTGTGGTATTCACTTACAAAGCAATATCACTCAGCAATGAAATCTATGTCATCAGGCCCTTAGCAGTACAATGAGTGGATTCAGGTATGATGATTCTAACTGAAATAAGTCACACAGAAAAAGAAACATCATAAGATATCAGTAATACACGGAATGGAAACTTGGCTACACAGGAACTGAATTACAGAACAGAACAGGGTCTCAAATTTAGAAAAACAACTTATGCTTGCTTAAGGGTAAAGGTGAGTTGGGGTGCTGCATAAAACCAGAGATTGAAATGAGCACAGATAAAGTTCCTTAAGCCAAATATGGAATAGACAAGAGCTACTCCTTGCTCAACGAAATGGACTCAACACCGCATATTCAACGCCTAAGAATGTACCTGACTAATAAGTATCTTAAAACCTATGGATTGCTATGTCTCCGAAAGAGAATCAAGCATGTGTACAGGGGCATAAACGCAGCAGTGATAGGATTGGAGAGGTTCGGTGAGCAAATGAAGACCCTTTGAAGTCATATTGCATGGTACGCATTACACGGGTCTCAACTCTCCAGGTTTAAGGTATTCTTCCTTCAGCTAAAACATGCATATGGAACCTAGAGTATGATCAACCATGTGATCGGGAGACGTGTTCAAATATGTCTCAGTTTTCCTCCCCTGGTACTCGGGTGCAACATTCCAGATGCTTTACTAACACTCCCCCACTTGGAGAGTCAGTCCCTTTAACCTCCTGTTTGGCCCAGTTTGCAATTTCTGCGGAAGATGAACAGGAATAGCGAGAACCAATGAGAGGCTAGCTGGAGGTGTCTGGACGGGCAAATTTAACTCTCATTTCCCACCAGGAAGAGGAATTAACCAAAGGCTCAGCGTGCCGGGCCGGAACCAGATTAGGGCCTGAAGCCATCCTGCGGTGTTGCGGCCAGGTCACAAGAAAGCGAGTTGAAGAAAGGAGCTCAGGGGCACTGTAATTCACAAACCTGCAGAGTTATAAATGACAGCTATCGTCCAAAAATAGACTGAAGTAAGGCTGCCAAGAGGACTTGAAAGCGGGGCAGAATTGCAGGAAACCGATTTCAGGAGGTAGACTGGAATTGCATTGAAAGCATAGGAAAAGAGGCAGAACGTCCACAATGATGCACTTGGCCAAAAAGGGCGTATGCGTTTTTTCCTGAATATATTCAGGAAAAAACGCATACGCCCTTTTTGGCCAACCAAGCAAGCTTGCAAAGGAAATCTGCACTACAATGAAGTCTCACTTCCCCCCGGTCAAAAGGGCCATCTGAAAAAAGTGTAAAATCCAGAAAGGCAGGACAGGCCATGGAGAACTGGGAGCCTTGTTATGCTGATGGGCGGGATGTAAATTGCCAACAGACACTCGGGAGAAGTGTATGGTGTTTCCTGAAACATCTAAAAAACAAAGCAACAGAGCCTAGGGCACTGCCACTTATGGTCCTATAGCTTAGGGAAATTAAAATCAAAAAGACACAGCCACCCCAAAGTTTGGGACGCCTCTGTTTACAAGAACCTCGTTTACAGTACAAGTTCAACATCGCAGAAAGTGAAAAATGGATAAAGAAGTTGTGGTATTTACTTACAAAGCAATATCACTCAGCAATGAAATCTATGTCATCAGGCCCTTAGCATCACAATGAGTGGATTCAGGTATGATGATTCTAACTGAAATAAGTCACACAGAAAAAGAAACATCATAAGATATCAGTAATACACGGAATGTAAACTTGGCTACACAGGAACTGAATTACAGAACAGAACAGGGTCTCAAATTTAGAAAACCTACTTATGCTTGTTTAAGGGTAAAGGTGAGTTGGGGTGCTGCATAAAACCAGAGATTGAAATGAGCACAGATAAAGTTCCTTAAGTCAAATATGGAATAGACAAGAGCTACTCCTTGCTCAACGAAATGGACTCAACACCGCATATTAAACGCCTAAGAATGTACCTGACTAGTAAGTATCGTAAAACCTATGGATTGCTATGTCTCCAAAAGAGAATCAAGCATGTGTACAGGGGCATAAACGCAGCAGTGATAGGATTGGAGAGGTTCGGTGAGCAAATGAAGACCCTTTGAAGTCATATTGCATGGTACCCATTACACGGGTCTCAACTCTCCAGGTTTAAGGTATTCTTCCTTCAGCTAAAACATGCATGTGGAACCCAAGTATGATCAACCATGTGAACGGGAGACGTGTTCAAATATGTCTCAGTTTTCCTCCCCTGGTACTCGGGTGCAACATTCCAGACGCTTTACTAACACTCTCCCCACTTGGAGAGTCAGCGCCTTTAACCTCCTGTTTGGCCCAGTTTGCAATTTCTGCGGAAGATGAACAGGAATAGCGAGAACCAATGAGAGGCTAGCTGGAGGTGTCTGGACGGGCAAATTTAACTCTCATTTCCCACCAGGAAGAGGAAATAACCAAAGGCTCAGCGTGCCGTACCGGAACCAGATTAGGGCCTGAAGCCATCCTGCGGTGTTGCGGCCAGCTCAAAAGAAAGCGAGTTGAAGAAAGGAGCTCAGGGGCACTGTAATTCACAAACCTGCAGAGTTATAAATGACAGCTATCATCCAAAAATAGACTGAAGTAAGGCTGCCAAGAGGACTTGAAAGCGGGGCAGAATTGCAGGAAACCGATTTCAGGAGGTAGACTGGAATTGCATTGAAAGCATAGGAAAAGAGGCAGAACGTCCACAATGATGCACTTGGCCAAAAAGGGCGTATGCGTTTTTTCCTGAATATATTCAGGAAAAAACGCATACGCCCTTTTTGGCCAACCAAGCAAGCTTGCAAAGGAAATCTGCACTACAATGAAGTCTCACTTCCCCCCGGTCCAAAGGGCCATCTGAAAAAAGTGTAAAATCCAGAAAGGCAGGACAGGCCATGGAGAACTGGGAGCCTTGTTATGCTGATGGGCGGGATGTAAATTGCCAACAACCACTCGGGAGAAGTGTATGGTGTTTCCTGAAACATCTAAAAAACAAAGCAACAGAACCTAGGGCACTTCCACTTATGGTCCTATAGCTTAGGGAAATTAAAATCAAAAAGACACAGCCACCCCAAAGTTTGGAACGGCTCTGTTTACAAGAACCTCGTTTACAGTACAAGTTCAACGTCGCAGAAAGTGAAAAATGGATAAAGAAGTTGTGGTATTTACTTACAAAGCAATATCAGTCAGCAATGAAATCTGTGTCATCAGGCCCTTAGCAGCACAATGAGTGGATTCAGGTATGATGATTCTAACTGAAGTAAGTCACACAGAAAAAGAAACATCATAAGATATCAGTAATACACGGAATGTAAACTTGGCTACACAGGAACTGAATTACAGAACAGAACAGGGTCTCAAATTTAGAAAACCAACTTATGCTTGCTTAAGGGTAAAGGTGAGTTGGGGTGCTGCATAAAACCAGAGATTGAAATGAGCACAGATAAAGTTCCTTAAGCCAAATATGGAATAGACAAGAGCTACTCCTTGCTCAACGAAATGGACTCAACACCGCATATTAAACGCCTAAGAATGTACCTGACTTGTAAGTATCTTAAAACCTATGGATTGCTATGTCTCCGAAAGAGAATCAAGCATGTGTACAGGGGTATAAACGCAGCAGTGATAGGATTGGAGAGGTTCGGTGAGCAAATGAAGACCCTTTGAAGTCATATTGCATGGTACCCATTACATGGGTCTTAACTCTCCAGGTTTAAGGTATTCTTCCTTCAGCTAAAACATGCATGTGGAACCTAGAGTATGATCAACCATGTGATCGGGAGACGTGTTCAAATATGTCTCAGTTTTCCTCCCCTGGTACTCGGGTGCAACATTCCAGACGCTTTACTAACACTCTCCCCACTTGGAGAGTCAGCGCCTTTAACCTCCTGTTTGGCCCAGTTTGCAATTTCTGCGGAAGATGAACAGGAATAGCGAGAACCAATGAAAGGCTAGCTGGAGGTGTCTGGACGGGCAAATTTAACTCTCATTTCCCACCAGGAAGAGGAAATAACCAAAGGCTCAGCGTGCCGTACCGGAACCAGATTAGGGCCTGAAGCCATCCTGCGGTGTTGCGGCCAGCTCAAAAGAAAGCGAGTTGAAGAAAGGAGCTCAGGGGCACTGTAATTCACAAACCTGCAGAGTTATAAATGACAGCTATCATCCAAAAATAGACTGAAGTAAGGCTGCCAAGAGGACTTGAAAGCGGGGCAGAATTGCAGGAAACCGATTTCAGGAGGTAGACTGGAATTGCATTGAAAGCATAGGAAAAGAGGCAGAACGTCCACAATGATGCACTTGGCCAAAAAGGGCGTATGCGTTTTTTCCTGAATAAATTCAGGAAAAAACGCATACGCCCTTTTTGACCAACCAAGCAAGCTTGCAAAGGAAATCTGCACTACAATGAAGTCTCACTTCCCCCCGGTCAAAAGGGCCATCTGAAAAAAGTGTAAAATCCAGAAAGGCAGGACAGGTCATGGAGAACTGGGAGCCTTGTTATGCTGATGGGCGAGATGTAAATTGCCAACAACCATTCGGGAGAAGTGTATGGTGTTTCCTGAAACATCTAAAAAACAAAGCAACAGAACCTAGGGCACTTCCACTTATGGTCCTATAGCTTAGGGAAATTAAAATCAAAAAGACACAGCCACCCCAAAGTTTGGAACGGCTCTGTTTACAAGAACCTCGTTTACAGTACAAGTTCAACATCGCAGAAAGTGAAAAATGGATAAAGAAGTTGTGGTATTTACTTACAAAGCAATATCACTCAGCAATGAAATCTGTGTCATCAGGCCCTTAGCAGCACAATGAGTGGATTCAGGTATGATGATTCTAACTGAAGTAAGTCACACAGAAAAAGAAACATCATAAGATATCAGTAATACACGGAATGTAAACTTGGCTACACAGGAACTGAATTACAGAACAGAACAGGGTCTCAAATTTAGAAAACCAACTTATGCTTGCTTAAGGGTAAAGGTGAGTTGGGGTGCTGCATAAAACCAGAGATTGAAATGAGCACAGATAAAGTTCCTTAAGCCAAATATGGAATAGACAAGAGCTAATCCTTGCTCAACGAAATGGACTCAACACCGCATATTAAACGCCTAAGAATGTACCTGACTTGTAAGTATCTTAAAACCTATGGATTGCTATGTCTCCGAAAGAGAATCAAGCATGTGTACAGGGGTATAAACGCAGCAGTGATAGGATTGGAGAGGTTCGGTGAGCAAATGAAGACCCTTTGAAGTCATATTGCATGGTACCCATTACACGGGTCTTAACTCTCCAGGTTTAAGGTATTCTTCCTTCAGCTAAAACATGCATGTGGAACCTAGAGTATGATCAACCATGTGATCGGGAGACGTGTTCAAATATGTCTCAGTTTTCCTCCCCTGGTACTCGGGTGCAACATTCCAGACGCTTTACTAACACTCTCCCCACTTGGAGAGTCAGCGCCTTTAACCTCCTGTTTGGCCCAGTTTGCAATTTCTGCGGAAGATGAACAGGAATAGCGAGAACCAATGAGAGACTAGCTGGAGGTGTCTGGACGGGCAAATTTAACTCTCATTTCCCACCAGGAAGAGGAAATAACCAAAGGCTCAGCGTGCCGTGCCGGAACCAGATTAGGGCCTGAAGCCATCCTGCGGTGTTGCGGCCAGGTCACAAGAAAGCGAGTTGAAGAAAGGAGCTCAGGGGCACTGTAATTCACAAACCTGCAGAGTTATAAATGACAGCTATCGTCCAAAAATAGACTGAAGAAAGGCTGCCAAGAGGACTTGAAAGCGGGGCAGATTTGCAGGAAACCGATTTCAGGAGGTAGACTGGAATTGCATTGAAAGCATAGGAAAAGAGGCAGAACGTCCACAATGATGCACTTGGCCAAAAAGGGCGTATGCGTTTTTTCCTGAATATATTCAGGAAAAAACGCATACGCCCTTTTTGGCCAACCAAGCAAGCTTGCAAAGAAAATCTGCACTACAATGAAGTCTCACTTCCCCCCGGTCAAAAGGGCCATCTGAAAAAAGTGTAAAATCCAGAAAGGCAGGACAGGCCATGGAGAACTGGGAGCCTTGTTATGCTGATGGGCGGGATGTAAATTGCCAACAGACACTCGGGAGAAGTGTATGGTGTTTCCTGAAACATCTAAAAAACAAAGCAACAGAGCCTAGGTCACTGCCACTTATGGTCCTATAGCTTAGGGAAATTAAAATCAAAAAGACACAGCCACCCCAAAGTTTGGGACGCCTCTGTTTACAAGAACCTCGTTTACAGTACAAGTTCAACATCGCAGAAAGTGAAAAATGGAAAAAGAAGTTGTGGTATTTACTTACAAAGCAATATCACTCAGCAATGAAATCTATGTCATCAGGCCCTTAGCATCACAATGAGTGGATTCAGGTATGATGATTCTAACTGAAATAAGTCACACAGAAAAAGAAACATCATAAGATATCAGTAATACACGGAATGTAAACTTGGCTACACAGGAACTGAATTACAGAACAGAACAGGGTCTCAAATTTAGAAAACCAACTTATGCTTGCTTAAGGGTAAAGGTGAGTTGGGGTGCTGCATAAAACCAGAGATTGAAATGAGCATAGATAAATTTCCTTAAGTCAAATATGGAATAGACAAGAGCTACTCCTTGCTCAACGAAATGGACTCAACACCGCATATTAAACGCCTAAGAATGTACCTGACTAGTAAGTATCGTAAAACCTATGGATTGCTATGTCTCCAAAAGAGAATCAAGCATGTGTACAGGGGCATAAACGCAGCAGTGATAGGATTGGAGAGGTTCGGTGAGCAAATGAAGACCCTTTGAAGTCATATTGCATGGTACCCATTACACGGGTCTCAACTCTCCAGGTTTAAGGTATTCTTCCTTCAGCTAAAACATGCATGTGGAACCCAAGTATGATCAACCATGTGAACGGGAGACGTGTTCAAATATGTCTCAGTTATCCTCCCCTGGTACTCGGGTGCAACATTCCAGACGCTTTACTAACACTCTCCCCACTTGGAGGGTCAGCGCCTTTAACCTCCTGTTTGGCCCAGTTTGCAATTTCTGCGGAAGATGAACAGGAATAGCGAGAACCAATGAGACGCTAGCTGGAGGTGTCTGGACGGGCAAATTTAACTCTCTTTTCCCACCAGGAAGAGGAAATAACGAAAGGCTCAGCGTGCCGTGCCGGAACCAGATTAGGGCCTGAAGCCATCCTGCGGTGTTGCGGCCAGGTCACAAGAAAGCGAGTTGAAGAAAGGAGCTCAGGGGCACTGTAATTCACAAACCTGCAGAGTTATAAATGACAGCTATCGTCCAAAAATAGACTGAAGTAAGGCTGCCAAGAGGACTTGAAAGCGGGGCAGAATTGCAGGAAACCGATTTCAGGAGGTAGACTGGAATTGCATTGAAAGCATAGGAAAAGAGGCAGAACGTCCACAATGATGCACTTGGCCAAAAAGGGCGTATGCGTTTTTTCCTGAATATATTCAGGAAAAAACGCATACGCCCTTTTTGGCCAACCAAGCAAGCTTGCAAAGGAAATCTGCACTACAATGAAGTCTCACTTCCCCCCGGTCAAAAGGGCCATCTGAAAAAAGTGTAAAATCCAGAAAGGCAGGACAGGCCATGGAGAACTGGGAGCCTTGTTATGCTGATGGGCGGGATGTAAATTGCCAACAACCACTCGGGAGAAGTGTATGGTGTTTCCTGAAACATCTAAAAAACAAAGCAACAGAACCTAGGGCACTTCCACTTATGGTCCTATAGCTTAGGGAAATTAAAATCAAAAAGACACAGCCACCCCAAAGTTTGGAACGGCTCTGTTTACAAGAACCTCGTTTACAGTACAAGTTCAACATCGCAGAAAGTGAAAAATGGATAAAGAAGTTGTGGTATTTACTTACAAAGCAATATCACTCAGCAATGAAATCTGTGTCATCAGGCCCTTAGCAGCACAATGAGTGGATTCAGGTATGATGATTCTAACTGAAGTAAGTCACACAGAAAAAGAAACATCATAAGATATCAGTAATACACGGAATGTAAACTTGGCTACACAGGAACTGAATTACAGAACAGAACAGGGTCTCAAATTTAGAAAACCAACTTATGCTTGCTTAAGGGTAAAGGTGAGTTGGGGTGCTGCATAAAACCAGAGATTGAAATGAGCACAGATAAAGTTCCTTAAGTCAAATATGGAATAGACAAGAGCTACTCCTTGCTCAACGAAATGGACTCAACACCGCATATTAAACGCCTAAGAATGTACCTGACTAGTAAGTATCTTAAAACCTATGGATTGCTATGTCTCCGAAAGAAAATCAAGCATGTGTACAGGGGCATAAACGCAGCAGTGATAGGATTGGAGAGGTTCGGTGAGCAAATGAAGACCCTTTGAAGTCATATTGCATGGTACCCATTACACGGGTCTTAACTCTCCAGGTTTAAGGTATTCTTCCTTCAGCTAAAACATGCATGTGGAACCCAAGTATGATCAACCATGTGAACGGGAGACGTGTTCAATTATGTCTCAGTTTTCCTCCCCTGGTACTCGGGTGCAACATTCCAGACGCTTTACTAACACTCTCCCCACTTGGAGAGTCAGTGCCTTTAACCTCCTGTTTGGCCCAGTTTGCAATTTCTGCGGAAGATGAACAGGAATAGCGAGAACCAATGAGAGACTAGCTGGAGGTGTCTGGACGGGCAAATTTAACTCTCATTTCCCACCAGGAAGAGGAAATAACCAAAGGCTCAGCGTGCCGTGCTGGAACCAGATTAGGGCCTGAAGCCATCCTGCGGTGTTGCGGCCAGGTCACAAGAAAGCAAGTTGAAGAAAGGAGCTGAGGGGCACTGTAATTCACAAACCTGCAGAGTTATAAATGACAGCTATCGTCCAAAAATAGACTGAAGTAAGGCTGCCAAGAGGACTTGAAAGCGGGGCAGAATTGCAGGAAACCGATTTCAGGAGGTAGACTGGAATTGCATTGAAAGCATAGGAAAAGAGGCAGAACGTCCACAATGATGCACTTGGCCAAAAAGGGCGTATGCGTTTTTTCCTGAATATATTCAGGAAAAAACGCATACGCCCTTTTTGGCCAACCAAGCAAGCTTGCAAAGGAAATCTGCACTACAATGAAGTCTCACTTCTCCCCGGTCAAAAGGGCCATCTGAAAAAAGTGTAAAATCCAGAAAGGCAGGACAGGCCATGGAGAACTGGGAGCCTTGTTATGCTGATGGGCGGGATGTAAATTGCCAACAACCACTCGGGAGAAGTGTATGGTGTTTCCTGAAACATCTAAAAAACAAAGCAACAGAACCTAGGGCACTTCCACTTATGGTCCTATAGCTTAGGGAAATTAAAATCAAAAAGACACAGCGACCCCAAAGTTTGGGACGCCTCTGTTTACAAGAACCTCGTTTACAGTACAAGTTCAACATCGCAGAAAGTGAAAAATGGATAAAGAAGTTGTGGTATTTACTTACAAAGCAATATCACTCAGCAATGAAATCTATGTCATCAGGCCCTTAGCAGCACAATGAGTGGATTCAGGTATGATGATTCTAACTGAAATAAGTCACACAGAAAAAGAAACATCATAAGATATCAGTAATACACGGAATGGAAACTTGGCTACACAGGAACTGAATTACAGAACAGAACAGGGTCTCAAATTTAGAAAAATAACTTATGCTTGCTTAAGGGTAAAGGTGAGTTGGGGTGCTGCATAAAACCAGAGATTGAAATGAGCACAGATAAAGTTCCTTAAGCCAAATATGGAATAGACAAGAGCTACTCCTTGCTCAACGAAATGGACTCAACACTGCATATTAAACGACTAAGAATGTACCTGACTTGTAAGTATCTTAAAACCTATGGATTGCTATGTCTCCGAAAGAGAATCAAGCATGTGTACAGGGGCATAAACGCAGCAGTGATAGGATTGGAGAGGTTTGGTGAGCAAATGAAGACCCTTTGAAGTCATATTGCATGGTACCCATTCCACGGGTTTCAACTACCCAGGTTTAAGGTATTCTTCCTTCAGCTAAAACATGCATATGGAACCTAGAGTATGATCAACCATGTGATCGGGAGACGTGTTCAAATATGTCTCAGTTTTCCTCCCCTGGTACTCGGGTGCAACATTCCAGACGCTTTACTAACACTCTCCCCACTTGGAGAGTCAGTCCCTTTAACCTCCTGTTTGGCCCAGTTTGCAATTTCTGCGGAAGATGAACAGGAATAGCGAGAACCAATGAGAGGCTAGCTGGAGGTGTCTGGATGGGCAAATTTAACTCTCATTTCCCACCAGGAAGAGGAATTAACCAAAGGCTCAGCGTGCCGGGCCGGAACCAGATTAGGGCATGAAGCCATCCTGCGGTGTTGCGGCCAGGTCACAAGAAAGCGAGTTGAAGAAAGGAGCTCAGGGGCACTGTAATTCACAAACCTGCAGAGTTATAAATGACAGCTATCGTCCAAAAATAGACTGAAGTAAGGCTGCCAAGAGGACTTGAAAGCGGGGCAGAATTGCAGGAAACCGATTTCAGGAGGTAGACTGGAATTGCATTGAAAGCATAGGAAAAGAGGCAGAACGTCCACAATGATGCACTTGGCCAAAAAGGGCGTATGCGTTTTTTCCTGAATATATTCAGGAAAAAACGCATACGCCCTTTTTGGCCAACCAAGCAAGCTTGCAAAGGAAATCTGCACTACAATGAAGTCTCACTTCCCCCCGGTCAAAAGGGCCATCTGAAAAAAGTGTAAAATCCAGAAAGGCAGGACAGGCCATGGAGAACTGGGAGCCTTGTTATGCTGATGGGCGGGATGTAAATTGCCAACAACCACTTGGGAGAAGTGTATGGTGTTTCCTGAAACATCTAAAAGACAAAGCAACAGAACCTAGGGCACTTCCAGTTATGGTCCTATAGCTTAGGGAAATTAAAATCTAAAAGACACAGCCACCCCAAAGTTTGGAATGGCTCTGTTTACAAGAACCTCGTTTACAGTACAAGTTCAACATCGCAGAAAGTGAAAAATGGATAAAGAAGTTGTGGTATTTACTTACGAAGCAATATCACTCAGCAATGAAATCTGTGTCATCAGGCCCTTAGCAGCACAATGAGTGGATTCAGGTATGATGATTCTAACTGAAGTAAGTCACACAGAAAAAGAAACATCATAAGATATCAGTAATACACGGAATGTAAACTTGGCTACACAGGAACTGAATTACAGAACAGAACAGGGTCTCAAATTTAGAAAACCAACTTATGCTTGCTTAAGGGTAAAGGTGAGTTGGGGTGCTGCATAAAACCAGAGATTGAAATGAGCACAGATAAAGTTCCTTAAGTCAAATATGGAATAGACAAGAGCTACTCCTTGCTCAACGAAATGGACTCAACACCGCATATTAAACGCCTAAGAATGTACCTGACTAGTAAGTATCGTAAAACCTATGGATTGCTATGTCTCCAAAAGAGAATCAAGCATGTGTACAGGGGCATAAACGCAGCAGTGATAGGATTGGAGAGGTTCGGTGAGCAAATGAAGACCCTTTGAAGTCATATTGCATGGTACCCATTACACGGGTCTCAACTCTCCAGGTTTAAGGTATTCTTCCTTCAGCTAAAACATGCATGTGGTACCCAAGTATGATCAACCATGTGAACGGGAGACGTGTTCAAATATGTCTCAGTTTTCCTCCCCTGGTACTCGGGTGCAACATTCCAGACGCTTTACTAACACTCTCCCCACTTGGAGAGTCAGCGCCTTTAACCTCCTGTTTGGCCCAGTTTGCCATTTCTGCGGAAGATGAACAGGAATAGCGAGAACCAATGAGAGACTAGCTGGAGGTGTCTGGACGGGCAAATTTAACTCTCATTTCCCACCAGGAAGAGGAAATAACCAAAGGCTGAGCATGCCGTGCCGGAACCAGATTAGGGCCTGAAGCCATCCTGCGGTGTTGCGGCCAGCTCAAAAGAAAGCGATTTGAAGAAAGGAGCTCAGGGGCACTGTAATTCACAAACCTGCAGAGTTATAAATGACAGCTATCGTCCAAAAATAGACTGAAGTAAGGCTGCCAAGAGGACTTGAAAGTGGGGCAGAATTGCAGGAAACCGATTTCAGGAGGTAGACTGGAATTGCATTGCAAGCATAGGAAAAGAGGCAGAACGTCCACAATGATGCACTTGGCCAAAAAGGGCGTATGCGTTTTTTCCTGAATATATTCAGGAAAAAACGCATACGCCCTTTTTGGCCAACCAAGCAAGCTTGCAAAGGAAATCTGCACTACAATGAAGTCTCACTTCCCCCCGGTCAAAAGGGCCATCTGAAAAAAGTGTAAAATCCAGAAAGGCAGGACAGGCCATGGAGAACTGGGAGCCTTGTTATGCTGATGGACGGGATGTAAATTGCCAACAACCACTCGGGAGAAGTGTATGGTGTTTCCTGAAACATCTAAAAAACAAAGCAACAGAACCTAGGGCACTTCCACTTATGGTCCTATAGCTTAGGGAAATTAAAATCAAAAAGACACAGCCACCCCAAAGTTTGGAACGGCTCTGTTTACAAGAACCTCGTTTACAGTACAAGTTCAACATCGCAGAAAGTGAAAAATGGATAAAGAAGTTGTGGTATTTACTTACAAAGCAATATCACTCAGCAAAGAAATCTGTGTCATCAGGCCCTTAGCAGCACAATGAGTGCATTCAGGTATGATGATTCTAACTGAAGTAAGTCACACAGAAAAAGAAACATCATAAGATATCAGTAATACACGGAATGTAAACTTGGCTACACAGGAACTGAATTACAGAACAGAACAGGGTCTCAAATTTAGAAAACCAACTTATGCTTGCTTAAGGGTAAAGGTGAGTTGGGGTGCTGCATAAAACCAGAGATTGAAATGAGCACAGATAAAGTTCCTTAAGTCAAATATGGAATAGACAAGAGCTACTCCTTGCTCAACGAAATGGACTCAACACCGCATATTAAACGCCTAAGAATGTACCTGACTAGTAAGTATCTTAAAACCTATGGATTGCTATGTCTCCGAAAGAGAATCAAGCATGTGTACAGGGGAATAAACGAAGCAGTGATGGGATTGGAGAGGTTCGGTGAGCAAATGAAGACCCGTTGAATTCATATTGCATGGTACCCATTACACGGGTCTTAACTCTCCAGGTTTAAGGTATTCTTCCTTCAGCTAAAACATGCATGTGGAACCCAAGTATGATCAACCATGTGAACGGGAGACGTGTTCAAATATGTCTCAGTTTTCCTCCCCTGGTACTCGGGTGCAACATTCCAGACGCTTTACTAACACTCTCCCCACTTGGAGAGTCAGCGCCTTTAACCTCCTGTTTGGCCCAGTTTGCCATTTCTGCGGAAGATGAACAGGAATAGCGAGAACCAATGAGAGACTAGCTGGAGGTGTCTGGACGGGCAAATTTAACTCTCATTTCCCACCAGGAAGAGGAAATAACCAAAGGCTCAGCATGCCGTGCCGGAACCAGATTAGGGCCTGAAGCCATCCTGCGGTGTTGCGGCCAGGTCACAAGAAAGCGAGTTGAAGCAAGGAGCTCAGGGGCACTGTAATTCACAAACCTGCAGAGTTATAAATGACAGCTATCGTCCAAAAATAGACTGAAGTAAGGCTGCCAAGAGGACTTGAAAGCGGGGCAGAATTGCAGGAAACCGATTTCAGGAGGTAGACTGGAATTGCATTGAAAGCATAGGAAAAGAGGCAGAACGTCCACAATGATGCACTTGGCCAAAAAGGGCGTATGCGTTTTTTCCTGAATATATTCAGGAAAAAACGCATACGCCCTTTTTGGCCAACCAAGCAAGCTTGCAAAGGAAATCTGCACTACAATGAAGTCTCACTTCTCCCCGGTCAAAAGGGCCATCTGAAAAAAGTGTAAAATCCAGAAAGGCAACAGGCAATTGAGAACTGGGAGCCTTGTTATGCTGATGGGCGGGATGTAAATTGCCAACAGACACTTGGGAGAAGTGTATGGTGTTTCCTGAAACATCTAAAAAACAAAGCAACAGAGCCTAGGGCACTTCCACTTATGGTCCTATAGCTTAGGGAAATTAAAATCAAAAAGACACAGCCACCCCAAAGTTTGGAACGGCTCTGTTTACAAGAACCTCGTTTACAGTACAAGTTCAACATCGCAGAAAGTGAAAAATGGATAAAGAAGTTGTGGTATTTACTTACAAAGCAATATCACTCAGCAATGAAATCTATGTCATCAGGCCCTTAGCAGCACAATGAGTGGATTCAGGTATGATGATTCTAACTGAAATAAGTCACACAGAAAAAGAAACATCATAAGATATCAGTAATACACGGAATGGAAACTTGGCTACACAGGAACTGAATTACAGAACAGAACAGGGTCTCAAATTTAGAAAAACAACTTATGCTTGCTTAAGGGTAAAGGTGAGTTGAGGTGCTGCATAAAACCAGAGATTGAAATGAGCACAGATAAAGTTCCTTAAGCCAAATATGGAATAGACAAGAGCTACTCCTTGCTCAACGAAATGGACTCAACACCGCATATTAAACGCCTAAGAATGTACCTGACTTGTAAGTATCTTAAAACCTATGGATTGCTATGTCTCCGAAAGAGAATCAAGCATGTGTACAGGGGCATAAACGCAGCAGTGATAGGATTGGAGAGGTTCGGTGAGCAAATGAAGACCCTTTGAAGTCATATTGCATGGTACCCATTCCACGGGTTTCAACTGCCCAGGTTTAAGGTATTCTTCCTTCAGCTAAAACATGCATATGGAACCTAGAGTATGATCAACCATTTGATCGGGAGACGTGTTCAAATATGTCTCAGTTTTCCTCCCCTGGTACTCGGGTGCAACATTCCAGACGCTTTACTAACACTCTCCCCACTTGGAGAGTCAGTCCCTTTAACCTCCTATTTGGCCCAGTTTGCAATTTCTGCGGACGATGAACAGGAATAGTGAGAACCAATGAAAGGCTAGCTGGAGGTGTCTGGACGGGCAAATTTAACTCTCATTTCCCACCAGGAAGAGGAATTAACCAAAGGCTCAGCGTGCCGGGCCGGAACCAGATTAGGGCCTGAAGCCATCCTGCGGTGTTGCGGCCAGGTCACAAGAAAGCGAGTTGAAGAAAGGAGCTCAGGGGCACTGTAATTCACAAACCTGCAGAGTTATAAATGACAGCTATCGTCCAAAAATAGACTGAAGTAAGGCTGCCAAGAGGACTTGAAAGCGGGACAGAATTGCAGGAAACCGATTTCAGGAGGTAGACTGGAATTGCATTGAAAGCATAGGAAAAGAGGCAGAACGTCCACAATGATGCACTTGGCCAAAAAGGGCGTATGCGTTTTTTCCTGAATATATTCAGGAAAAAACGCATACGCCCTTTTTGGCCAACCAAGCAAGCTTGCAAAGGAAATCTGCACTACAATGAAGTCTCACTTCCCCCCGGTCAAAAGGGCCATCTGAAAAAAGTGTAAAATCCAGAAAGGCAGGACAGGCCATGGAGAACTGGGAGCCTTGTTATGCTGATGGGCGGGATGTAAATTGCCAACAGACACTCGGGAGAAGTGTGTGGTGTTTCCTGAAACATCTAAAAAACAAAGCAACAGAGCCTAGGGCACTGCCACTTATGGTCCTATAGCTTAGGGAAATTAAAATCAAAAAGACACATCCACCCCAAAGTTTGGGACGCCTCTGTTTACAAGAACCTCGTTTACAGTACAAGTTCAACATCGCAGAAAGTGAAAAATGGATAAAGAAGTTGTGGTATTTACTTACAAAGCAATATCACTCAGCAATGAAATCTATGTCATCAGGCCCTTAGCATCACAATGAGTGGATTCAGGTATGTTGATTCTAACTGAAATAAGTCACACAGAAAAAGAAACATCATAAGATATCAGTAATACACGGAATGTAAACTTGGCTACACAGGAACTGAATTACAGAACAGAACAGGGCCTCAAATTTAGAAAACCAACTTATGCTTGCTTAAGGGTAAAGGTGAGTTGGGGTGCTGCATAAAACCAGAGATTGAAATGAGCACAGATAAAGTTCCTTAAGCCAAATATGGAATAGACAAGAGCTACTCCTTGCTCAACGAAATGGACTCAACACCGCATATTAAACGCCTAAGAATGTACCTGACTAGTAAGTATCGTAAAACCTATGGATTGCTATGTCTCCGAAAGAGAATCAAGCATGTGTACAGGGGCATAAACGCAGCAGTGATAGGATTGGAGAGGTTCGGTGAGCAAATGAAGACCCTTTGAAGTCATATTGCATGGTACCCATTCCACGGGTCTCAACTCTCCAGGTTTAAGGTATTCTTCCTTCAGCTAAAACATGCATGTGGAACCCAAGTATGATCAACCATGTGAACGGGAGACGTGTTCAAATATGTCTCAGTTTTCCTCCCCTGGTACTCGGGTGCAACATTCCAGACGCTTTACTAACACTCTCCCCACTTGGAGAGTCAGCGCCTTTAACCTCCTGTTTGGCCCAGTTTGCAATTTCTGCGGAAGATGAACAGGAATAGCGAGAACCAATGAGAGGCTAGCTGGAGGTGTCTGGACGGGCAAATTTAACTCTCATTTCCCACCAGGAAGAGGAAATAACCAAAGGCTGAGCATGCCGTGCCGGAACCAGATTAGGGCCTGAAGCCATCCTGCGGTGTTGCGGCCAGCTCAAAAGAAAGCGAGTTGAAGAAAGAAGCTCAGGGGCACTGTAATTCACAAACCTGCAGAGTTATAAATGACAGCTATCGTCCAAAAATAGACTGAAGTAAGGCTGCCAAGAGGACTTGAAAGCGGGGCAGAATTGCAGGAAACCGATTTCAGGAGGTAGACTGGAATTGCATTGCAAGCATAGGAAAAGAGGCAGAACGTCCACAATGATGCACTTGGCCAAAAAGGGCGTATGCGTTTTTTCCTGAATATATTCAGGAAAAAACGCATACGCCCTTTTTGGCCAACCAAGCAAGCTTGCAAAGGAAATCTGCACTACAATGAAGTCTCACTTCCCCCCGGTCAAAAGGGCCATCTGAAAAAAGTGTAAAATCCAGAAAGGCAGGACAGGCCATGGAGAACTGGGAGCCTTGTTATGCTGATGGGCGGGATGTAAATTGCCAACAACCACTCGGGAGAAGTGTATGGTGTTTCCTGAAACATCTAAAAAACAAAGCAACAGAACCTAGGGCACTTCCACTTATGGTCCTATAGCTTAGGGAAATTAAAATCAAAAAGACACAGCCACCCCAAAGTTTGGAACGGCTCTGTTTACAAGAACCTCGTTTACAGTACAAGTTCAACATCGCAGAAAGTGAAAAATGGATAAAGAAGTTGTGGTATTTACTTACAAAGCAATATCACTCAGCAATGAAATCTGTGTCATCAGGCCCTTAGCAGCACAATGAGTGGATTCAGGTATGATGATTCTAACTGAAGTAAGTCACACAGAAAAAGAAACATCATAAGATATCAGTAATACACGGAATGTAAACTTGGCTACACAGGAACTGAATTACAGAACAGAACAGGGTCTCAAATTTAGAAAACCAACTTATGCTTGCTTAAGGGTAAAGGTGAGTTGGGGTGCTGCATAAAACCAGAGATTGAAATGAGCACAGATAAAGTTCCTTAAGTCAAATATGGAATAGACAAGAGCTACTCCTTGCTCAATGAAATGGACTCAACACTGCATATTAAACGCCTAAGAATGTACCTGACTAGTAAGTATCTTAAAACCTATGGATTGCTATGTCTCCGAAAGAGAATCAAGCATGTGTACAGGGGAATAAACGCAGCAGTGATGGGATTGGAGAGGTTCGGTGAGCAAATGAAGACCCGTTGAAGTCATATTGCATGGTACCCATTACACGGGTCTTAACTCTCCAGGTTTAAGGTATTCTTCCTTCAGCTAAAACATGCATGTGGAACCCAAGTATGATCAACCATGTGATCGGGAGACGTGTTCAAATATGTCTCAGTTTTCCTCCCCTGGTACTCGGGTGCAACATTCCAGACGCTTTACTAACACTCTCCCCACTTGGAGAGTCAGCGCCTTTAACCTCCTGTTTGGCCCAGTTTGCAATTTCTGCGGAAGATGAACAGGAATAGCGAGAACCAATGAGAGACTAGCTGGAGGTGTCTGGACGGGCAAATTTAACTCTCATTTCCCACCAGGAAGAGGAAATAACCAAAGGCTCAGCGTGCCATGCCGGAACCAGATTAGGGCCTGAAGCCATCCTGCGGTGTTGCGGCCAGGTCACAAGAAAGCGAGTTGAAGAAAGGAGCTCAGGGGCACTGTAATTCACAAACCTGCAGAGTTATAAATGACAGCTATCGTCCAAAAATAGACTGAAGTAAGGCTGCCAAGAGGACTTGAAAGCGGGGCAGAATTGCAGGAAACCGATTTCAGGAGGTAGACTGGAATTGCATTGAAAGCATAGGAAAAGAGGCAGAACGTCCACAATGATGCACTTGGCCAAAAAGGGCGTATGCGTTTTTTCCTGAATATATTCAGGAAAAAACGCATACGCCCTTTTTGGCCAACCAAGCAAGCTTGCAAAGGAAATCTGCACTACAATGAAGTCTCACTTCCCCCCAGTCAAAAGGGCCATCTGAAAAAAGTGTAAAATCCAGAAAGGCAGGACAGGCCATGGAGAACT
The DNA here is from genome assembly GCF_949987515.2 of Delphinus delphis. NCBI lineage: Eukaryota > Metazoa > Chordata > Mammalia > Artiodactyla > Delphinidae > Delphinus > Delphinus delphis. The sequence continues at coordinate 135,962 of NW_027192789.1, read as the reverse complement.
GGGAGCCTTGTTATGCTGATGGGCGGGATGTAAATTGCCAACAGACACTCGGGAGAAGTGTATGGTGTTTCCTGAAACATCTAAAAAACAAAGCAACAGAGCCTAGGGCACTGCCACTTATGGTCCTATAGCTTAGGGAAATTAAAATCAAAAAGACACAGCCACCCCAAAGTTTGGGACGCCTCTGTTTACAAGAACCTCGTTTACAGTACAAGTTCAACATCGCAGAAAGTGAAAAATGGATAAAGAAGTTGTGGTATTTACTTACAAAGCAATATCACTCAGCAATGAAATCTATGTCATCAGGCCCTTAGCAGCACAATGAGTGGATTCAGGTATGATGATTCTAACTGAAATAAGTCACACAGAAAAAGAAACATCATAAGATATCAGTAATACACGGAATGTAAACTTGGCTACACAGGAACTGAATTACAGAACAGAACAGGGTCTCAAATTTAGAAAACCAACTTATGCTTGCTTAAGGGTAAAGGTGAGTTGGGGTGCTGCATAAAACCAGAGATTGAAATGAGCACAGATAAAGTTCCTTAAGTCAAATATGGAATAGACAAGAGCTACTCCTTGCTCAACGAAATGGACTCAACACCGCATATTAAACGCCTAAGAATGTACCTGACTAGTAAGTATCGGAAAACCTATGGATTGCTATGTCTCCAAAAGAGAATCAAGCATGTGTACAGGGGCATAAACGCAGCAGTGATAAGATTGGAGAGGTTCGGTGAGCAAATGAAGACCCTTTGAAGTCATATTGCATGGTACCCATTACACGGGTCTCAACTCTCCAGGTTTAAGGTATTCTTCCTTCAGCTAAAACATGCATGTGGAACCCAAGTATGATCAACCATGTGAACGGGAGACGTGTTCAAATATGTCTCAGTTTTCCTCCCCTGGTACTCGGGTGCAACATTCCAGACGCTTTACTAACACTCTCCCCACTTGGAGAGTCAGCGCCTTTAACCTCCTGTTTGGCCCAGTTTGCAATTTCTGTGGAAGATGAACAGGAATAGCGAGAACCAATGAGAGGCTAGCTGGAGGTGTCTGGACGGGCAAATTTAACTCTCATTTCCCACCAGGAAGAGGAAATAACCAAAGGCTCAGCGTGCCGTACCGGAACCAGATTAGGGCCTGAAGCCATCCGGCGGTGTTGCGGCCAGGTCACAAGAAAGCGAGTTGAAGAAAGGAGCTCAGGGGCACTGTAATTCACAAACCTGCAGAGTTATAAATGACAGCTATCGTCCAAAAATAGACTGAAGTAAGGCTGCCAAGAGGACTTGAAAGCGGGGCAGAATTGCAGGAAACCGATTTCAGGAGGTAGACTGGAATTGCATTGAAAGCATAGGAAAAGAGGCAGAACGTCCACAATGATGCACTTGGCCAAAAAGGGCGTATGCGTTTTTTCCTGAATATATTCAGGAAAAAACGCATACGCCCTTTTTGGCCAACCAAGCAAGCTTGCAAAGGAAATCTGCACTACAATGAAGTCTCACTTCCCCCCGGTCAAAAGGGCCATCTGAAAAAAGTGTAAAATCCAGAAAGGCAGGACAGGCCATGGAGAACTGGGAGCCTTGTTATGCTGATGGGCGGGATGTAAATTGCCAACAGACACTCGGGAGAAGTGTATGGTGTTTCCTGAAACATCTAAAAAACAAAGCAACAGAGCCTAGGGCACTTCCACTTATGGTCCTATAGCTTAGGGAAATTAAAATCAAAAAGACACAGCCACCCCAAAGTTTGGAACGGCTCTGTTTACAAGAACCTCGTTTACAGTACAGGTTCAACATCGCAGAAAGTGAAAAATGGATAAAGAAGTTGTGGTATTCACTTACAAAGCAATATCACTCAGCAATGAAATCTATGTCATCAGGCCCTTAGCAGCACAATGAGTGGATTCAGGTATGATGATTCTAACTGAAATAAGTCACACAGAAAAAGAAACATCATAAGATATCAGTAATACATGGAATGGAAACTTGGCTACACAGGAACTGAATTACAGAACAGAACAGGGTCTCAAATTTAGAAAAACAACTTATGCTTGCTTAAGGGTAAAGGTGAGTTGGGGTGCTGCATAAAACCAGAGATTGAAATGAGCACAGATAAAGTTCCTTAAGCCAAATATGGAATAGACAAGAGCTACTCCTTGCTCAACGAAATGGACTCAACACCGCATATTAAACGCCTAAGAATGTACCTGACTTGTAAGTATCTTAAAACCTATGGATTGCTATGTCTCCGAAAGAGAATCAAGCGTGTGTACAGGGGCATAAACGCAGCAGTGATAGGATTGGAGAGGTTTGGTGAGCAAATGAAGACCCTTTGAAGTTATATTGCATGGTACCCATTACACGGGTCTCAACTCTCCAGGTTTAAGGTATTCTTCCTTCAGCTAAAACATGCATGTGGAACCCAAGTATGATCAACCATGTGAACGGGAGACGTGTTCAAATATGTCTCAGTTTTCCTCCCCTGGTACTCGGGTGCAACATTCCAGACGCTTTACTAACACTCTCCCCACTTGGAGAGTCAGCGCCTTTAACCTCATGTTTGGCCCAGTTTGCAATTTCTGCGGAAGATGAACAGGAATAGCGAGAACCAATGAGAGGGTAGCTGAAGGTGTCTGGACGGGCAAATTTAACTCTCATTTCCCACCAGGAAGAGGAAATAACCAAAGGCTCAGCGTGCCGTGCCGGAACCAGATTAGGGCCTGAAGCCATCCTGCGGTGTTGCGGCCAGGTCACAAGAAAGCGAGTTGAAGAAAGGAGCTCAGGGGCACTGTAATTCACAAACCTGCAGAGTTATAAATGACAGCTATCGTCCAAAAATAGACTGAAGTAAGGCTGCCAAGAGGACTTGAAAGCGGGGCAGAATTGCAGGAAACCGATTTCAGGAGGTAGACTGGAATTGCATTGAAAGCATAGGAAAAGAGGCAGAACGTCCACAATGATGCACTTGGCCAAAAAGGGCGTATGCGTTTTTTCCTGAATATATTCAGGAAAAAACGCATACACACTTTTTGGCCAACCAAGCAAGCTTGCAAAGGAAATCTGCACTACAATGAAGTCTCACTTCCCCCCGGTCAAAAGGGCCATCTGAAAAAAGTGTAAAATCCAGAAAGGCAGGACAGGCCATGGAGAACTGGGAGCCTTGTTATGCTGATGGGCGGGATGTAAATTGTCAACAACCACTCGGGAGAAGTGTATGGTGTTTCCTGAAACATCTAAAAAACAAAGCAACAGAGCCTAGGGCACTTCCACTTATGGTCCTATAGCTTAGGGAAATTAAAATCAAAAAGACACAGCCACCCCAAAGTTTGGAACGGCTCTGTTTACAAGAACCTCGTTTACAGTACAAGTTCAACATCGCAGAAAGTGAAAAATGGATAAAGAAGTTGTGGTATTTACTTACAAAGCAATATCACTCAGGAATGAAATCTGTGTCATCAGGCCCTTAGCAGCACAATGAGTGGATTCAGGTATGATGATTCTAACTGAAATAAGTCACACAGAAAAAGAAACATCATAAGATATCAGTAATACACGGAATGTAAACTTGGCTACACAGGAACTGAATTACAGAACAGAACAGGGTCTCAAATTTAGAAAACCAACTTATGCTTGCTTAAGGGGAAAGGTGAGTTGTGGTGCTGCATAAAACCAGAGATTGAAATGAGCACAGATAAAGTTCCTTAAGCCAAATATGGAATAGACAAGAGCTACTCCTTGCTCAACGAAATGGACTCAACACCCCATATTAAACGCCTAAGAATGTACCTGACTAGTAAGTATCGTAAAACCTATGGATTGCTATGTCTCCGAAAGAGAATCAAGCATGTGTACAGGGGCATAAACGCAGCAGTGATAGGATTGGAGAGGTTCGGTGAGCAAATGAAGACCCTTTGAAGTCATATTGCATGGTACCCATTCCACGGGTTTCAACTACCCAGGTTTAAGGTATTCTTCCTTCAGCTAAAACATGCATGTGGAACCTAGAGTATGATCAACCATGTGATCGGGAGACGTGTTCAAATATGTCTCAGTTTTCCTCCCCTGGTACTCGGGTGCAACATTCCAGACGCTTTACTAACACTCTCCCCACCTGGAGAGTCAGTCCCTTTAACCTCCTGTTTGGCCCAGTTTGCAATTTCTGCGGAAGATGAACAGGAATAGCGAGAGCCAATGAGAGGCTAGCTGCAGGTGTCTGGACGGGCAAATTTAACTCTCATTTCCCACCAGGAAGAGGAATTAACCAAAGGCTCAGCGTGCCGGGCCGGAACCAGATTAAGGCCTGAAGCCATCCTGCAGTGTTGCGGCCAGGTGACAAGAAATCGAGTTGAAGAAAGGAGCTCAGGGGCACTGTAATTCACAAACCTGCAGAGTTCTAAATGACAGCTATCGTCCAAAAATAGACTGAAGAAAGGCTGCCAAGAGGACTTGAAAGCGGGGCAGAATTGCAGGAAACCGATTTCAGGAGGTAGACTGGAATTGCATTGAAAGCATAGGAAAAGAGGCAGAACGTCCACAATGATGCACTTGGCCAAAAAGGGCGTATGCGTTTTTTCCTGAATATATTCAGGAAAAAACGTATACGCCCTTTTTGGCCAACCAAGCAAGCTTGCAAAGGAAATCTGCACTACAATGAAGTCTCACTTCCCCCCGGTCAAAAGGGCCATCTGAAAAAAGTGTAAAATCCAGAAAGGCAACAGGCCATTGAGAACTGGGAGCCTTGTTATGCTGATGGGCGGAATGTAAACTGCCAACAGACACTTGGGAGAAGTGTGTGGTGTTTCCTGAAACATCTAAAAAACAAAGCAACAGAGCCTAGGGCACTTCCACTTATGGTTCTATAGCTTAGGGAAATTAAAATCAAAAAGACACAGCCACCCCAAAGTTTGGAACGGCTCTGTTTACAAGAACCTCGTTTACAGTACAAGTTCAACATCACAGAAAGTGAAAAATGCATAAAGAAGTTGTGGTATTCACTTATAAAGCAATATCACTCAGCAATGAAATCTATGTCATCAGGCCCTTAGCAGCACAATGAGTGGATTCAGGTATGATGATTCTAACTGAAATAAGTCACACAGAAAAAGAAACATCATAAGATATCAGTAATACACGGAATGGAAACTTGGCTACACAGGAACTGAATTACAGAACAGAACAGGGTCTCAAATTTAGAAAACCAACTTATGCTTGCTTAAGGGTAAAGGTGAGTTGGGGTGCTGCATAAAACCAGAGATTGAAATGAGCACAGATAAAGTTCCTTAAGCCAAATATGGAACAGACAAGAGCTACTCCTTGCTCAACGAAATGGACTCAACACTGCATATTAAACGCCTAAGAATGTACCTGACTTGTAAGTATCTTAAAACCTATGGATTGCTATGTCTCCGAAAGAGAATCAAGCATGTGTACAGGGGCATAAACGCAGCAGTGATAGGATTGGAGAGGTTTGGTGAGCAAATGAAGACCCTTTGAAGTCATATTGCATGGTACCCATTCCACGGGTCTCAACTCTCCAGGTTTAAGGTATTCTTCCTTCAGCTAAAACATGCATGTGGAACCCAAGTATGATCAACCATGTGAACGGGAGACGTGTTCAAATATGTCTCAGTTTTCCTCCCCTGGTACTCGGGTGCAACATTCCAGACGCTTTACTAACACTCTCCCCACTTGGAGAGTCAGCACCTTTAACCTCCTGTTTGGCCCAGTTTGCAATTTCTGCGGAAGATGAACAGGAATAGCGAGAACCAATGAGAGGCTAGCTGAAGGTGTCTGGACGGGCAAATTTAACTCTCATTTCCCACCAAGAAGAGGAAATAACCAAAGGCTCAGCGTGCCGTGCCGGAACCAGATTAGGGCCTGAAGCCATCCTGCGGTGTTGCGGCCAGGTCACAAGAAAGCGAGTTGAAGATAGTAGCTCAGGGGCACTGTAATTCACAAACCTGCAGAGTTATAAATGACAGCTATCGTCCAAAAATAGACTGAAGTAAGGCTGCCAAGAGGACTTGAAAGCGGGGCAGAATTGCAGGAAACCGATTTCAGGAGGTAGACTGGAATTGCATTGAAAGCATAGGAAAAGAGGCAGAACGTCCACAATGATGCACTTGGCCAAAAAGGGCGTATGCGTTTTTTCCTGAATATATTCAGGAAAAAAACGCATACGCCCTTTTTGGCCAACCAAGCAAGCTTGCAAAGGAAATCTGCACTACAATGAAGTCTCACTTCCCCCCGGTCAAAAGGGCCATCTGAAAAAAGTGTAAAATCCAGAAAGGCAGGACAGGCCATGGAGAACTGGGAGCCTTGTTATGCTGATGGGCGGGATGTAAATTGCCAACAACCACTCGGGAGAAGTGTATGGTGTTTCCTGAAACATCTAAAAAACAAAGCAACAGAACCTAGGGCACTTCCACTTATGGTCCTATAGCTTAGGGAAATTAAAATCAAAAAGACACAGCCACCCCAAAGTTTGGAACGGCTCTGTTTACAAGAACCTCGTTTACAGTACAAGTTCAACATCGCAGAAAGTGAAAAATGGATAAAGAAGTTGTGGTATTTACTTACAAAGCAATATCACTCAGCAATGAAATCTGTGTCATCAGGCCCTTAGCAGCACAATGAGTGGATTCAGGTATGATGATTCTAACTGAAATAAGTCACACAGAAAAAGAAACATCATAAGATATCAGTAATACACGGAATGGAAACTTGGCTACACAGGAACTGAATTACAGAACAGAACAGGGTCTCAAATTTAGAAAACCAACTTATTCTTGCTTAAGGGTAAAGGTGAGTTGGGGTGCTGCATAAAACCAGAGATTGAAATGAGCACAGATAAAGTTCCTTAAGCCAAATATGGAATAGACAAGAGCTACTCCTTGCTCAACGAAATGGACTCAACACCCCATATTAAACGCCTAAGAATGTACCTGTCTAGTAAGTATCTTAAAACCTATGGATTGCTATGTCTCCGAAAGAGAATCAAGCATGTGTACAGGGGCATAAACGCAGCAGTGATAGGATTGGAGAGGTTCGGTGAGCAAATGAAGACCCTTTGAAGTCATATTGCATGGTACCCATTCCACGGGTTTCAACTACCCAGGTTTAAGGTATTCTTCCTTCAGCTAAAACATGCATGTGGAACCTAGAGTATGATCAACCATGTGATCGGGAGACGTGTTCAAATATGTCTCAGTTTTCCTCCCCTGGTACTCGGGTGCAACATTCCAGACGCTTTACTAACACTCTCCCCACTTGGAGAGTCAGTCCCTTTAACCTCCTGTTTGGCCCAGTTTGCAATTTCTGCGGAAGATGAACAGGAATAGCGAGAACCAATGAGAGGCTAGCTGGAGGTGTCTGGACGGGCAAATTTAACTCTCATTTCCCACCAGGAAGAGGAATTAACCAAAAGCTCAGCGTGCTGGGCCGGAACCAGATTAGGGCCTGAAGCCATCCTGCGGTGTTGCGGCCAGCTCAAAAGAAAGCGAGTTGAAGAAAGGAGCTCAGGGGCACTGTAATTCACAAACCTGCAGAGTTATAAATGACAGCTATCGTCCAAAAATAGACTGAAGTAAGGCTGCCAAGAGTACTTGAAAGCGGGGCAGAATTGCAGGAAACCGATTTCAGGAGGTAGACTGGAATTGCGTTGAAAGCATAGGAAAAGAGGCAGAACGTCCACAATGATGCACTTGGCCAAAAAGGGCGTATGCGTTTTTTCCTGAATATATTCAGGAAAAAACGCATACGCCCTTTTTGGCCAACCAAGCAAGCTTGCAAAGGAAATCTGCACTACAATGAAGTCTCACTTCCTCCCGGTCAAAAGGGCCATCTGAAAAAAGTGTAAAATCCAGAAAGGCAGGACAGGCCATGGAGAACTGGGAGCCTTGTTATGCTGATGTGCGGGATGTAAATTGCCAACAGACACTCGGGAGAAGTGTATGGTGTTTCCTGAAACATCTAAAAAACAAAGCAACAGAGCCTAGGGTACTGCCACTTATGGTCCTATAGCTTAGGGAAATTAAAATCAAAAAGACACAGCCACCCCAAAGTTTGGGACGCCTCTGTTTACAAGAACCTCGTTTACAGTACAAGTTCAACATCGCAGAAAGTGAAAAATGGATAAAGAAGTTGTGGTATTTACTTACAAAGCAATATCACTCAGCAATGAAATCTATGTCATCAGGCCCTTAGCATCACAATGAGTGGATTCAGGTATGATGATTCTAACTGAAATAAGTCACACAGAAAAAGAAACATCATAAGATATCAGTAATACACGGAATGGAAACTTGGCTACACAGGAACTGAATTACAGAACAGAACAGGGTCTCAAATTTAGAAAACCAACTTATGCTTGCTTAAGGGGAAAGGTGAGTTGGAGTGCTGCATAAAACCAGAGATTGAAATGAGCACAGATAAAGTTCCTTAAGTCAAATATGGAATAGACAAGAGCTACTCCTTGCTCAACGAAATGGACTCAACACCGCATATTAAACGCCTAAGAATGTACCTGACTAGTAAGTATCGTAAAACCTATGGATTGCTATGTCTCCGAAAGAGAATCAAGCATGTGTACAGGGGCATAAACGCAGCAGTGATAGGATTGGAGAGGTTCGGTGAGCAAATGAAGACCCTTTGAAGTCATATTGCATGGTACCCATTACACGGGTCTCAACTCTCCAGGTTTAAGGTATTCTTCCTTCAGCTAAAACATGCATGTGGAACCCAAGTATGATCAACCATGTGAACGGGAGACGTGTTCAAATATGGCTCAGTTTTCCTCCCCTGGTACTCGGGTGCAACATTCCAGACGCTTTACTAACACTCTCCCCACTTGGAGAGTCAGCGCCTTTAACCTCCTGTTTGGCCCAGTTTGCAATTTCTGCGGAAGATGAACAGGAATAGCGAGAACCAATGAGAGGCTAGCTGAAGGTGTCTGGACGGGCAAATTTAACTCTCATTTCCCACCAGGAAGAGGAAATAACCAAAGGCTCAGCATGCCGTGCCGGAACCAGATTAGGGCCTGAAGCCATCCTGCGGTGTTGCGGCCAGGTCACAAGAAAGCGAGTTGAAGAAAGGAGCTCAGGGGCACTGTAATTCACAAACATGCAGAGTTATAAATGACAGCTATCGTCCAAAAATAGACTGAAGTAAGGCTGCCAAGAGGACTTGAAAGCGGGGCAGAATTGCAGGAAACCGATTTCAGGAGGTAGACTGGAATTGCATTGAAAGCATAGGAAAAGAGGCAGAACGTCCACAATGATGCACTTGGCCAAAAAGGGCGTATGCGTTTTTTCCTGAATATATTCAGGAAAAAACGCATACGCCCTTTTTGGCCAACCAAGCAAGCTTGCAAAGGAAATCTGCACTACAATGAAGTCTCACTTCCCCCCGGTCAAAAGGGCCATCTGAAAAAAGTGTAAAATCCAGAAAGGCAGGACAGGCCATGGAGAACTGGGAGCCTTGTTATGCTGATGGGCGGGATGTAAATTGCCAACAACCACTCGGGAGAAGTGTATGGTGTTTCCTGAAACATCTAAAAAACAAAGCAACAGAGCCTAGGGCACTTCCACTTATGGTCCTATAGCTTAGGGAAATTAAAATCAAAAAGACACAGCCACCCCAAAGTTTGGAACGGCTCTGTTTACAAGAACCTCGTTTACAGTACAAGTTCAACATCGCAGAAAGTGAAAAATGGATAAAGAAGTTGTGGTATTTACTTACAAAGCAATATCACTCAGCAATGAAATCTGTGTCATCAGGCACTTAGCAGCACAATGAGTGGATTCAGGTATGATGATTCTATCTGAAATAAGTCACACAGAAAAAGAAACATCATAAGATATCAGTAATACACGGAATGGAAACTTGGCTACACAGGAACTGAATTACAGAACAGAACAGGGTCTCAAATTTAGAAAACCAACTTATTCTTGCTTAAGGGTAAAGGTGAGATGGGGTGCTGCATAAAACCAGAGATTGAAATGAGCACAGATAAAGTTCCTTAAGCCAAATATGGAATAGACAAGAGCTACTCCTTGCTCAATGAAATGGACTCAACACCCCATATTAAACGCCTAAGAATGTACCTGACTAGTAAGTATCTTAAAACCTATGGATTGCTATGTCTCCGAAAGAGAATCAAGCATGTGTACAGGGGCATAAACGCAGCAGTGATAGGATTGGAGAGGTTCGGTGAGCAAATGAAGACCCTTTGAAGTCATATTGCATGGTACCCATTCCACGGGTTTCAACTACCCAGGTTTAAGGTATTCTTCCTTCAGCTAAAACATGCATGTGGAACCTAGAGTATGATCAACCATGTGATCGGGAGACGTGTTCAAATATGTCTCAGTTTTCCTCCCCTGGTACTCGGGTGCAACATTCCAGACGCTTTACTAACACTCTCCCCACTTGGAGAGTCAGTGCCTTTAACCTCCTGTTTGGCCCAGTTTGCAATTTCTGCGGAAGATGAACAGGAATAGCGAGAACCAATGAGAGGCTAGCTGGAGGTGTCTGGACGGGCAAATTTAACTCTCATTTCCCACCAGGAAGAGGAAATAACCAAAGGCTCAGCGTGCCGTACCGGAACCAGATTAGGGCCTGAAGCCATCCTGCGGTGTTGCGGCCAGCTCAAAAGAAAGCGAGTTGAAGAAAGGAGCTCAGGGGCACTGTAATTCACAAACCTGCAGAGTTATAAATGACAGCTATCGTCCAAAAATAGACTGAAGTAAGGCTGCCAAGAGGACTTGAAAGCGGGGCAGAATTGCAGGAAACCGATTTCAGGAGGTAGACTGGAATTGCATTGAAAGCATAGGAAAAGAGGCAGAACGTCCACAATGATGCACTTGGCCAAAAAGGGCGTATGCGTTTTTTCCTGAATATATTCAGGAAAAAACGCATACGCCCTTTTTGGCCAACCAAGCAAGCTTGCAAAGGAAATCTGCACTACAATGAAGTCTCACTTCCCCCCGGTCAAAAGGGCCATCTGAAAAAAGTGTAAAATCCAGAAAGGCAACAGGCCATGGAGAACTGGGAGCCTTGTTATGCTGATGGGCGGGATGTAAATTGCCAACAGACACTCGGGAGAAGTGTATGGTGTTTCCTGAAACATCTAAAAAACAAAGCAACAGAGCCTAGGGCACTTCCACTTATGGTCCTATAGCTTAGGGAAATTAAAATCAAAAAGACACAGCCACCCCAAAGTTTGGAACGGCTCTGTTTACAAGAACCTCGTTTACAGTACAAGTTCAACATCGCAGAAAGTGAAAAATGGATAAAGAAGTTGTGGTATTTACTTACAAAGCAATATCACTCAGCAATGAAATCTATGTCATCAGGCCCTTAGCATCACAATGAGTGGATTCAGGTATGATGATTCTAACTGAAATAAGTCACACAGAAAAAGAAACATCATAAGATATCAGTAATACACGGAATGTAAACTTGGCTACACAGGAACTGAATTACAGAACAGAACAGGGTCTCAAATTTAGAAAACCAACTTATGCTTGCTTAAGGGTAAAGGTGAGTTGGGGTGCTGCATAAAACCAGAGATTGAAATGAGCACAGATAAAGTTCCTTAAGTCAAATATGAAATAGACAAGAGCTATTCCTTGCTCAACGAAATGGACTCAACACCGCATATTAAACGCCTAAGAATGTACCTGACTAGTAAGTATCGTAAAACCTATGGATTGCTATGTCTCCAAAAGAGAATCAAGCATGTGTACAGGGGCATAAACGCAGCAGTGATAGGATTGGAGAGGTTCGGTGAGCAAATGAAGACCCTTTGAAGTCATATTGCATGGTACCCATTCCACGGGTCTCAACTCTCCAGGTTTAAGGTATTCTTCCTTCAGCTAAAACATGCATGTGGAACCCAAGTATGATCAACCATGTGAACGGGAGACGTGTTCAAATATGTCTCAGTTTTCCTCCCCTGGTACTCGGGTGCAACATTCCAGACGCTTTACTAACACTCTCCCCACTTGGAGAGTCAGCGCCTTTAACCTCCTGTTTGGCCCAGTTTGCAATTTCTGCGGAAGATGAACAGGAATAGCGAGAACCAATGAGAGGCTAGCTGGAGGTGTCTGGACGGGCAAATTTAACTCTCATTTCCCACCAGGAAGAGGAATTAACCAAAGGCTCAGCATGCCGGGCCGGAACCAGATTAGGGCCTGAAGCCATCCTGCGGTGTTGCGGCCAGGTCACAAGAAAGCGAGTTGAAGAAAGGAGCTCAGGGGCACTGTAATTCACAAACCTGCAGAGTTATAAATGACAGCTATCGTCCAAAAATAGACTGAAGTAAGGCTGCCAAGAGGACTTGAAAGCGGGGCAGAATTGCAGGAAACCGATTTCAGGAGGTAGACTGGAATTGCATTGAAAGCATAGGAAAAGAGGCAGAACGTCCACAATGATGCACTTGGCCAAAAAGGGCGTATGCGTTTTTTCCTGAATATATTCAGGAAAAAACGCATACGCCCTTTTTGGCCAACCAAGCAAGCTTGCAAAGGAAATCTGCACTACAATGAAGTCTCACTTCCCCCCGGTCAAAAGGGACATCTGAAAAAAGTGTAAAATCCAGAAAGGCAACAGGCCATGGAGAACTGGGAGCCTTGTTATGCTGATGGGTGGGATGTAAATTGCCAACAGACACTTGGGAGAAGTGTATGGTGTTTCCTGAAACATCTAAAAAACAAAGCAACAGAGCCTAGGGCACTGCCACTTATGGTCCTATAGCTTAGGGAAATTAAAATCAAAAAGACACAGCCACCCCAAAGTTTCGAACGGCTCTGTTTACAAGAACCTCGTTTACAGTACAAGTTCAACATCGAAGAAAGTGAAAAATGGATAAAAAAGTTGTGGTATTCACTTACAAAGCAATATCACTCAGCAATGAAATCTATGTCATCAGGCCCTTAGCAGCACAATGAGTGGATTCAGGTATGATGATTCTAACTGAAATAAGTCACACAGAAAAAGAAACATCATAAGATATCAGTAATACACGGAATGGAAACTTGGCTACACAGGAACTGAATTACAGAACAGAACAGGGTCTCAAATTTAGAAAACCAACTTATGCTTGCTTAAGGGTAAAGGTGAGTTGGGGTGCTGCATAAAACCAGAGATTGAAATGAGCACAGATAAAGTTCCTTAAGCCAAATATGGAATAGACAAGAGCTACTCCTTGCTCAACGAAATGGACTCAACACCGCATAGTAAACGCCTAAGAATGTACCTGACTTGTAAGTATCTTAAAACCTATGGATTGCTATGTCTCCGAAAGAGAATCAAGCATGTGTACAGGGGCATAAACGCAGCAGTGATAGGATTGGAGAGGTTCGGTGAGCAAATGAAGACCCTTTGAAGTCATATTGCATGGTACCCATTCCACGGGTTTCAACTACCCAGGTTTAAGGTATTCTTCCTTCAGCTAAAACATGCATGTGGAACCTAGAGTATGATCAACCATGTGATCGGGAGACGTGTTCAAATATGTCTCAGTTTTCCTCCCCTGGTACTCGGGTGCAACATTCCAGACGCTTTACTAACACTCTCCCCACTTGGAGAGTCAGTCCCTTTAACCTCCTGTTTGGCCCAGTTTGCAATTTCTGCGGAAGATGAACAGGAATAGCGAGAACCAATGAGAGGCTAGCTGGAGGTGTCTGGACGGGCAAATTTAACTCTCATTTCCCACCAGGAAGAGGAATTAACCAAAGGCTCAGCATGCCGGGCCGGAACCAGATTAGGGCCTGAAGCCATCCTGCGGTGTTGCGGCCAGGTCACAAGAAAGCGAGTTGAAGAAAGGAGCTCAGGGGCACTGTAATTCACAAACCTGCAGAGTTATAAATGACAGCTATCGTCCAAAAATAGACTGAAGTAAGGCTGCCAAGAGGACTTGAAAGCGGGGCAGAATTGCAGGAAACCGATTTCAGGAGGTAGACTGGAATTGCATTGAAAGCATAGGAAAAGAGGCAGAACGTCCACAATGATGCACTTGGCCAAAAAGGGCGTATGCGTTTTTTCCTGAATATATTCAGGAAAAAACGCATACGCCCTTTTTGGCCAACCAAGCAAGCTTGCAAAGGAAATCTGCACTACAATGAAGTCTCACTTCCCCCCGGTCAAAAGGGCCATCTGAAAAAAGTGTAAAATCCAGAAAGGCAACAGGCCATGGAGAACTGGGAGCCTTGTTATGCTGATGGGCGGGATGTAAATTGCCAACAGACACTTGGGAGAAGTGTATGGTGTTTCCTGAAACATCTAAAAAACAAAGCAACAGAGCCTAGGGCACTTCCACTTATGGTCCTATAGCTTAGGGAAATTAAAATCAAAAAGACACAGCCACCCCAAAGTTTGGAACGGCTCTGTTTACAAGAACCTCGTTTACAGTACAAGTTCAACATCGCAGAAAGTGAAAAATGGATAAAGAAGTTGTGGTATTTACTTACAAAGCAATATCACTCAGCAATGAAATCTGTGTCATCAGGCACTTAGCAGCACAATGAGTGGATTCAGGTATGATGATTCTATCTGAAATAAGTCAAACAGAAAAAGAAACATCATAAGATATCAGTAATACACGGAATGGAAACTTGGCTGCACAGGAACTGAATTACAGAACAGAACAGGGTCTCAAATTTAGAAAACCAACTTATGCTTGCTTAAGGGTAAAGGTGAGTTGGGGTGCTGCATAAAACCAGAGATTGAAATGAGCACAGATAAAGTTCCTTAAGTCAAATATGGAATAGACAAGAGCTACTCCTTGCTCAACGAAATGGACTCAACACCGCATATTAAAGGCCTAAGAATGTACCTGACTAGTAAGTATCTTAAAACCTATGGATTGCTATGTCTCCGAAAGAGAATCAAGCATGTGTACAGGGGCATAAACGCAGCAGTGATAGGATTGGAGAGGTTCGGTGAGCAAATGAAGACCCTTTGAAGTCATATTGCATGGTACCCATTACACGGGTCTCAACTCTCCAGGTTTAAGGTATTCTTCCTTCAGCTAAAACATGCATGTGGAACCTAGAGTATGATCAACCATGTGATCGGGAGACGTGTTCAAATATGTCTCAGTTTTCCTCCCCTGGTACTCGGGTGCAACATTCCAGATGCTTTACTAACACTCTCCCCACTTGGAGAGTCAGCGCCTTTAAACTCCTGTTTGGCCCAGTTTGCAATTTCTGCGGAAGATGAACAGGAATAGCGAGAACCAATGAGAGGCTAGCTGGAGGTGTCTGGACGGGCAAATTTAACTCTCATTTCCCACCAGGAAGAGGAAATAACCAAAGGCTCAGCGTGCCGTACCGGAACCAGATTAGGGCCTGAAGCCATCCTGCGGTGTTGCGGCCAGCTCAAAAGAAAGCGAGTTGAAGAAAGGAGCTCAGGGGCACTGTAATTCACAAACCTGCAGAGTTATAAATGACAGCTATCGTCCAAAAATAGACTGAAGTAAGGCTGCCAAGAGGACTTGAAAGCGGGGCAGAATTGCAGGAAACCGATTTCAGGAGGTAGACTGGAATTGCATTGAAAGCATAGGAAAAGAGGCAGAACGTCCACAATGATGCACTTGGCCAAAAAGGGCGTATGCGTTTTTTCCTGAATATATTCAGGAAAAAACGCATACGCCCTTTTTGGCCAACCAAGCAAGCTTGCAAAGGAAATCTGCACTACAATGAAGTCTCACTTCCCCCCGGTCAAAAGGGCCATCTGAAAAAAGTGTAAAATCCAGAAAGGCAGGACAGGCCATGGAGAACTGGGAGCCTTGTTATGCTGATGGGCGGGATGTAAATTGCCAACAACCACTCGGGAGAAGTGTATGGTGTTTCCTGAAACATCTAAAAAACAAAGCAACAGAACCTAGGGCACTTCCACTTATGGTCCTATAGCTTAGGGAAATTAAAATCAAAAAGACACAGCCACCCCAAAGTTTGGAACGGCTCTGTTTACAAGAACCTCGTTTACAGTACAAGTTCAACATCGCAGAAAGTGAAAAATGGATAAAGAAGTTGTGGTATTCACTTACAAAGCAATATCACTCAGCAATGAAATCTATGTCATCAGGCCCTTAGCAGTACAATGAGTGGATTCAGGTATGATGATTCTAACTGAAATAAGTCACACAGAAAAAGAAACATCATAAGATATCAGTAATACACGGAATGGAAACTTGGCTACACAGGAACTGAATTACAGAACAGAACAGGGTCTCAAATTTAGAAAACCAACTTATGCTTGCTTAAGGGTAAAGGTGAGTTGGGGTGCTGCATAAAACCAGAGATTGAAATGAGCACAGATAAAGTTCCTTAAGTCAAATATGGAATAGACAAGAGCTACTCCTTGCTCAACGAAATGGACTCAACACCGCATATTAAACGCCTAAGAATGTACCTGACTTGTAAGTATCTTAAAACCTATGGATTGCTATGTCTCCAAAAGAGAATCAAGCATGTGTACAGGGGCATAAACGCAGCAGTGATAGGATTGGAGAGGTTCGGTGAGCAAATGAAGACCCTTTGAAGTCATATTGCATGGTACCCATTCCACGGGTCTCAACTCTCCAGGTTTAAGGTATTCTTCCTTCAGCTAAAACATGCATGTGGAACCTAGAGTATGATCAACCATGTGATCGGGAGACGTGTTCAAATATGTCTCAGTTTTCCTCCCCTGGTACTCGGGTGCAACATTCCAGACGCTTTACTAACACTCTCCCCACTTGGAGAGTCAGTCCCTTTAACCTCCTGTTTGGCCCAGTTTGCAATTTCTGCGGAAGATGAACAGGAATAGCGAGAACCAATGAGAGGCTAGCTGGAGGTGTCTGGACGGGCAAATTTAACTCTCATTTCCCACCAGGAAGAGGAATTAACCAAAGGCTCAGCGTGCCGGGCCGGAACCAGATTAGGGCCTGAAGCCATCCTGCGGTGTTGCGGCCAGGTCACAAGAAAGCGAGTTGAAGAAAGGAGCTCAGGGGCACTGTAATTCACAAACCTGCAGAGTTATAAATGACAGTTATCATCCAAAAATAGACTGAAGTAAGGCTGCCAAGAGGACTTGAAAGCGGGGCAGAATTGCAGGAAACCGATTTCAGGAGGTAGACTGGAATTGCATTGAAAGCATAGGAAAAGAGGCAGAACGTCCACAATGATGCACTTGGCCAAAAAGGGCGTATGCGTTTTTTCCTGAATATATTCAGGAAAAAACGCATACGCCCTTTTTGGCCAACCAAGCAAGCTTGCAAAGGAAATCTGCACTACAATGAAGTCTCACTTCCCCAGGTCAAAAGGGCCATCTGAAAAAAGTGTAAAATCCAGAAAGGCAGGACAGGCCATGGAGAACTGGGAGCCTTGTTATGCTGATGGGCGGGATGTTAATTGCCAACAGACACTCGGGAGAAGTGTATGGTGTTTCCTGAAACATCTAAAAAACAAAGCAACAGAGCCTAGGGCACTGCCACTTATGGTCCTATAGCTTAGGGAAATTAAAATCAAAAAGACACAGCCACCCCAAAGTTTGGAACGGCTCTGTTTACAAGAACCTCGTTTACAGTACAAGTTCAACATCGCAGAAAGTGAAAAATGGATAAAGAAGTTGTGGTATTCACTTACAAAGCAATATCACTCAGCAATGAAATCTATGTCATCAGGCCCTTAGCAGTACAATGAGTGGATTCAGGTATGATGATTCTAACTGAAATAAGTCACACAGAAAAAGAAACATCATAAGATATCAGTAATACACGGAATGGAAACTTGGCTACACAGGAACTGAATTACAGAACAGAACAGGGTCTCAAATTTAGAAAACCAACTTATGCTTGCTTAAGGGTAAAGGTGAGTTGGGGTGCTGCATAAAACCAGAGATTGAAATGAGCACAGATAAAGTTCCTTAAGTCAAATATGGAATAGACAAGAGCTACTCCTTGCTCAACGAAATGGACTCAACACCGCATATTAAACGCCTAAGAATGTACCTGACTTGTAAGTATCTTAAAACCTATGGATTGCTATGTCTCCAAAACAGAATCAAGCATGTGTACAGGGGCATAAACGCAGCAGTGATAGGATTGGAGAGGTTCGGTGAGCAAATGAAGACCCTTTGAAGTCATATTGCATGGTACCCATTCCACGGGTCTCAACTCTCCAGGTTTAAGGTATTCTTCCTTCAGGTAAAACATGCATGTGGAACCTAGAGTATGATCAACCATGTGATCGGGAGACGTGTTCAAATATGTCTCAGTTTTCCTCCCCTGGTACTCGGGTGCAACATTCCAGACGCTTTACTAACACTCTCCCCACTTGGAGAGTCAGCGCCTTTAACCTCCTGTTTGGCCCAGTTTGCAATTTCTGCGGAAGATGAACAGGAATAGCGAGAACCAATGAGAGACTAGCTGGAGGTGTCTGGACGGGCAAATTTAACTCTCATTTCCCACCAGGAAGAGGAATTAAACAAAGGCTCAGCGTGCCGTGCCGGAACCAGATTAGGGTCTGAAGCCATCCTGCGGTGTTGCGGCCAGGTCACAAGAAAGCGAGTTGAAGAAAGGAGCTCAGGGGCACTGTAATTCACAAACCTGCAGAGTTATAAATGACAGCTATTGTCCAAAAATAGACTGAAGTAAGGCTGCCAAGAGGACTTGAAAGCAGGGCAGAATTGCAGGAAACCGATTTCAGGAGGTAGACTGGAATTGCATTGAAAGCATAGGAAAAGAGGCAGAACGTCCACAATGATGCACTTGGCCAAAAAGGGCGTATGCGTTTTTTCCTGAATATATTCAGGAAAAAACGCATACGCCCTTTTTGGCCAACCAAGCAAGCTTGCAAAGGAAATCTGCACTACAATGAAGTCTCACTTCCCCCAGGTCAAAAGGGCCATCTGAAAAAAGTGTAAAATCCAGAAAGGCAACAGGCCATGGAGAACTGGGAGCCTTGTTATGCTGATGGGTGGGATGTAAATTGCCAACAGACACTTGGGAGAAGTGTATGGTGTTTCCTGAAACATCTAAAAAACAAAGCAACAGAGCCTAGGGCACTGCCACTTATGGTCCTATAGCTTAGGGAAATTAAAATCAAAAAGACACAGCCACCCCAAAGTTTGGGACGCCTCTGTTTACAAGAACCTCGTTTACAGTACAAGTTCAACATCGCAGAAAGTGAAAAATGGATAAAAAAGTTGTGGTATTCACTTACAAAGCAATATCACTCAGCAATGAAATCTATGTCATCAGGCCCTTAGCAGCACAATGAGTGGATTCAGGTATGATGATTCTAACTGAAATAAGTCACACAGAAAAAGAAACATCATAAGATATCAGTAATACACGGAATGGAAACTTGGCTACACAGGAACTGAATTACAGAACAGAACAGGGTCTCAAATTTAGAAAACCAACTTATGCTTGCTTAAGGGGAAAGGTGAGTTGGGGTGCTGCATAAAACCAGAGACTGAAATGAGCACAGATAAAGTTCCTTAAGCCAAATATGGAATAGACAAGAGCTACTCCTTGCTCAACGAAATGGACTCAACACCGCATATTAAATGCCTAAGAATGTACCTGACTTGTAAGTATCTTAAAACCTATGGATTGCTATGTCTCCGAAAGAGAATCAAGCATGTGTACAGGGGCATAAACGCAGCAGTGATAGGATTGGAGAGGTTCGGTGAGCAAATGAAGACCCTTTGAAGTCATATTGTATGGTACCCATTCCACGGGTTTCAACTACCCAGGTTTAAGGTATTCTTCCTTCAGCTAAAACATGCATGTGGAACCTAGAGTATGATCAACCATGTGATCGGGAGACGTGTTCAAATATGTCTCAGTTTTCCTCCCCTGGTACTCGGGTGCAACATTCCAGACGCTTTACTAACACTCTCCCCACTTGGAGAGTCAGTCCCTTTAACCTCCTGTTTGGCCCAGTTTGCAATTTCTGCGGAAGCTGAACAGGAATAGCGAGAACCAATGAGAGGCTAGCTGGAGGTGTCTGGACGGGCAAATTTAACTCTCATTTCCCACCAGGAAGAGGAATTAACCAAAGGCTCAGCATGCCGGGCCGGAACCAGATTAGGGCCTGAAGCCATCCTGCGGTGTTGCGGCCAGGTCACAGGAAAGCGAGTTGAAGAAAGGAGCTCAGGGGCACTGTAATTCACAAACCTGCAGAGTTATAAATGACAGCTATCGTCCAAAAATAGACTGAAGTAAGGCTGCCAAGAGGACTTGAAAGCGGGGCAGAATTGCAGGAAACCGATTTCAGGAGGTAGACTGGAATTGCATTGAAAGCATAGGAAAAGAGGCAGAACGTCCACAATGATGCACTTGGCCAAAAAGGGCGTATGCGTTTTTTCATGAATATATTCAGGAAAAAACGCATACGCCCTTTTTGGCCAACCAAGCAAGCTTGCAAAGGAAATCTGCACTACAATGAAGTCTCACTTCCCCAGGTCAAAAGGGCCATCTGAAAAAAGTGTAAAATCCAGAAAGGCAGGACAGGCCATGGAGAACTGGGAGCCTTGTTATGCTGATGGGCGGGATGTTAATTGCCAACAGACACTCGGGAGAAGTGTATGGTGTTTCCTGAAACATCTAAAAAACAAAGCAACAGAGCCTAGGGCACTGCCACTTATGGTCCTATAGCTTAGGGAAATTAAAATCAAAAAGACACAGCCACCCCAAAGTTTGGGACGCCTCTGTTTACAAGAACCTCGTTTACAGTACAAGTTCAACATTGCAGAAAGTGAAAAATGGATAAAGAAGTTGTGGTATTTACTTACAAAGCAATATCACTCAGCAATGAAATCTATGTCATCAGGCCCTTAGCATCACAATGAGTGGATTCAGGTATGATGATTCTAACTGAAATAAGTCACACAGAAAAAGAAACATCATAAGATATCAGTAATACACGGAATGGAAACTTGGCTACACAGGAACAGAATTACAGAACAGAACAGGGTCTCAAATTTAGAAAACCAACTTATGCTTGCTTAAGGGTAAAGGTGAGTTGGGGTGCTGCATAAAACCAGAGATTGAAATGAGCACAGATAAAGTTCCTTAAGTCAAATATGGAATAGACAAGAGCTACTCCTTGCTCAACGAAATGGACTCAACACCGCATATTAAACGCCTAAGAATGTACCTGACTAGTAAGTATCGTAAAACCTATGGATTGCTATGTCTCCAAAAGAGAATCAAGCATGTGTACAGGGGCATAAACGCAGCAGTGATAGGATTGGAGAGGTTCGGTGAGCAAATGAAGACCCTTTGAAGTCATATTGCATGGTACCCATTACACGGGTCTCAACTCTCCAGGTTTAAGGTATTCTTCCTTCAGCTAAAACATGCATGTGGAACCCAAGTATGATCAACCATGTGAACGGGAGACGTGTTCAAATATGTCTCAGTTTTCCTCCCCTGGTACTCAGGTGCAACATTCCAGACGCTTTACTAACACTCTCCCCACTTGGAGAGTCAGTCCCTTTAACCTCCTGTTTGGCCCAGTTTGCAATTTCTGCGGAAGATGAACAGGAATAGCGAGAACCAATGAGAGACTAGCTGGAGGTGTCTGGACGGGCAAATTTAACTCTCATTTCCCACCAGGAAAAGGAAATAATGAAAGGCTCAGCGTGCCGTGCCGGAACCAGATTAGGGCCTGAAGCCATCCTGCGGTGTTGCGGCCAGGTCACAAGAAAGCAAGTTGAAGAAAGGAGCTCAGGGGCACTGTAATTCACAAACCTGCAGAGTTATAAATGACAGCTATCGTCCAAAAATAGACTGAAGTAAGGCTGCCAAGAGGACTTGAAAGCGGGGCAGAATTGCAGGAAACCTATTTCAGGAGGTAGACTGGAATTGCATTGAAAGCATAGGAAAAGAGGCAGAACGTCCACAATGATGCACTTGGCCAAAAAGGGCGTATGCGTTTTTTCCTGAATATATTCAGGAAAAAACGCATACGCCCTTTTTGGCCAACCAAGCAAGCTTGCAAAGGAAATCTGCACTACAATGAAGTCTCACTTCCCCCCGGTCAAAAGGGCCATCTGAAAAAAGTGTAAAATCCAGAAAGGCAGGACAGACCATGGAGAACTGGGAGCCTTGTTATGCTGATGGGCGGGATGTAAATTGCCAACAACCACTCGGGAGAAGTGTATGGTGTTTCCTGAAACATCTAAAAAACAAAGCAACAGAACCTAGGGCACTTCCACTTATGGTCCTATAGCTTAGGGAAATTAAAATCAAAAAGAGACAGCCACCCCAAAGTTTGGAACGGCTCTGTTTACAAGAACCTCGTTTACAGTACAAGTTCAACATCGCAGAAAGTGAAAAATGGATAAAGAAGTTGTGGTATTCACTTACAAAGCAATATCACTCAGCAATGAAATCTATGTCATCAGGCCCTTAGCAGCACAATGAGTGGATTCAGGTATGATGATTCTAACTGAAATAAGTCACACAGAAAAAGAAACATCATAAGATATCAGTAATACACGGAATGGAAACTTGGCTACACAGGAACTGAATTACAGAACAGAACAGGGTCTCAAATTTAGAAAACCAACTTATGCTTGCTTAAGGGTAAAGGTGACTTGGGGTGCTGCATAAAACCAGAGATTGAAATGAGCACAGATAAAGTTCCTTAAGTCAAATATGGAATAGACAAGAGCTACTCCTTGCTCAACGAAATGGACTCAACACCGCATATTAAACGCCTAAGAATGTACCTGACTAGTAAGTATCTTAAAACCTATGGATTGCTATGTCTCCGAAAGAGAATCAAGCATGTGTACAGGGGCATAAACGCAGCAGTGATAGGATTGGAGAAGTTCGGTGAGCAAATGAAGACCCTTTGAAGTCATATTGCATGGTACCCATTACACGGGTCTCAACTCTCCAAGTTTAAGGTATTCTTCCTTCAGCTAAAACATGCATGTGGAACCCAAGTATGATCAACCATGTGAACGGGAGACGTGTTCAAATATGTCTCAGTTTTCCTCCCCTGGTACTCGGGTGCAACATTCCAGACGCTTTACTAACACTCTCCCCACTTGGAGAGTCAGTGCCTTTAACCTCCTGTTTGGCCCAGTTTGCAATTTCTGCGGAAGATGAACAGGAATAGCGAGAACCAATGAGAGACTAGCTGGAGGTGTCTGGACGGGCAAATTTAACTCTCATTTCCCACCAGGAATAGGAAATAACGAAAGGCTCAGCGTGCCGTGCCGGAACCAGATTAGGGCCTGAAGCCATCCTGCGGTGTTGCGGCCAGGTCACAAGAAAGCGAGTTGAAGAAAGGAGCTCAGGGGCACTGTAATTCACAAACCTGCAGAGTTATAAATGACAGCTATCGTCCAAAAATAGACTGAAGTAAGGCTGCCAAGAGGACTTGAAAGCAGGGCAGAATTGCAGGAAACCGATTTCAGGAGGTAGACTGGAATTGCATTGAAAGCATAGGAAAAGAGGCAGAACGTCCACAATGATGCACTTGGCCAAAAAGGGCGTATGCGTTTTTTCCTGAATATATTCAGGAAAAAACGCATACGCCCTTTTTGGCCAACCAAGCAAGCTTGCAAAGGAAATCTGCACTACAATGAAGTCTCACTTCCCCCAGGTAAAAAGGGCCATCTGAAAAAAGTGTAAAATCCAGAAAGGCAGGACAGGCCATGGAGAACTGGGAGCCTTGTTATGCTGATGGGCGGGATGTAAATTGCCAACAGACACTCGGGAGAAGTGTATGGTGTTTCCTGAAACATCTAAAAAACAAAGCAACAGAGCCTAGGGCACTGCCACTTATGGTCCTATAGCTTAGGGAAATTAAAATCAAAAAGACACAGCCACCCCAAAGTTTGGGACGCCTCTGTTTACAAGAACCTCGTTTACAGTACAAGTTCAACATCGCAGAAAGTGAAAAATGGATAAAGAAGTTGTGGTATTTACTTACAAAGCAATATCACTCAGCAATGAAATCTATGTCATCAGGCCCTTAGCATCACAATGAGTGGATTCAGGTATGATGATTCTAACTGAAATAAGTCACACAGAAAAAGAAACATCATAAGATATCAGTAATACACGGAATGGAAACTTGGCTACACAGGAACTGAATTACAGAACAGAACAGGGTCTCAAATTTAGAAAACCAACTTATGCTTGCTTAAGGGTAAAGGTGAGTTGGGGTGCTGCATAAAACCAGAGATTGAAATGAGCACAGATAAAGTTCCTTAAGTCAAATATGGAATAGACAAGAGCTACTCCTTGCTCAACGAAATGGACTCAACACCGCATATTAAACGCCTAAGAATGTACCTGACTAGTAAGTATCGTAAAACCTATGGATTGCTATGTCTCCAAAAGAGAATCAAGCATGTGTACAGGAGCATAAACGCAGCAGTGATAGGATTGGAGAGGTTCGGTGAGCAAATGAAGACCCTTTGAAGTCATATTGCATGGTACCCATTACACGGGTCTCAACTCTCCAGGTTTAAGGTATTCTTCCTTCAGCTAAAACATGCATGTGGAACCCAAGTATGATCAACCATGTGAACGGGAGACGTGTTCAAATATGTCTCAGTTTTCCTCCCCTGGTACTCAGGTGCAACATTCCAGACGCTTTACTAACACTCTCCCCACTTGGAGAGTCAGTCCCTTTAACCTCCTGTTTGGCCCAGTTTGCAATTTCTGCGGAAGATGAACAGGAATAGCGAGAACCAATGAGAGACTAGCTGGAGGTGTCTGGACGGGCAAATTTAACTCTCATTTCCCACCAAGAAAAGGAAATAATGAAAGGCTCAGCGTGCCGTGCCGGAACCAGATTAGGGCCTGAAGCCATCCTGCGGTGTTGCGGCCAGGTCACAAGAAAGCAAGTTGAAGAAAGGAGCTCAGGGGCACTGTAATTCACAAACCTGCAGAGTTATAAATGACAGCTATCGTCCAAAAATAGACTGAAGTAAGGCTGCCAAGAGGACTTGAAAGCGGGGCAGAATTGCAGGAAACCTATTTCAGGAGGTAGACTGGAATTGCATTGAAAGCATAGGAAAAGAGGCAGAACGTCCACAATGATGCACTTGGCCAAAAAGGGCGTATGCGTTTTTTCCTGAATATATTCAGGAAAAAACGCATACGCCCTTTTTGGCCAACCAAGCAAGCTTGCAAAGGAAATCTGCACTACAATGAAGTCTCACTTCCCCCCGGTCAAAAGGGCCATCTGAAAAAAGTGTAAAATCCAGAAAGGCAGGACAGACCATGGAGAACTGGGAGCCTTTTTATGCTGATGGGCGGGATGTAAATTGCCAACAACCACTCGGGAGAAGTGTATGGTGTTTCCTGAAACATCTAAAAAACAAAGCAACAGAACCTAGGGCACTTCCACTTATGGTCCTATAGCTTAGGGAAATTAAAATAAAAAAGACACAGCCACCCCAAAGTTTGGGACACCTCTGTTTACAAGAACCTCGTTTACAGTACAAGTTCAACATCGCAGAAAGTGAAAAATCAATAAAGAAGTTGTGGTATTTACTTACAAAGCAATATCACTCAGCAATGAAATCTATGTCATCAGGCCCTTAGCATCACAATGAGTGGATTCAGGTATGATGATTCTAACTGAAATAAGTCACACAGAAAAAGAAACATCATAAGATATCAGTAATACACGGAATGTAAACTTGGCTACACAGGAACTGAATTACAGAACAGAACAGGGTCTCAAATTTAGAAAACCAACTTATGCTTGCTTAAGGGTAAAGGTGAGTTGGGGTGCTGCATAAAACCAGAGATTGAAATGAGCACAGATAAAGTTCCTTAAGTCAAATATGGAATAGACAAGAGCTACTCCTTGCTCAACGAAATGGACTCAACACCGCATATTAAACGCCTAAGAATGTACCTGACTAGTAAGTATCTTAAAACCTATGGATTGCTATGTCTCCGAAAGAGAATCAAGCATGTGTTCAGGGGCATAAACGCAGCAGTGATAGGATTGGAGAGGTTCGGTGAGCAAATGAAGACCCTTTGAAGTCATATTGCATGGTACCCATTACACGGGTCTCAACTCTCCAGGTTTAAGGTATTCTTCCTTCAGCTAAAACATGCATGTGGAACCCAAGTATGATCAACCATGTGAACGGGAGACGTGTTCAAATATGTCTCAGTTTTCCTCCCCTGGTACTCGGGTGCAACATTCCAGACGCTTTACTAACACTCTCCCCACTTGGAGAGTCAGCGACTTTAACCTCCTGTTTGGCCCAGTTTGCAATTTCTGCGGAAGATGAACAGGAATAGCGAGAACCAATGAGAGGCTAGCTGGAGGTGTCTGGACGGGCAAATTTAACTCTCATTTCCCACCAGGAATAGGAAATAACGAAAGGCTCAGCGTGCCGTGCCGGAACCAGATTAGGGCCTGAAGCCATCCTGCGGTGTTGCGGCCAGGTCACAAGAAATCGAGTTGAAGAAAGGAGCTCAGGGGCACTGTAATTCACAAACCTGCAGAGTTATAAATGACAGCTATCGTCCAAAAATAGACTGAAGTAAGGCTGCCAAGAGGACTTGAAAGCAGGGCAGAATTGCAGGAAACCGATTTCAGGAGGTAGACTGGAATTGCATTGAAAGCATAGGAAAAGAGGCAGAACGTCCACAATGATGCACTTGGCCAAAAAGGGCGTATGCGTTTTTTCCTGAATATATTCAGGAAAAAACGCATACGCCCTTTTTGGCCAACCAAGCAAGCTTGCAAAGGAAATCTGCACTACAATGAAGTCTCACTTCCCCCAGGTCAAAAGGGCCATCTGAAAAAAGTGTAAAATCCAGAAAGGCAGGACAGGCCATGGAGAACTGGGAGCCTTGTTATGCTGATGGGCGGGATGTAAATTGCCAACAACCACTCGGGAGAAGTGTATGGTGTTTCCTGAAACATCTAAAAAACAAAGCAACAGAGCCTAGGGCACTGCCACTTATGGTCCTATAGCTTAGGGAAATTAAAATCAAAAAGACACAGCCACCCCAAAGTTTGGGACGCCTCTGTTTACAAGAACCTCGTTTACAGTACAAGTTCAACATCGCAGAAAGTGAAAAATGGATAAAGAAGTTGTGGTATTTACTTACAAAGCAATATCACTCAGCAATGAAATCTATGTCATCAGGCCCTTAGCATCACAATGAGTGGATTCAGGTATGATGATTCTAACTGAAATAAGTCACACACAAAAAGAAACATCATAAGATATCTGTAATACACGGAATGTAAACTTGGCTACACAGGAACTGAATTACAGAACAGAACAGGGTCTCAAATTTAGAAAACCAACTTATGCTTGCTTAAGGGTAAAGGTGAGTTGGGGTGCTGCATAAAACCAGAGATTGAAATGAGCACAGATAAAGTTCCTTAAGTCAAATATGGAATAGACAAGAGCTACTCCTTGCTCAACGAAATGGACTCAACACCGCATATTAAACGCCTAAGAATGTACCTGACTAGTAAGTATCGTAAAACCTATGGATTGCTATGTCTCCAAAACAGAATCAAGCATGTGTACAGGGGCATAAACGCAGCAGTGATAGGATTGGAGAGGTTCGGTGAGCAAATGAAGACCCTTTGAAGTCATATTGCATGGTACCCATTACACGGGTCTCAACTCTCCAGGTTTGAGGTATTCTTCCTTCAGCTAAAACATGCATGTGGAACCCAAGTATGATCAACCATGTGAACGGGAGACGTGTTCAAATATGTCTCAGTTTTCCTCCCCTGGTACTCGGGTGCAACATTCCAGACGCTTTACTAACACTCTCCCCACTTGGAGAGTCAGCGCCTTTAACCTCCTGTTTGGCCCAGTTTGCAATTTCTGCGGAAGATGAACAGGAATAGCGAGAACCAATGAGAGGCTAGCTGGAGGTGTCTGGACGGGCAAATTTAACTCTCATTTCCCACCAGGAAGAGGAAATAACCAAAGGCTCAGCGTGCCGTACCGGAACCAGATTAGGGCCTGAAGCCATCCTGCGGTGTTGCGGCCAGCTCAAAAGAAAGCGAGTTGAAGAAAGGAGCTCAGGGGCACTGTAATTCACAAACCTGCAGAGTTATAAATGACAGCTATTGTCCAAAAATAGACTGAAGTAAGGCTGCCAAGAGGACTTGAAAGCGGGGCAGAATTGCAGGAAACCGATTTCAGGAGGTAGACTGTAATTGCATTGAAAGCATAGGAAAAGAGGCAGAACGTCCACAATGATGCACTTGGCCAAAAAGGGCGTATGCGTTTTTTCCTGAATATATTCAGGAAAAAACGCATACGCCCTTTTTGGCCAACCAAGCAAGCTTGCAAAGGAAATCTGCACTACAATGAAGTCTCACTTCCCCCCTGTCAAAAGGGCCATCTGAAAAAAGTGTAAAATCCAGAAAGGCAGGACAGGCCATGGAGAACTGGGAGCCTTGTTATGCTGATGGGCGGGATGTAAATTGCCAACAACCACTCGGGAGAAGTGTATGGTGTTTCCTGAAACATCTAAAAAACAAAGCAACAGAACCTAGGGCACTTCCACTTATGGTCCTATAGCTTAGGGAAATTAAAATCAAAAAGACACAGCCACCCCAAAGTTTGGGACACCTCTGTTTACAAGAACCTCGTTTACAGTACAAGTTCAACATCGCAGAAAGTGAAAAATCAATAAAGAAGTTGTGGTATTTACTTACAAAGCAATATCACTCAGCAATGAAATCTATGTCATCAGGCCCTTAGCATCACAATGAGTGGATTCAGGTATGATGATTCTAACTGAAATAAGTCACACAGAAAAAGAAACATCATAAGATATCAGTAATACACGGAATGTAAACTTGGCTACACAGGAACTGAATTACAGAACAGAACAGGGTCTCAAATTTAGAAAACCAACTTATGCTTGCTTAAGGGTAAAGGTGAGTTGGGGTGCTGCATAAAACCAGAGATTGAAATGAGCACAGATAAAGTTCCTTAAGTCAAATATGGAATAGACAAGAGCTACTCCTTGCTCAACGAAATGGACTCAACACCGCATATTAAACGCCTAAGAATGTACCTGACTAGTAAGTATCTTAAAACCTATGGATTGCTATGTCTCCGAAAGAGAATCAAGCATGTGTACAGGGGCATAAACGCAGCAGTGATAGGATTGGAGAGGTTCGGTGAGCAAATGAAGACCCTTTGAAGTCATATTGCATGGTACCCATTACACGGGTCTCAACTCTCCAGGTTTAAGGTATTCTTCCTTCAGCTAAAACATGCATGTGGAACCCAAGTATGATCAACCATGTGAACGGGAGACGTGTTCAAATATGTCTCAGTTTTCCTCCCCTGGTACTCGGGTGCAACATTCCAGACGCTTTACTAACACTCTCCCCACTTGGAGAGTCAGCGACTTTAACCTCCTGTTTGGCCCAGTTTGCAATTTCTGCGGAAGATGAACAGGAATAGCGAGAACCAATGAGAGGCTAGCTGGAGGTGTCTGGACGGGCAAATTTAACTCTCATTTCCCACCAGGAAGAGGAAATAACGAAAGGCTCAGCGTGCCGTGCCGGAACCAGATTAGGGCCTGAAGCCATCCTGCGGTGTTGCGGCCAGGTCACAAGAAAGCGAGTTGAAGAAAGGAGCTCAGGGGCACTGTAATTCACAAACCTGCAGAGTTATAAATGACAGCTATCGTCCAAAAATAGACTGAAGTAAGGCTGCCAAGAGGACTTGAAAGGAGGGCAGAATTGCAGGAAACCGATTTCAGGAGGTAGACTGGAATTGCATTGAAAGCATAGGAAAAGAGGCAGAACGTCCACAATGATGCACTTGGCCAAAAAGGGCGTATGCGTTTTTTCCTGAATATATTCAGGAAAAAACGCATACGCCCTTTTTGGCCAACCAAGCAAGCTTGCAAAGGAAATCTGCACTACAATGAAGTCTCACTTCCCCCCGGTCAAAAGGGCCATCTGAAAAAAGTGTAAAATCCAGAAAGGCAGGACAGGCCATGGAGAACTGGGAGCCTTGTTATGCTGATGGGCGGGATGTAAATTGCCAACAACCACTCGGGAGAAGTGTATGGTGTTTCCTGAAACATCTAAAAAACAAAGCAACAGAACCTAGGGCACTTCCACTTATGGTCCTATAGCTTAGGGAAATTAAAATCAAAAAGAGACAGCCACCCCAAAGTTTGGAACGGCTCTGTTTACAAGAACCTCGTTTACAGTACAAGTTCAACATCGCAGAAAATGAAAAATGGATAAAGAAGTTGTGGTATTTACTTACAAAGCAATATCACTCAGCAATGAAATCTGTGTCATCAGGCCCTTAGCAGCACAATGAGTGGATTCAGGTATGATGATTCTAACTGAAATAAGTCACACAGAAAAAGAAACATCATAAGATATCAGTAATACACGGAATGTAAACTTGGCTAAACAGGAACTGAATTACAGAACAGAACAGGGTCTCAAATTTAGAAAACCAACTTATTCTTGCTTAAGGGTAAAGGTGAGTTGGGGTGCTGCATAAAACCAGAGATTGCAATGAGCACAGATAAAGTTCCTTAAGTCAAATATGGAATAGACAAGAGCTACTCCTTGCTCAACGAAATGGACTCAACACCCCATATTAAACGCCTAAGAATGTTCCTGACTAGTAAGTATCTTAAAACCTATGGATTGCTATGTCTCCGAAAGAGAATCAAGCATGTGTACAGGGGCATAAACGCAGCAGTGATAGGATTGGAGAGGTTCGGTGAGCAAATGAAGACCCTTTGAAGTCATATTGCATGGTACCCATTCCACGGGTCTCAACTCTCCAGGTTTAAGGTATTCTTCCTTCAGCTAAAACATGCATGTGGAACCCAAGTATGATCAACCATGTGAACGGGAGACGTGTTCAAATATGTCTCAGTTTTCCTCCCCTGGTACTCGGGTGCAACATTCCAGACGCTTTACTAACACTCTCCCCACTTGGAGAGTCAGCGCCTTTAACCTCCTGTTTGGCCCAGTTTGCAATTTCTGCGGAAGATGAACAGGAATAGCGAGAACCAATGAGAGGCTAGCTGGAGGTGTCTGGACGGGCAAATTTAACTCTCATTTCCCACCAGGAAGAGGAAATAACCAAAGGCTCAGCGTGCCGTACCGGAACCAGATTAGGGCCTGAAGCCATCCTGCGGTGTTGCGGCCAGCTCAAAAGAAAGCGAGTTGAAGAAAGGAGCTCAGGGGCACTGTAATTCACAAACCTGCAGAGTTATAAATGACAGCTATCGTCCAAAAATAGACTGAAGTAAGGCTGCCAAGAGGACTTGAAAGCGGGGCAGAATTGCAGGAATCCGATTTCAGGAGGTAGACTGGAATTGCATTGAAAGCATAGGAAAAGAGGCAGAACGTCCACAATAATGCACTTGGCCAAAAAGGGCGTATGCGTTTTTTCCTGAATATATTCAGGAAAAAACGCATACGCCCTTTTTGGCCAACCAAGCAAGCTTGCAAAGGAAATCTGCACTACAATGAAGTCTCACTTCCCCCCGGTCAAAAGGGCCATCTGAAAAAAGTGTAAAATCCAGAAAGGCAACAGGCTATTGAGAACTGGGAACCTTGTTATGCTGATGGGCGGGATGTAAATTGCCAACAACCACTCGGGAGAAGTGTATGGTGTTTCCTGAAACATCTAAAAAACAAAGCAACAGAACCTAGGGCACTTCCACTTATGGTCCTATAGCTTAGGGAAATTAAAATCAAAAAGACACAGCCACCCCAAAGTTTGGAACGGCTCTGTTTATAAGAACCTCGTTTACAGTACAAGTTCAACATCGCAGAAAGTGAAAAATGGATAAAGAAGTTGTGGTATTTACTTACAAAGCAATATCACTCAGCAATGAAATCTGTGTCATCAGGCCCTTAGCAGCACAATGAGTGGATTCAGGTATGATGATTCTAACTGAAATAAGTCACACAGAAAAAGAAACATCATAAGATATCAGTAATACACGGAATGTAAACTTGGCTACACAGGAACTGAATTACAGAACAGAACAGGGTCTCAAATTTAGAAAACCAACTTATTCTTGCTTAAGGGTAAAGGTGAGTTGGGGTGCTGCATAAAACCAGAGATTGAAATGAGCACAGATAAAGTTCCTTAAGCCAAATATGGAATAGACAAGAGCTACTCCTTGCTCAACGAAATGGACTCAACACCGCATATTAAATGCCTAAGAATGTACCTGACTAGTAAGTATCTTAAAACCTATGGATTGCTATGTCTCCGAAAGAGAATCAAGCATGTGTACAGGGGCATAAACGCAGCAGTGATAGGATTGGAGAGGTTCGGTGAGCAAATGAAGACCCTTTGAAGTCATATTGCACGGTACCCATTCCACGGGTTTCAACTACCCAGGTTTTAGGTATTCTTCCTTCAGCTAAAATATGCATGTGGAACCCAGAGTATGGTCAACCATGTGATCGGGAGACGTGTTCAAATATGTCTCAGTTTTCCTCCCCTGGTACTCGGGTGCAACATTCCAGACGCTTTACTAACACTCTCCCCACTTGGAGAGTCAGCGCCTTTAACCTCCTGTTTGGCCCAGTTTGCAATTTCTGCGGAAGATGAACAGGAATAGCGAGAACCAATGAGAGGCTAGCTGGAGGTGTCTGGACGGGCAAATTTAACTCTCATTTCCCAACAGGAAGAGGAAATAACCAAAGGCTCTGCGTGCCGTACCGGAACCAGATTAGGGCCTGAAGCCATCCTGCGGTGTTGCGGCCAGCTCAAAAGAAAGCGAGTTGAAGAAAGGAGCTCAGGGGCACTGTACTTCACAAACCTGCAGAGTTATAAATGACAGCTATCGTCCAAAAATAGACTGAAGTAAGGCTGCCAAGAGGACTTGAAAGCGGGGCAGTATTGCAGGAAACCGATTTCAGGAGGTAGACTGGAATTGCATTGAAAGCATAGGAAAAGAGGCAGAACGTCCACAATGATGCACTTGGCCAAAAAGGGCGTATGCGTTTTTTCCTGAATATATTCAGGAAAAAAACGCATACGCCCTTTTTGGCCAACCAAGCAAGCTTGCAAAGGAAATCTGCACTACAATGAAGTCTCACTTCCCCCCGGTCAAAAGGGCCATCTGAAAAAAGTGTAAAATCCAGAAAGGCAGGACAGGCCATGGAGAACTGGGAGCCTTGTTATGCTGATGGGCGGGATGTAAATTGCCAACAACCACTCGGGAGAAGTGTATGGTGTTTCCTGAAACATCTAAAAAACAAAGCAACAGAACCTAGGGCACTTCCACTTATGGTCCTATAGCTTAGGGAAATTAAAATCAAAAAGACACAGCCACCCCAAAGCTTGGAACGGCTCTGTTTACAAGAACCTCGTTTACAGTACAAGTTCAACATTGCAGAAAGTGAAAAATGGATAAAGAAGTTGTGGTATTTACTTACAAAGCAATATCACTCAGCAATGAAATCTGTGTCATCAGGCCCTTAGCAGCACAATGAGTGGATTCAGGTATGATGATTCTAACTGAAGTAAGTCACACAGAAAAAGAAACATCATAAGATATCAGTAATACACGGAATGTAAACTTGGCTACACAGGAACTGAATTACAGAACAGAACAGGGTCTCAAATTTAGAAAACCAACTTATGCTTGCTTAAGGGTAAAGGTGAGTTGGGGTGCTGCATAAAACCAGAGATTGAAATGAGCACAGATAAAGTTCCTTAAGTCAAATATGGAATAGACAAGAGCTACTCCTTGCTCAACGAAATGGACTCAACACCGCATATTAAACGCCTAAGAATGTACCTGACTAGTAAGTATCTTAAAACCTATGGATTGCTATGTCTCCGAAAGAGAATCAAGCATGTGTACAGGGGCATAAACGCAGCAGTGATAGGATTGGAGAGGTTCGGTGAGCAAATGAAGACCCTTTGAAGTCATATTGCACGGTACCCATTACACGGGTCTTAACTCTCCAGGTTTAAGGTATTCTTCCTTCAGCTAAAACATGCATGTGGAACCCAAGTATGATCAACCATGTGAATGGGAGACGTGTTCAAATATGTCTCAGTTTTCCTCCCCTGGTACTCGGGTGCAACATTCCAGACGCTTTACTAACACTCTCCCCACTTGGAGAGTCAGCGCCTTTAACCTCCTGTTTGGCCCAGTTTGCAATTTCTGCGGAAGATGAACAGGAATAGCGAGAACCAATGAGAGGCTAGCTGGAGGTGTCTGGACGGGCAAATTTAACTCTCATTTCCCACCAGGAAGAGGAAATAAACAAAGGCTCAGCGTGCCGTACCGGAACCAGATTAGGGCCTGAAGCCATCCTGCCGTGTTGCGGCCAGCTCAAAAGAAAGCGAGTTGAAGAAAGGAGCTCAGGGGCACTGTAATTCACAAACCTGCAGAGTTATAAATGACAGCTATCGTCCAAAAATAGACTGAAGTAAGGCTGCCAAGAGGACTTGAAAGCGGGGCAGTATTGCAGGAAACTGATTTCAGGAGGTAGACTGGAATTGCATTGAAAGCATAGGAAAAGAGGCAGAACGTCCAGAATGATGCACTTGGCCATAAAGGGCGTATGCGTTTTTTCCTGAATATATTCAGGAAAAAACGCATACGCCCTTTTTGGCCAACCAAGCAAGCTTGCAAATGAAATCTGCACTACAATGAAGTCTCACTTCCCCCCGGTCAAAAGGGCCATCTGAAAAAAGTGTAAAATCCAGAAAGGCAACAGGCCATGGAGAACTGGGAGCCTTGTTATGCTGATGGGCGGGATGTAAATTGCCAACAACCACTCGGGAGAAGTGTATGGTGTTTCCTGAAACATCTAAAAAAGAAAGCAACAGAGCCTAGGGCACTGCCACTTATGGTCCTATAGCTTAGGGAAATTAAAATCAAAAAGACGCAGCCACCCCAAAGTTTGGAACGGCTCTGTTTACAAGAACCTCGTTTACAGTACAAGTTCAACATCGCAGAAAGTGAAAAATGGATAAAGAAGTTGTGGTATTTACTTACAAAGCAATATCACTCAGCAATGAAATCTGTGTCATCAGGCCCTTAGCATCACAATGAGTGGATTCAGGTATGATGATTCTAACTGAAGTAAGTCACACAGAAAAAGAAACATCATAAGATATCAGTAATACACGGAATGTAAACTTGGCTACACAGGAACTGAATTACAGAACAGAACAGGGACTCAAATTTAGAAAAACAACTTATGCTTGCTTAAGGGTAAAGGTGAGTTGGGGTGCTGCATAAAACCAGAGATTGAAATGAGCACAGATAAAGTTCCTTAAGCCAAATATGGAATAGACAAGAGTTACTCCTTGCTCAACGAAATGGACTCAACACCGCATATTAAACGCCTAAGAATGTACCTGACTAGTAAGTATCTTAAAACCTATGGATTGTTATGTCTCCGAAAGAGAATCAAGCATGTGTACAGGGGCATAAACGCAGCAGTGATAGGATTGGAGAGGTTCGGTGAGCAAATGAAGACCCTTTGAAGTCATATTACATGGTACCCATTCCACGGGTTTCAACTACCCAAGTTTAAGGTATTCTTCCTTCAGCTAAAACATGCATGTGGAACCTAGAGTATGATCAACCATGTGATCGGGAGACGTGTTCAAATATGTCTCAGTTTTCGTACCCTGGTACTCGGGTGCAACATTCCAGACGCTTTACTAACACTCTCCCGACTTGGAGAGTCAGTCCCTTTAACCTCCTGTTTGGCCCAGTTTGCAATTTCTGCGGAAGATGAACAGGAATAGCGAGAACCAATGAGAGACTAGCTGGAGGTGTCTGGACGGGCAAATTTAACTCTCATTTCCCACCAGGAAGAGGAATTAACCAAAGGCTCAGCGTGCCGTGCCGGAACCAGATTAGGGCCTGAAGCAATCCTGCGGTGTTGCGGCCAGATCACAAGAAAGCGAGTTGAAGAAAGGAGCTCAGGGGCACTGTAATTCACAAACCTGCAGAGTTATAAATGACAGCTATCGTCCAAAAATAGACTGAAGTAAGGCTGCCAAGAGGACTTGAAAGCGGGGCAGAATTGCAGGAAACCGATTTCAGGAGGTAGACTGGAATTGCATTGAAAGCATAGGAAAAGAGGCAGAGCGTCCACAATGATGCACTTGGCCAAAAAGGGCGTATGCGTTTTTTCATGAATATATTCAGGAAAAAACGCATACGCCCTTTTTGGCCAACCAAGCAAGCTTGCAAATGAAATCTGCACTACAATGAAGTCTCACTTCCCCCCGGTCAAAAGGGCCATCTGAAAAAAGTGTAAAATCCAGAAAGGCAACAGGCCATTGAGAACTGGGAGCCTTGTTATGCTGATGGGCGGGATGTAAATTGCCAACAGACATTTGGGAGAAGTGTATGGTGTTTCCTGAAACATCTAAAAAACAAAGCAACAGAGCCTAGGGCACTTCCACTTATGGTCCTATAGCTTAGGGAAATTAAAATCAAAAAGACACAGCCACCCCAAAGTTTGGAACGGCTCTGTTTACAAGAACCTCGTTTACAGTACATGTTCAACATCGCAGAAAGTGAAAAATGGATGAAGAACTTGTGGTACTTACGTACAATGCAGTATCACTCAGCAATGAAATCTATGTCATCAGGCCCGTAGCAGGATAATGAGTAGATTCAGGTACGATGATTCTAACTGAAATAAGTCACACAGAAAAAGAAATCTCATAAGATATCACTAATACACGGAATGTAAACTTGGCTACACAGGAACTGAATTCCAAAACGGAACAGGTTCTCAAATTTAGAAAACCAACTTATGCTTGCTTAAGGGGAAAGGTGAGTTGGGTTGCTGCATAAAACCAGAGATTGAAATGAGCACAGATAAAGTTCCTTAAGCCAAATATGGAATAGACAAGAGCTACTCCTTGCTCAACGAAATGGACTCAACACCGCATATTAAACGCCTAAGAATGTACCTGACTAGTAAGTATCTTAAAACCTATGGATTGCTATGTCTCCGAAAGAGAATCAAGCATGTGTACAGGGGCATAAACGCAGCAGTGATAGGATTGGAGAGGTTCGGTGAGCAAATGAAGACCCTTTGAAGTCATATTGCATGGTACCCATTCCACGGGTTTCAACTACCCAGGTTTTAGGTATTCTTCCTTCAGCTAAAATATGCATGTGGAACCCAGAGTATGGTCAACCATGTGATCGGGAGACGTGTTCAAATATGTCTCAGTTTTACTCCCCTGGTACTCGGGTGCAACATTCCAGACGCTTTACTAACACTCTCCCCACTTGGAGAGTCAGCGCCTTTAACCTCCTGTTTGGCACAGTTTGCAATTTCTGCGGAAGATGAACAGGAATAGCGAGAACCAATGAGAGGCTAGCTGGAGGTGTCTGGACGGGCAAATTTAACTCTCATTTCCCACCAGGAAGAGGAAATAACCAAAGGCTCAGCGTGCCGTACCGGAACCAGATTAGGGCCTGAAGCCATCCTGCGGTGTTGCGGCCAGCTCAAAAGAAAGCGAGTTGAAGAAAGGAGCTCAGGGGCACTGTAATTCACAAACCTGCAGAGTTATAAATGACAGCTATCGTCCAAAAATAGACTGAAGTAAGGCTGCCAAGAGGACTTGAAAGCGGGGCAGAATTGCAGGAAACCGATTTCAGGAGGTAGACTGGAATTGCATTGAAAGCATAGGAAAAGAGGCAGAACGTCCACAATGATGCACTTGGCCAAAAAGGGCGTATGCGTTTTTTCCTGAATATATTCAGGAAAAAACGCATACGCCCTTTTTGGCCAACCAAGCAAGCTTGCAAAGGAAATCTGCACTACAATGAAGTCTCACTTCCCCCCGGTCAAAAGGGCCATCTGAAAAAAGTGTAAAATCCAGAAAGGCAGGACAGGCCATGGAGAACTGGGAGCCTTGTTATGCTGATGGGCGGGATGTAAATTGCCAACAACCACTCGGGAGAAGTGTATGGTGTTTCCTGAAACATCTAAAAAACAAAGCAACAGAACCTAGGGCACTTCCACTTATGGTCCTATAGCTTAGGGAAATTAAAATCAAAAAGACACAGCCACCCCAAAGTTTGGAACGGCTCTGTTTACAAGAACCTCGTTTACAGTACAAGTTCAACATCGCAGAAAGTGAAAAATGTATAAAGAAGTTGTGGTATTTACTTACAAAGCAATATCACTCAGCAATGAAATCTGTGTCATCAGGCCCTTAGCAGCACAATGAGTGGATTCAGGTATGATGATTCTAACTGAAATAAGTCACACAGAAAAAGAAACATCATAAGATATCACTAATACACGGAATGTAAACTTGGCTACACAGGAACTGAATTACAGAACAGAACAGGGTCTCAAATTTAGAAAACCAACTTATGCTTGCTTAAGGGTAAAGGTGAGTTGGGGTGCTGCATAAAACCAGAGATTGAAATGAGCACAGATAAAGTTCCTTAAGCCAAATATGGAATAGACAAGAGCTACTCCTTGCTCAACGAAATGGACTCAACACCGCATATTTAACGCCTAAGAATGTACCTGACTAGTAAGTATCGTAAAACCTATGGATTGCTATGTCTCCAAAAGAGAATCAAGCGTGTGTACAGGGGCATAAACGCAGCAGTGATAGGATTGGAGAGTTTCGGTGAGCAAATGAAGACCCTTTGAAGTCATATTGCATGGTTCCCATTACACGGGTCTCAACTCTCCAGATTTAAGGTATTCTTCCTTCAGCTAAAACATGCATGTGGAACCCAAGTATGATCAACCATGTGAACGGGAGACGTGTTCAAATATGTCTCAGTTTTCCTCCCCTGGTACTCGGGTGCAACATTCCAGACGCTTTACTAACACTCTCCCCACTTGGAGAGTCAGCGCCTTTAACCTCCTGTTTGGCCCAGTTTGCAATTTCTGTGGAAGATGAACAGGAATAGCGAGAACCAATGAGAGGCTAGCTGGAGGTGTCTGGACGGGCAAATTTAACTCTCATTTCCCACCAGGAAGAGGAAATAACCAAAGGCTCAGCGTGCCGTACCGGAACCAGATTAGGGCCTGAAGCCATCCTGCGGTGTTGCGGCCAGCTCAAAAGAAAGCGAGTTGAAGAAAGGAGCTCAGGGGCACTGTAATTCACAAACCTGCAGAGTTATAAATGACAGCTATCGTCCAAAAATAGACTGAAGTAAGGCTGCCAAGAGGACTTGAAAGCGGGGCAGAATTGCAGGAAACCGATTTCAGGAGGTAGACTGGAATTGCATTGAAAGCATAGGAAAAGAGGCAGAACGTCCACAATGATGCACTTGGCCAAAAAGGACGTATGCGTTTTTTCCTGAATATATTCAGGAAAAAACGCATACGCCCTTTTTGGCCAACCAAGCAAGCTTGCAAAGGAAATCTGCACTACAATGAAGTCTCACTTCCCCCCGGTCAAAAGGGCCATCTGAAAAAAGTGTAAAATCCAGAAAGGCAGGACAGGCCATGGAGAACTGGGAGCCTTGTTATGCTGATGGGCGGGATGTAAATTGCCAACAGACACTCGGGAGAAGTGTATGGTGTTTCCTGAAACATCTAAAAAACAAAGCAACAGAACCTAGGGCACTTCCACTTATGGTCCTATAGCTTAGGGAAATTAAAATCAAAAAGACACAGCCACCCCAAAGTTTGGAACGGCTCTGTTTACACGAACCTCGTTTACAGTACAAGTTCAACATCGCAGAAAGTGAAAAATGGATAAAGAAGTTGTGGTATTTACTTAAAAAGCAATATCACTCAGCAATGAAATCTGTGTCATCAGGCCCTTTGCAGCACAATGAGTGGATTCAGGTATGATGATTCTAACTGAAATAAGTCACACAGAAAAAGAAACATCATAAGATATCAGTAATACACGGAATGTAAACTTGGCTACACAGGAACTGAATTACAGAACAGAACAGGGTCTCAAATTTAGAAAACCAACTTATGCTTGCTTAAGGGTAAAGGTGAGTTGGGGTGCTGCATAAAACCAGAGATTGAAATGAGCACAGATAAAGTTCCTTAAGCCAAATATGGAATAGACAAGAGCTACTCCTTGCTCAACGAAATGGACTCAACATCGCATATTTAACGCCTAAGAATGTACCTGACTAGTAAGTATCTTAAAACCTATGGATTGCTAAGTCTCCAAAAGAGAATCAAGCGTGTGTACAGGGGCATAAACGCAGCAGTGATAGGATTGGAGAGGTTCGGTGAGCAAATGAAGACCCTTTGAAGTCATATTGCATGGTTCCCATTACACGGGTCTCAACTCTCTAGATTTAAGGTATTCTTCCTTCAGCTAAAACATGCATGTGGAACCCAAGTATGATCAACCATGTGAACGGGAGACGTGTTCAAATATGTCTCAGTTTTCCTCCCCTGGTACTCGGGTGCAACATTCCAGACGCTTTACTAACACTCTCCCCACTTGGAGAGTCAGCGCCTTTAACCTCCTGTTTGGCCGAGTTTGCAATTTCTGTGGAAGATGAACAGGAATAGCGAGAACCAATGAGAGGCTAGCTGGAGGTGTCTGGACGGGCAAATTTAACTCTCATTTCCCACCAGGAAGAGGAAATAACCAAAGGCTCAGCGTGCCGTACCGGAACCAGATTAGGGCCTGAAGCCATCCTGCGGTGTTGCGGCCAGCTCAAAAGAAAGCGAGTTGAAGAAAGGAGCTCAGGGGCACTGTAATTCACAAACCTGCAGAGTTATAAATGACAGCTATCGTCCAAAAATAGACTGAAGTAAGGCTGCCAAGAGGACTTGAAAGCGGGGCAGAATTGCAGGAAACCGATTTCAGGAGGTAGACTGGAATTGCATTGAAAGCATAGGAAAAGAGGCAGAACGTCCACAATGATGCACTTGGCCAAAAAGTACGTATGCGTTTTTTCCTGAATATATTCAGGAAAAAACGCATACGCCCTTTTTGGCCAACCAAGCAAGCTTGCAAAGGAAATCTGCACTACAATGAAGTCTCACTTCCCCCCTG
Source organism: Delphinus delphis (assembly GCF_949987515.2). Classification (NCBI taxonomy): domain Eukaryota; kingdom Metazoa; phylum Chordata; class Mammalia; order Artiodactyla; family Delphinidae; genus Delphinus; species Delphinus delphis. The sequence goes on along the minus strand of NW_027192789.1, from coordinate 94,974 downwards.
TCAAAAGGGCCATCTGAAAAAAGTGTAAAATCCAGAAAGGCAGGACAGGCCATGGAGAACTGGGAGCCTTGTTATGCTGATGGGCGGGATGTAAATTGCCAACAGACACTCGGAAGAAGTGTATGGTGTTTCCTGAAACATCTAAAAAACAAAGCAACAGAGCCTAGGGCACTTCCACTTATGGTCCTATAGCTTAGGGAAATTAAAATCAAAAAGACACAGCCACCCCAAAGTTTGGAACGGCTCTGTTTACAAGAACCTCGTTTACAGTACAAGTTCAACATCGCAGAAAGTGAAAAATGGATAAAGAAGTTGTGGTATTTACTTACAAAGCAATATCACTCAGCAATGAAATCTGTGTCATCAGGCCCTTAGCAGCACAATGAGTGGATTCAGGTATGGTGATTCTAACTGAAATAAGTCACACAGAAAAAGAAACATCATAAGATATCAGTAATACACGGAATGTAAACTTGGCTACACAGGAACTGAATTACAGAACAGAACAGGGTCTCAAATTTAGAAAACCAACTTATTCTTGCTTAAGGGTAAAGGTGAGTTGGGGTGCTGCATAAAACCAGAGATTGAAATGAGCACAGATAAAGTTCCTTAAGCCAAATATGGAATAGACAAGAGCTACTCCTTGCTCAACGAAATGGACTCAACACCCCATATTAAACGCCTAAGAATGTACCTGACTAGTAAGTATCTTAAAACCTATGGATTGCTATGTCTCCGAAAGAGAATCAAGCATGTGTACAGGGGCATAAACGCAGCAGTGATAGGATTGGAGAGGTTCGGTGAGCAAATGAAGACCCTTTGAAGTCATATTGCATGGTACCCATTCCACGGGTTTCAACTACCCAGGTTTAAGGTATTCTTCCTTCAGCTAAAACATGCATGTGAAACCTAGAGTATGATCAACCATGTGATCGGGAGACGTGTTCAAATATGTCTCAGTTTTCCTCCCCTGGTACTCGGGTGCAACATTCCAGACGCTTTACTAACACTCTCCCCACTTGGAGAGTCAGCGCCTTTAACCTCCTGTTTGGCCCAGTTTGCAATTTCTGCGGAAGATGAACAGGAATAGCGAGAACCAATGAGAGGCTAGCTGGAGGTGTCTGGACGGGCAAATTTAACTCTCATTTCCCACCAGGAAGAGGAATTAACCAAAGGCTCAGCATGCCGGGCCGGAACCAGATTAGGGTCTGAAGCCATCCTGCGGTGTTGCGGCCAGGTCACAAGAAAGCGAGTTGAAGAAAGGAGCTCAGGGGCACTGTAATTCACAAACCTGCAGAGTTATAAATGACAGCTATCGTCCAAAAATAGACTGAAGTAAGGCTGCCAAGAGGACTTGAAAGCGGGGCAGAATTGCAGGAAACCGATTTCAGGAGGTAGACTGGAATTGCATTGAAAGCATAGGAAAAGAGGCAGAACGTCCACAATGATGCACTTGGCCAAAAAGGGCGTATGCGTTTTTTCCTGAATATATTCAGGAAAAAACGCATACGCCCTTTTTGGCCAACCAAGCAAGCTTGCAAATGAAATCTGCACTACAATGAAGTCTCACTTCCCCCCGGTCAAAAGGGCCATCTGAAAAAAGTGTAAAATCCAGAAAGGCAACAGGCCATTGAGAACTGGGAGCCTTGTTATGCTGATGGGCGGGATGTAAATTGCCAACAGACACCTGGGAGAAGTGTATGGTGTTTCCTGAAACATCTAAAAAACAAAGCAACAGAGCCTAGGGCACTGCCACTTATGGTCCTATAGCTTAGGGAAATTAAAATCAAAAAGACACAGCCACCCCAAAGTTTGGAACGGCTCTGTTTACAAGAACCTCGTTTACAGTACAAGTTCAACATCGCAGAAAGTGAAAAATGGATAAAGAAGTTGTGGTATTTACTTAAAAAGCAATATCACTCAGCAATGAAATCTGTGTCATCAGGCCCTTTGCAGCACAATGAGTGGATTCAGGTATGATGATTCTAACTGAAATAAGTCACACAGAAAAAGAAACATCATAAGATATCAGTAATACACGGAATGTAAACTTGGCTACACAGGAACTGAATTACAGAACAGAACAGGGTCTCAAATTTAGAAAACCAACTTATGCTTGCTTAAGGGTAAAGGTGAGTTGGGGTGCTGCATAAAACCAGAGATTGAAATGAGCACAGATAAAGTTCCTTAAGCCAAATATGGAATAGACAAGAGCTACTCCTTGCTCAACGAAATGGACTCAACATCGCATATTTAACGCCTAAGAATGTACCTGACTAGTAAGTATCTCAAAACCTATGGATTGCTAAGTCTCCAAAAGAGAATCAAGCGTGTGTACAGGGGCATAAACGCAGCAGTGATAGGATTGGAGAGGTTCGGTGAGCAAATGAAGACCCTTTGAAGTCATATTGCATGGTTCCCATTACACGGGTCTCAACTCTCTAGATTTAAGGTATTCTTCCTTCAGCTAAAACATGCATGTGGAACCCAAGTATGATCAACCATGTGAACGGGAGACGTGTTCAAATATGTCTCAGTTTTCCTCCCCTGGTACTCGGGTGCAACATTCCAGACGCTTTACTAACACTCTCCCCACTTGGAGAGTCAGCGCCTTTAACCTCCTGTTTGGCCGAGTTTGCAATTTCTGTGGAAGATGAACAGGAATAGCGAGAACCAATGAGAGGCTAGCTGGAGGTGTCTGGACGGGCAAATTTAACTCTCATTTCCCACCAGGAAGAGGAAATAACCAAAGGCTCAGCGTGCCGTACCGGAACCAGATTAGGGCCTGAAGCCATCCTGCGGTGTTGCGGCCAGCTCAAAAGAAAGCGAGTTGAAGAAAGGAGCTCAGGGGCACTGTAATTCACAAACCTGCAGAGTTATAAATGACAGCTATCGTCCAAAAATAGACTGAAGTAAGGCTGCCAAGAGGACTTGAAAGCGGGGCAGAATTGCAGGAAACCGATTTCAGGAGGTAGACTGGAATTGCATTGAAAGCATAGGAAAAGAGGCAGAACGTCCACAATGATGCACTTGGCCAAAAAGTACGTATGCGTTTTTTCCTGAATATATTCAGGAAAAAACGCATACGCCCTTTTTGGCCAACCAAGCAAGCTTGCAAAGGAAATCTGCACTACAATGAAGTCTCACTTCCCCCCTGTCAAAAGGGCCATCTGAAAAAAGTGTAAAATCCAGAAAGGCAGGACAGGCCATGGAGAACTGGGAGCCTTGTTATGCTGATGGGCGGGATGTAAATTGCCAACAGACACTCGGGAGAAGTGTATGGTGTTTCCTGAAACATCTAAAAAACAAAGCAACAGAGCCTAGGGCACTTCCACTTATGGTCCTATAGCTTAGGGAAATTAAAATCAAAAAGACACAGCCACCCCAAAGTTTGGAACTGCTCTGTTTACAAGAACCTCGTTTACAGTACAAGTTCAACATCGCAGAAAGTGAAAAATGGATAAAGAAGTTGTGGTATTTACTTACAAAGCAATATCACTCAGCAATGAAATCTGTGTCATCAGGCCCTTAGCAGCACAATGAGTGGATTCAGGTATGGTGATTCTAACTGAAATAAGTCACACAGAAAAAGAAACATCATAAGATATCAGTAATACACGGAATGTAAACTTGGCTACACAGGAACTGAATTACAGAACAGAACAGGGTCTCAAATTTAGAAAACCAACTTATTCTTGCTTAAGGGTAAAGGTGAGTTGGGGTGCTGCATAAAACCAGAGATTGAAATGAGCACAGATAAAGTTCCTTAAGCCAAATATGGAATAGACAAGAGCTACTCCTTGCTCAACGAAATGGACTCAACACCCCATATTAAACGCCTAAGAATGTACCTGACTAGTAAGTATCTTAAAACCTATGGATTGCTATGTCTCCGAAAGAGAATCAAGCATGTGTACAGGGGCATAAACGCAGCAGTGATAGGATTGGAGAGGTTCGGTGAGCAAATGAAGACCCTTTGAAGTCATATTGCATGGTACCCATTCCACGGGTTTCAACTACCCAGGTTTAAGGTATTCTTCCTTCAGCTAAAACATGCATGTGAAACCTAGAGTATGATCAACCATGTGATCGGGAGACGTGTTCAAATATGTCTCAGTTTTCCTCCCCTGGTACTCGGGTGCAACATTCCAGACGCTTTACTAACACTCTCCCCACTTGGAGAGTCAGCGCCTTTAACCTCCTGTTTGGCCCAGTTTGCAATTTCTGCGGAAGATGAACAGGAATAGCGAGAACCAATGAGAGGCTAGCTGGAGGTGTCTGGACGGGCAAATTTAACTCTCATTTCCCACCAGGAAGAGGAATTAACCAAAGGCTCAGCATGCCGGGCCGGAACCAGATTAGGGTCTGAAGCCATCCTGCGGTGTTGCGGCCAGGTCACAAGAAAGCGAGTTGAAGAAAGGAGCTCAGGGGCACTGTAATTCACAAACCTGCAGAGTTATAAATGACAGCTATCGTCCAAAAATAGACTGAAGTAAGGCTGCCAAGAGGACTTGAAAGCGGGGCAGAATTGCAGGAAACCGATTTCAGGAGGTAGACTGGAATTGCATTGAAAGCATAGGAAAAGAGGCAGAACGTCCACAATGATGCACTTGGCCAAAAAGGGCGTATGCGTTTTTTCCTGAATATATTCAGGAAAAAACGCATACGCCCTTTTTGGCCAACCAAGCAAGCTTGCAAATGAAATCTGCACTACAATGAAGTCTCACTTCCCCCCGGTCAAAAGGGCCATCTGAAAAAAGTGTAAAATCCAGAAAGGCAACAGGCCATTGAGAACTGGGAGCCTTGTTATGCTGATGGGCGGGATGTAAATTGCCAACAGACACCTGGGAGAAGTGTATGGTGTTTCCTGAAACATCTAAAAAACAAAGCAACAGAGCCTAGGGCACTGCCACTTATGGTCCTATAGCTTAGGGAAATTAAAATCAAAAAGACACAGCCACCCCAAAGTTTGGAACGGCTCTGTTTACAAGAACCTCGTTTACAGTACAAGTTCAACATCGCAGAAAGTGAAAAATGGATAAAGAAGTTGTGGTATTCACTTACAAAACAATATCACGCAGCAATGAAATCTGTGTCATCAGGCCCTTAGCAGCACAATGAGTGGATTCAGGTATGATGATTCTAACTGAAATAAGTCACACAGAAAAAGAAACATCATAAGATATCAGTAATACACGGAATGTAAACTTGGCTACACAGGAACTGAATTACAGAACAGAACAGGGTCTCAAATTTAGAAAACCAACTTATGCTTGCTTAAGGGGAAAGGTGAGTTGGGGTGCTGCATAAAACCAGAGATTGAAATGAGCACAGATAAAGTTCCTTAAGCCAAATATGGAATAGACAAGAGCTACTCCTTGCTCAACGAAATGGACTCAACACCGCATATTTAACGCCTAAGAATGTACGTGACTAGTAAGTATCGTAAAACCTATGGATTGCTATGTCTCCAAAAGAGAATCAAGCATGTGTACAGGGGCATAAACGCAGCAGTGATAGGATTGGAGAGGTTCGGTGAGCAAATGAAGACCCTTTGAAGTCATATTGCATGGTTCCCATTACACGGGTCTCAACTCTCTAGATTTAAGGTATTCTTCCTTCAGCTAAAACATGCATGTGGAACCCAAGTATGATCAACCATGTGAATGGGAGACGTGTTCAAATATGTCTCAGTTTTCCTCCCCTGGTACTCGGGTGCAACATTCCAGACGCTTTACTAACACTCTCCCCACTTGGAGAGTCAGCGCCTTTAACCTCCTGTTTGGCCCAGTTTGCAATTTCTGCGGAAATGAACAGGAATAGCGAGAACCAATGAGAGGCTAGCTGAAGGTGTCTGGACGGGCAAATTTAACTCTCATTTCCCACCAGGAAGAGGAAATAACCAAAGGCTCAGCGTGCCGTACCGGAACCAGATTAGGGCCTGAAGCCATCCTGCGGTGTTGCGGCCAGCTCAAAAGAAAGCGAGTTGAAGAAAGGAGCTCAGGGGCACTGTAATTCACAAACCTGCAGAGTTATAAATGACAGCTATCGTCCAAAAATAGACTGAAGTAAGGCTGCCAAGAGGACTTGAAAGCGGGGCAGAATTGCAGGAAACCGATTTCAGGAGGTAGACTGGAATTGCATTGAAAGCATAGGAAAAGAGGCAGAACGTCCACAATGATGCACTTGGCCAAAAAGGGCGTATGCGTTTTTTCCTGAATATATTCAGGAAAAAACGCATACGCCCTTTTTGGCCAACCAAGTAAGCTTGCAAAGGAAATCTGCACTACAATGAAGTCTCACTTCCCCCCGGTCAAAAGGGCCATCTGAAAAAAGTGTAAAATCCAGAAAGGCAGGACAGGCCATGGAGAACTGGGAGCCTTGTTATGCTGATGGGCGGGATGTAAATTGCCAACAACCACTCGGGAGAAGTGTATGGTGTTTCCTGAAACATCTAAAAAACAAAGCAACAGAGCCTAGGGCACTGCCACTTATGGTCCTATAGCTTAGGGAAATTAAAATCAAAAAGACACAGCCACCCCAAAGTTTGGAACGGCTCTGTTTACAAGAACCTCGTTTACAGTACAAGTTCAACATCGCAGAAAGTGAAAAATGGATAAAGAAGTTGTGGTATTCACTTACAAAGCAATATCACGCAGCAATGAAATCTGTGTCATCAGGCCCTTAGCAGCACAATGAGTGGATTCAGGTATGATGATTCTAACTGAAGTAAGTCACACAGAAAAAGAAACATCATAAGATATCAGTAATACACGGAATGGAAACTTGGCTACACAGGAACTGAATTACAGAACAGAACAGGGTCTCAAATATAGAAAAACAACTTATGCTTGCTTAAGAGTAACGGTGAGTTGGGGTGCTGCATAAAACCAGAGATTGAAATGAGCACAGATAAAGTTCCTTAAGCCAAATATGGAATAGACAAGAGCTACTCCTTGCTCAACGAAATGGACTCAACACCGCATATTAAACAGCTAAGAATGTACCTGACTTGTAAGTATCTTAAAACCTATGGATTGCTATGTCTCCGAAAGAGAATCAAGCATGTGTACAGGGGCATAAACGCAGCAGTGATAGGATTGGAGAGGTGCGGTGAGCAAATGAAGACCCTTTGAAGTCATATTGCATGGTACCCATTACACGGGTTTCAACTACCCAGGTTTAAGGTATTCTTCCTTCAGCTAAAACATGCATGTGGAACCTAGAGTATGATCAACCATGTGATCGGGAGACGTGTTCAAATATGTCTCAGTTTTCCTCCCCTGGTACTTGGGTGCAACATTACAGACGCTTTACTAACACTCTCCCCATTTGGAGAGTCAGTCCCTTTAACCTCCTGTTTGGCCCAGTTTGCAATTTCTGCGGAAGATGAACAGTAATAGTGAGAACCAATGAGAGGCTAGCTGGAGGTGTCTGGACGGGCAAATTTAACTCTCATTTCCCACCAGAAAGAGGAATTAACCAAAGGCTCAGCGTGCCGTGCCAGAACCAGATTAGGGCCTGAAGCCATCCTGCGGTGTTGCGGCCAGCTCAAAAGAAAGCGAGTTGAAGAAAGGAGCTCAGGGGCACTGTAATTCACAAACCTGCAGAGTTATAAATGACAGCTATCGTCCAAAAATAGACTGAAGTAAGGCTGCCAAGAGGACTTGAAAGCGGGGCAGAATTGCAGGAAACCGATTTCAGGAGGTAGACTGGAATTGCATTGAAAGCATAGGAAAAGAGGCAAAACGTCCACAATGATGCACTTGGCCAAAAAGGGCGTATGCGTTTTTTCCTGAATATATTCAGGAAAAAACGCATACGCCCTTTTTGGCCAACCAAGCAAGCTTGCAAAGGAAATCTGCACTACAATGAAGTCTCACTTCCCCCCGGTCAAAAGGGCCATCTGAAAAAAGTGTAAAATCCAGAAAGGCAGGACAGGCCATGGAGAACTGGGAGCCTTGTTATGCTGATGGGCGGGATGTAAATTGCCAACAACCACTCGGGAGAAGTGTATGGTGTTTCCTGAAACATCTAAAAAACAAAGCAACAGAGCCTAGGGCACTGCCACTTATGGTCCTATAGCTTAGGGAAATTAAAATCAAAAAGACACAGCCACCCCAAAGTTTGGGACGCCTCTGTTTACAAGAACCTCGTTTACAGTACAAGTTCAACATCACAGAAAGTGAAAAATGGATAAAGAAGTTGTGGTATTCACTTACAAAGCAATATCACTCAGCAATGAAATCTATGTCATCAGGCCCTTAGCATCACAATGAGTGCATTCAGGTATGATGATTCTAACTGAAATAAGTCACACAGAAAAAGAAACATCATAAGATATCAGTAATACTCGGAATGTAAACTTGGCTACACAGGAACTGAATTACAGAACAGAACAGGGTCTCAAATTTAGAAAACCAACTTATGCTTGCTTAAGGGTAAAGGTGAGTTGGGGTGCTGCATAAAACCAGAGATTGAAATGAGCACAGATAAAGTTCCTTAAGTCAAATATGGAATAGACAAGAGCTACTCCTTGCTCAACGAAATGGACTCAACACCGCATATTAAACGCCTAAGAATGTACCTGACTAGTAAGTATCGTAAAACCTATGGATTGCTATGTCTCCAAAAGAGAATCAAGCATGTGTACAGGGGCATAAATGCAGCAGTGATAGGATTGGAGAGGTTCGGTGAGCAAATGAAGACCCTTTGAAGTCATATTGCATGGTACCCATTACACGGGTCTCAACTCTCCAGGTTTAAGGTATTCTTCCTTCAGCTAAAACATGCATGTGGAACCCAAGTATGATCAACCATGTGAACGGGAGACGTGTTCAAATATGTCTCAGTTTTCCTCCCCTGGTACTCGGGTGCAACATTCCAGACGCTTTACTAACACTCTCCCCACTTGGAGAGTCAGCGCCTTTAACCTCCTGTTTGGCCCAGTTTGCAATTTCTGCGGAAGATGAACAGGAATAGCGAGAACCAATGAGAGGCTAGCTGGAGGTGTCTGGACGGGCAAATTTAACTCTCATTTCCCACCAGGAAGAGGAAATAACCAAAGGCTCAGCGTGCCGTACCGGAACCAGATTAGGGCCTGAAGCCATCCTGCGGTGTTGCGGCCAGCTCAAAAGAAAGCGAGTTGAAGAAAGGAGCTCAGGGGCACTGTAATTCACAAACCTGCAGAGTTATAAATGACAGCTATCATCCAAAAATAGACTGAAGTAAGGCTGCCAAGAGGACTTGAAAGCGGGGCAGAATTGCAGGAAACCGATTTCAGGAGGTAGACTGGAATTGCATTGAAAGCACAGGAAAAGAGGCAGAACGTCCACAATGATGCACTTGGCCAAAAAGGGTGTATGCGTTTTTTCCTGAATATATTCAGGAAAAAACGCATACGTCCTTTTTGGCCAACCAAGCAAGCTTGCAAAGGAAATCTGCACTACAATGAAGTCTCACTTCCCCCCGGTCAAAAGGGCCATCTGAAAAAAGTGTAAAATCCAGAAAGGCAGGACAGGCCATGGAGAACTGGGAGCCTTGTTATGCTGATGGGCGGGATGTAAATTGCCAACAACCACTCGGGAGAAGTGTATGGTGTTTCCTGAAACATCTAAAAAACAAAGCAACAGAACCTAGGGCACTTCCACTTATGGTCCTATAGCTTAGGGAAATTAAAATCAAAAAGACACAGCCACCCGAAAGTTTGGAACGGCTCTGTTTACAAGAACCTCGTTTACAGTACAAGTTCAACATCGCAGAAAGTGAAAAATGGATAAAGAAGTTGTGGTATTTACTTACAAAGCAATATCACTCAGCAATGAAATCTGTGTCATCAGGCCCTTAGCAGCACAATGAGTGGATTCAGGTATGATGATTCTAACTGAAATAAATCACACAGAAAAAGAAACATCATAAGATATCAGTAATACACGGAATGGAAACTTGGCTACACAGGAACTGAATTACAGAACAGAACAGGGCCTCAAATTTAGAAAAACAACTTATGCTTGCTTAAGGGTAAAGGTGAGTTGGGGTGCTGCATAAAACCAGAGATTGAAATGAGCACAGATAAAGTTCCTTAAGCCAAATATGGAATAGACAAGAGCTACTCCTTGCTCAACGAAATGGACTCAACACCGCATATTAAACGCCTAAGAATGTACCTGACTTGTAAGTATCTTAAAACTTATGGATTGCTATGTCTCTGAAAGAGAATCAAGCATGTGTACAGGGGCATAAACGCAGCAGTGATAGGATTGGAGAGGTTCGGTGAGCAAATGAAGACCCTTTGAAGTCATATTGCATGGTACCCATTACACGGGTCTCAACTCTCCAGGTTTAAGGTATTCTTCCTTCAGCTAAAACATGCATGTGGAACCTAGAGTATGATCAACCATGTGATCGGGAGACGTGTTCAAATATGTCTCAGTTTTCCTCCCCTGGTACTCGGGTGCAACATTCCAGACGCTTTACTAACACTCTCCCCACTTGGAGAGTCAGCGCCTTTAACCTCCTGTTTGGCCCAGTTTGCAATTTCTGCGGAAGATGAATAGGAATAGCGAGAACCAATGAGAGGCTAGCTGGAGGTGTCTGGACGGGCAAATTTAACTCTCATTTCCCACCAGGAAGAGGAAATAACCAAAGGCTCAGCGTGCCGTACCGGAACCAGATTAGGGCCTGAAGCCATCCTGCGGTGTTGCGGCCAGCTCAAAAGAAAGCGAGTTGAAGAAAGGAGCTCAGGGGCACTGTAATTCACAAACCTGCAGAGTTATAAATGACAGCTATCGTCCAAAAATAGACTGAAGTAAGGCTGCCAAGAGGACTTGAAAGCGGGGCAGAATTGCAGGAAACCGATTTCAGGAGGTAGACTGGAATTGCATTGAAAGCATAGGAAAAGAGGCAGAACGTCCACAATGATGCACTTGGCCAAAAAGGGCGTATGCGTTTTTTCATGAATATATTCAGGAAAAAACGCATACGCCCTTTTTGGCCAACCAAGCAAGCTTGCAAAGGAAATCTGCACTACAATGAAGTCTCACTTCCCCCCGGTCAAAAGGGCCATCTGAAAAAAGTGTAAAATCCAGAAAGGCAACAGGCCATTGAGAACTGGGAGCCTTGTTATGCTGATGGGCGGGATGTAAATTGCCAACAGACACTTGGGAGAAGTGTATAGTGTTTCTTGAAACATCTAAAAAATAAAGCAACAGAGCCTAGGGCACTGCCACTTATGGTCCTATAGCTTAGGGAAATTAAAATCAAAAAGACACAGCCACCCCAAAGTTTGGAACGGCTCTGTTTACAAGAACCTCGTTTACAGTACAAGTTCAACATCGCAGAAAGTGAAAAATGGATAAAGAACTTGTGGTACTTACGTACAATGCAGTATCACTCAGCAATGAAATCTATGTCATCAGGCCCTTAGCAGCATAATGAGTAGATTCAGGTACGATGATTCTAACTGAAATAAGTCACACAGAAAAAGAAACATCATAAGATATCACTAATACACGGAATGTAAACTTGGCTACACAGGAACTGAATTACAGAACAGAACAGGGTCTCAAATTTAGAAAACCAACTTATGCTTGCTTAAGGGTAAAGGTGAGTTGGGGTGCTGCATAAAACCAGAGATTGAAATGAGCACAGATAAAGTTCCTTAAGTCAAATATGGAATAGACAAGAGCTACTCCTTGCTCAACGAAATGGACTCAACACCGCATATTAAACGCCTAAGAATGTACCTGACTAGTAAGTATCGTAAAACCTATGGATTGCTATGTCTCCAAAAGAGAATCAAGCATGTGTACAGGGGCATAAACGCAGCAGTGATAGGATTGGAGAGGTTCGGTGAGCAAATGAAGACCCTTTGAAGTCATATTGCATGGTACCCATTACACGGGTCTCAACTCTCCAGGTTTAAGGTATTCTTCCTTCAGCTAAAACATGCATGTGGAACCCAAGTATGATCAACCATGTGAACGGGAGACGTGTTCAAATATGTCTCAGTTTTACTCCCCTGGTACTCGGGTGCAACATTCCAGACGCTTTACTAACACTCTCCCCACTTGGAGAGTCAGCGTCTTTAACCTCCTGTTTGGCCCAGTTTGCAATTTCTGCGGAAGATGAACAGGAATAGCGAGAACCAATGAGAGGCTAGCTGGAGGTGTCTGGACGGGCAAATTTAACTCTCATTTCCCACCAGGAAGAGGAAATAACCAAAGGCTCAGCGTGCCGTACCGGAACCAGATTAGGGCCAGAAGCCATCCTGCGGTGTTGCGGCCAGCTCAAAAGAAAGCGAGTTGAAGAAAGGAGCTAAGGGGCACTGTAATTCACAAACCTGCAGAGTTATAAATGACAGCTATCGTCCAAAAATAGACTGAAGTAAGGCTGCCAAGAGGACTTGAAAGCGGGGCAGAATTGCAGGAAACCGATTTCAGGAGGTAGACTGGAATTGCATTGAAAGCATAGGAAAAGAGGCAGAACGTCCACAATGATGCACTTGGCCAAAAAGGGCGTATGCGTTTTTTCCTGAATATATTCAGGAAAAAACGCATACGCCCTTTTTGGCCAACCAAGCAAGCTTGCAAAGGAAATCTGCACTACAATGAAGTCTCACTTCCACCCGGTCAAAAGGACCATCTGAAAAAAGTGTAAAATCCAGAAAGGCAGGACAGGCCATGGAGAACTGGGAGCCTTGTTATGCTGATGGGCGGGATGTAAATTGCCAACAACCACTCGGGAGAAGTGTATGGTGTTTCCTGAAACATCTAAAAAAGAAAGCAACAGAGCCTAGGGCACTTCCACTTATGGTCCTATAGCTTAGGGAAATTAAAATCAAAAAGACACAGCCACCCCAAAGTTTGGGACGCCTCTGTTTACAAGAACCTCGTTTACAGTACAAGTTCAACATCGCAGAAAGTGAAAAATGGATAAAGAAGTTGTGGTATTTACTTACAAAGCAATATCACTCAGCAATGAAATCTATGTCATCAGGCCCTTAGCATCACAATGAGTGGATTCAGGTATGATGACTCAAACTGAAATAAGTCACACAGAAAAAGAAACATCATAAGATATCAGTAATACACGGAATGTAAACTTGGCTACACAGGAACTGAATTACAGAACAGAACAGGGCCTCAAATTTAGAAAAACAACTTATTCTTGCTTAAAGGTAAAGGTGAGTTGGGGTGCTGCATAAAACCAGAGATTGAAATGAGCACAGATAAAGTTCCTTAAGCCAAATATGGAATAGACAAGAGCTACTCCTTGCTCAACGATATGGACTCAACACCCCATATTAAACGCCTAAGAATGTACCTGACTAGTAAGTATCTTAAAACCTATGGATTGCTATGTCTCCGAAAGAGAATCAAGCATGTGTACAGGGGCATAAATGCAGCAGTGATAGGATTGGAGAGGTTCGGTGTGCAAATGAAGACCCTTTGAAGTCATATTGCATGGTACCCATTACACGGGTCTTAACTTTCCAGGTTTAAGATATTCTTCCTTCAGCTAAAACATGCATGTGGAACCCAAGTATGATCAACCATGTGAACGGGAGACGTGTTCAAATATGTCTCAGTTTTCCTCCCCTGGTACTCGGGTGCAACATTCCAGACGCTTTACTAACACTCTCCCCACTTGGAGAGTCAGTCCCTTTAACCTCCTGTTTGGCCCAGTTTGCAATTTCTGTGGAAGATGAACAGGAATAGCGAGAACCAATGAGAGACTAGCTGGAGGTGTCTGGACGGGCAAATTTAACTCTCATTTCCCACCAGGAAGAGGAAATAACCAAAGGCTCAGCGTGCCGTGCCGGAACCAGATTAGGGCCTGAAGCCATCCTGCGGTGTTGCGGCCAGGTCACAAGAAAGCGAGTTGAAGAAAGGAGCTCAGGGGCACTGTAATTCACAAACCTGCAGAGTTATAAATGACAGCTATCGTCCAAAAATAGACTGAAGTAAGGCTGCCAAGAGGACTTGAAAGCGGGGCAGAATTGCAGGAAACCGATTTCAGGAGGTAGACTGGAATTGCATTGAAAGCATAGGAAAAGAGGCAGAACGTCCACAATGATGCACTTGGCCAAAAAGGGCGTATGCGTTTTTTCCTGAATATATTCAGGAAAAAACGCATACGCCCTTTTTGGCCAACCAAGCAAGCTTGCAAAGGAAATCTGCACTACAATGAAGTCTCACTTCCCCCCGGTCAAAAGGGCCATCTGAAAAAAGTGTAAAATCCAGAAAGGCAGGACAGGCCATGGAGAACTGGGAGCCTTGTTATGCTGATGGGCGGGATGTAAATTGCCAACAACCACTCGGGAGAAGTGTATGGTGTTTCCTGAAACATCTAAAAAACAAAGCAACAGAGCCTAGGGCACTGCCACTTATGGTCCTATAGCTTAGGGAAATTAAAATCAAAAAGACACAGCCACCCCAAAGTTTGGGATGCCTCTGTTTACAAGAACCTCGTTTACAGTACAAGTTCAACATCGCAGAAAGTGAAAAATGGATAAAGAAGTTGTGGTATTTACTTACAAAGCAATATCACTCAGCAATGAAATCTAGGTCATCAGGCACTTAGCATCACAATGAGTGGATTCAGGTATGATGATTCTAACTGAGATAAGTCACACAGAAAAAGAAACATCATAAGATATCACTAATACACGGAATGTAAACTTGGCTACACAGGAACTGAATTACAGAACAGAACAGGGTCTCAAATTTAGAAAACCAACTTATGCTTGCTTAAGGGTAAAGGTGAGTTGGGGTGCTGCATAAAACCAGAGATTGAAATGAGCACAGATAAAGTTCCTTAAGTCAAATATGGAATAGACAAGAGCTACTCCTTGCTCAACGAAATGGACTCAACACCGCATATTAAACGCCTAAGAATGTACCTGACTAGTAAGTATCGTAAAACCTATGGATTGCTATGTCTCCAAAAGAGAATCAAGCATGTGTACAGGGGCATAAACGCAGCAGTGATAGGATTGGAGAGGTTCGGTGAGCAAATGAAGACCCTTTGAAGTCATATTGCATGGTACCCATTACACGGGTCTCAACTCTCCAGGTTTAAGGTATTCTTCCTTCAGCTAAAACATGCATGTGGAACCCAAGTATGATCAACCATGTGAACGGGAGACGTGTTCAAATATGTCTCAGTTTTCCTCCCCTGGTACTCGGGTGCAACATTCCAGACGCTTTACTAACACTCTCCCCACTTGGAGAGTCAGCGCCTTTAACCTCCTGTTTGGCCCAGTTTGCAATTTCTGCGGAAGATGAACAGGAATAGCGAGAACCAATGAGAGGCTAGCTGGAGGTGTCTGGACGGGCAAATTTAACTCTCATTTCCCACCAGGAAGAGGAAATAACCAAAGGCTCAGCGTGCCGTGCCGGAACCAGATTAGGGCCTGAAGCCATCCTGCGGTGTTGCGGCCAGGTCACAAGAAAGCGAGTTGAAGAAAGGAGCTCAGGGGCACTGTAATTCACAAACCTGCAGAGTTATAAATGACAGCTATCGTCCAAAAATAGACTGAAGTAAGGCTGCCAAGAGGACTTGAAAGCGGGGCAGAATTGCAGGAAACCGATTTCAGGAGGTAGACTGGAATTGCATTGAAAGCATAGGAAAAGAGGCAGAACGTCCACAATGATGCACTTGGCCAAAAAGGGCGTATGCGTTTTTTCCTGAATATATTCAGGAAAAAACGCATACGCCCTTTTTGGCCAACCAAGCAAGCTTGCAAAGGAAATCTGCACTACAATGAAGTCTCACTTCCCCCCGGTCAAAAGGGCCATCTGAAAAAAGTGTAAAATCCAGAAAGGCAGGACAGGCCATGGAGAACTGGGAGCCTTGTTATGCTGATGGGCGGGATGTAAATTGCCAACAGACACTCGGGAGAAGTGTATGGTGTTTCCTGAAACATCTAAAAAACAAAGCAACAGAGCCTAGGGCACTGCCACTTATGGTCCTATAGTTTAGGGAAATTAAAATCAAAAAGACACAGCCACCCCAAAGTTTGGGACGCCTCTGTTTACAAGAACCTCGTTTACAGTACAAGTTCAACATCGCAGAAAGTGAAAAATGGATAAAGAAGTTGTGGTATTTACTTACAAAGCAATATCACTCAGCAATGAAATCTGTGTCATCAGGCCCTTAGCAGCACAATGAGTGGATTCAGGTATGATGATTCTAACTGAAATAAGTCACACAGAAAAAGAAACATCATAAGATATCAGTAATACACGGAATGTAAACTTGGCTACACAGGAACTGAATTACAGAACAGAACAGGGTCTCAAATTTAGAAAACCAACTTATGCTTGCTTAAGGGTAAAGGTGAGTTGGGGTGCTGCATAAAACCAGAGATTGAAATGAGCACAGATAAAGTTCCTTAAGTCAAATATGGAATAGACAAGAGCTACTCCTTGCTCAACGAAATGGACTCAACACCGCATATTAAACGCCTAAGAATGTACCTGACTAGTAAGTATCGTAAAACCTATGGATTGCTATGTCTCCAAAAGAGAATCAAGCATGTGTACAGGGGCATAAACGCAGCAGTGATAGGATTGGAGAGGTTCGGTGAGCAAATGAAGACCCTTTGAAGTCATATTGCATGGTACCCATTACACGGGTCTCAACTCTCCAAGTTTAAGGTATTCTTCCTTCAGCTAAAACATGCATGTGGAACCTAGAGTATGATCAACCATGTGATCGGGAGACGTGTTCAAATATGTCTCAGTTTTCCTCCCCTGGTACTCGGGTGCAACATTCCAGACGCTTTACTAACACTCTCCCCACTTGGAGAGTCAGCGCCTTTAACCTCCTGTTTGGCCCAGTTTGCAATTTCTGCGGAAGATGAACAGGAATAGCGAGAACCAATGAGAGGCTAGCTGGAGGTGTCTGGACGGGCAAATTTAACTCTCATTTCCCACCAGGAAGAGGAAATAACCAAAGGCTCAGCGTGCCGTACCGGAACCAGATTAGGGCCTGAAGCCATCCTGCGGTGTTGCGGCCAGGTCACAAGAAAGCGAGTTGAAGAAAGGAGCTCAGGGGCACTGTAATTCACAAACCTGCAGAGTTATAAATGACAGCTATCGTCCAAAAATAGACTGAAGTAAGGCTGCCAAGAGGACTTGAAAGCGGGGCAGAATTGCAGGAAACCGATTTCAGGAGGTAGACTGGAATTGCATTGAAAGCATAGGAAAAGAGGCAGAACGTCCACAATGATGCACTTGGCCAAAAAGGGCGTATGCGTTTTTTCATGAATATATTCAGGAAAAAACGCATACGCCCTTTTTGGCCAACCAAGCAAGCTTGCAAAGGAAATCTGCACTACAATGAAGTCTCACTTCCCCCCGGTCAAAAGGGCCATCTGAAAAAAGTGTAAAATCCAGAAAGGCGACAGGCCATGGAGAACTGGGAGCCTTGTTATGCTGATGGGCGGGATGTAAATTGCCAACAGACACTCGGGAGAAGTGTATAGTGTTTCTTGAAACATCTAAAAAACAAAGCAACAGAGCCTAGGGCACTGCCACTTATGGTCCTATAGCTTAGGGAAATTAAAATCAAAAAGACACAGCCACCCCAAAGTTTGGAACGGCTCTGTTTACAAGAACCTCGTTTACAGTACAAGTTCAACATCGCAGAAAGTGAAAAATGGATAAAGAACTTGTGGTACTTACGTACAATGCAGTATCACTCAGCAATGAAATCTATGTCATCAGGCCCTTAGCAGCATAATGAGTAGATTCAGGTACGATGATTCTAACTGAAATAAGTCACACAGAAAAAGAAACATCATAAGATATCACTAATACACGGAATGTAAACTTGGCTACACAGGAACTGAATTACAGAACAGAACAGGGTCTCAAATTTAGAAAACCAACTTATGCTTGCTTAAGGGTAAAGGTGAGTTGGGGTGCTGCATAAAACCAGAGATTGAAATGAGCACAGATAAAGTTCCTTAAGTCAAATATGGAATAGACAAGAGCTACTCCTTGCTCAACGAAATGGACTCAACACCGCATATTAAACGCCTAAGAATGTACCTGACTAGTAAGTATCGTAAAACCTATGGATTGCTATGTCTCCAAAAGAGAATCAAGCATGTGTACAGGGGCATAAACGCAGCAGTGATAGGATTGGAGAGGTTCGGTGAGCAAATGAAGACCCTTTGAAGTCATATTGCATGGTACCCATTACACGGGTCTCAACTCTCCAGGTTTAAGGTATTCTTCCTTCAGCTAAAACATGCATGTGGAACCCAGAGTATGATCAACCATGTGATCGGGAGACGTGTTCAAATATGTCTCAGTTTTACTCCCCTGGTACTCGGGTGCAACATTCCAGACGCTTTACTAACACTCTCCCCACTTGGAGAGTCAGCGCCTTTAACCTCCTGTTTGGCACAGTTTGCAATTTCTGCGGAAGATGAACAGGAATAGCGAGAACCAATGAGAGGCTAGCTGGAGGTGTCTGGACGGGCAAATTTAACTCTCATTTCCCACCAGGAAGAGGAAATAACCAAAGGCTCAGCGTGCCGTACCGGAACCAGATTAGGGCCAGAAGCCATCCTGCGGTGTTGCGGCCAGCTCAAAAGAAAGCGAGTTGAAGAAAGGAGCTAAGGGGCACTGTAATTCACAAACCTGCAGAGTTATAAATGACAGCTATCGTCCAAAAATAGACTGAAGTAAGGCTGCCAAGAGGACTTGAAAGCGGGGCAGAATTGCAGGAAACCGATTTCAGGAGGTAGACTGGAATTGCATTGAAAGCATAGGAAAAGAGGCAGAACGTCCACAATGATGCACTTGGCCAAAAAGGGCGTATGCGTTTTTTCCTGAATATATTCAGGAAAAAACGCATACGCCCTTTTTGGCCAACCAAGCAAGCTTGCAAAGGAAATCTGCACTACAATGAAGTCTCACTATCCCCCGGTCAAAAGGGCCATCTGAAAAAAGTGTAAAACCCAGAAAGGCAGGACAGGCCATGGAGAACTGGGAGCCTTGTTATGCTGATGGGCGGGATGTAAATTGCCAACAACCACTCGGGAGAAGTGTATGGTGTTTCCTGAAACATCTAAAAAAGAAAGCAACAGAGCCTAGGGCACTTCCACTTATGGTCCTATAGCTTAGGGAAATTAAAATCAAAAAGACACAGCCACCCCAAAGTTTGGGACGCCTCTGTTTACAAGAACCTCGTTTACAGTACAAGTTCAACATCGCAGAAAGTGAAAAATGGATAAAGAAGTTGTGGTATTTACTTACAAAGCAATATCACTCAGCAATGAAATCTATGTCATCAGGCCCTTAGCATCACAATGAGTGGATTCAGGTATGATGACTCAAACTGAAATAAGTCACACAGAAAAAGAAACATCATAAGATATCAGTAATACACGGAATGTAAACTTGGCTACACAGGAACTGAATTACAGAACAGAACAGGGCCTCAAATTTAGAAAAACAACTTATTCTTGCTTAAAGGTAAAGGTGAGTTGGGGTGCTGCATAAAACCAGAGATTGAAATGAGCACAGATAAAGTTCCTTAAGCCAAATATGGAATAGACAAGAGCTACTCCTTGCTCAACGATATGGACTCAACACCCCATATTAAACGCCTAAGAATGTACCTGACTAGTAAGTATCTTAAAACCTATGGATTGCTATGTCTCCGAAAGAGAATCAAGCATGTGTACAGGGGCATAAATGCAGCAGTGATAGGATTGGAGAGGTTCGGTGTGCAAATGAAGACCCTTTGAAGTCATATTGCATGGTACCCATTACACGGGTCTTAACTTTCCAGGTTTAAGATATTCTTCCTTCAGCTAAAACATGCATGTGGAACCCAAGTATGATCAACCATGTGAACGGGAGACGTGTTCAAATATGTCTCAGTTTTCCTCCCCTGGTACTCGGGTGCAACATTCCAGACGCTTTACTAACACTCTCCCCACTTGGAGAGTCAGTCCCTTTAACCTCCTGTTTGGCCCAGTTTGCAATTTCTGTGGAAGATGAACAGGAATAGCGAGAACCAATGAGAGACTAGCTGGAGGTGTCTGGACGGGCAAATTTAACTCTCATTTCCCACCAGGAAGAGGAAATAACCAAAGGCTCAGCGTGCCGTGCCGGAACCAGATTAGGGCCTGAAGCCATCCTGCGGTGTTGCGGCCAGGTCACAAGAAAGCGAGTTGAAGAAAGGAGCTCAGGGGCACTGTAATTCACAAACCTGCAGAGTTATAAATGACAGCTATCGTCCAAAAATAGACTGAAGTAAGGCTGCCAAGAGGACTTGAAAGCGGGGCAGAATTGCAGGAAACCGATTTCAGGAGGTAGACTGGAATTGCATTGAAAGCATAGGAAAAGAGGCAGAACGTCCACAATGATGCACTTGGCCAAAAAGGGCATATGCGTTTTTTCCTGAATATATTCAGGAAAAAACGCATACGCCCTTTTTGGCCAACCAAGCAAGCTTGCAAAGGAAATCTGCACTACAATGAAGTCTCACTTCCCCCCGGTCAAAAGGGCCATCTGAAAAAAGTGTAAAATCCAGAAAGGCAGGACAGGCCATGGAGAACTGGGAGCCTTGTTATGCTGATGGGCGGGATGTAAATTGCCAACAACCACTCGGGAGAAGTGTATGGTGTTTCCTGAAACATCTAAAAAACAAAGCAACAGAGCCTAGGGCACTGCCACTTATGGTCCTATAGCTTAGGGAAATTAAAATCAAAAAGACACAGCCACCCCAAAGTTTGGGATGCCTCTGTTTACAAGAACCTCGTTTACAGTACAAGTTCAACATCGCAGAAAGTGAAAAATGGATAAAGAAGTTGTGGTATTTACTTACAAAGCAATATCACTCAGCAATGAAATCTAGGTCATCAGGCACTTAGCATCACAATGAGTGGATTCAGGTATGATGATTCTAACTGAGATAAGTCACACAGAAAAAGAAACATCATAAGATATCACTAATACACGGAATGTAAACTTGGCTACACAGGAACTGAATTACAGAACAGAACAGGGTCTCAAATTTAGAAAACCAACTTATGCTTGCTTAAGGGTAAAGGTGAGTTGGGGTGCTGCATAAAACCAGAGATTGAAATGAGCACAGATAAAGTTCCTTAAGTCAAATATGGAATAGACAAGAGCTACTCCTTGCTCAACGAAATGGACTCAACACCGCATATTAAACGCCTAAGAATGTACCTGACTAGTAAGTATCGTAAAACCTATGGATTGCTATGTCTCCAAAAGAGAATCAAGCATGTGTACAGGGGCATAAACGCAGCAGTGATAGGATTGGAGAGGTTCGGTGAGCAAATGAAGACCCTTTGAAGTCATATTGCATGGTACCCATTACACGGGTCTTAACTCTCCAGGTTTAAGGTATTCTTCCTTCAGCTAAAACATGCATGTGGAACCCAAGTATGATCAACCATGTGAACGGGAGACGTGTTCAAATATGTCTCAGTTTTCCTCCCCTGGTACTCGGGTGCAACATTCCAGACGCTTTACTAACACTCTCCCCACTTGGAGAGTCAGCGCCTTTAACCTCCTGTTTGGCCCAGTTTGCAATTTCTGCGGAAGATGAACAGGAATAGCGAGAACCAATGAGAGGCTAGCTGGAGGTGTCTGGACGGGCAAATTTAACTCTCATTTCCCACCAGGAAGAGGAAATAACCAAAGGCTCAGCGTGCCGTGCCGGAACCAGATTAGGGCCTGAAGCCATCCTGCGGTGTTGCGGCCAGGTCACAAGAAAGCGAGTTGAAGAAAGGAGCTCAGGGGCACTGTAATTCACAAACCTGCAGAGTTATAAATGACAGCTATCGTCCAAAAATAGACTGAAGTAAGGCTGCCAAGAGGACTTGAAAGCGGGGCAGAATTGCAGGAAACCGATTTCAGGAGGTAGACTGGAATTGCATTGAAAGCATAGGAAAAGAGGCAGAACGTCCACAATGATGCACTTGGCCAAAAAGGGCGTATGCGTTTTTTCCTGAATATATTCAGGAAAAAACGCATACGCCCTTTTTGGCCAACCAAGCAAGCTTGCAAAGGAAATCTGCACTACAATGAAGTCTCACTTCCCCCCGGTCAAAAGGGCCATCTGAAAAAAGTGTAAAATCCAGAAAGGCAGGACAGGCCATGGAGAACTGGGAGCCTTGTTATGCTGATGGGCGGGATGTGAATTGCCAACAGACACTCGGGAGAAGTGTATGGTGTTTCCTGAAACATCTAAAAAACAAAGCAACAGAGCCTAGGGCACTGCCACTTATGGTCCTATAGTTTAGGGAAATTAAAATCAAAAAGACACAGCCACCCCAAAGTTTGGGACGCCTCTGTTTACAAGAACCTCGTTTACAGTACAAGTTCAACATCGCAGAAAGTGAAAAATGGATAAAGAAGTTGTGGTATTTACTTACAAAGCAATATCACTCAGCAATGAAATCTGTGTCATCAGGCCCTTAGCAGCACAATGAGTGGATTCAGGTATGATGATTCTAACTGAAATAAGTCACACAGAAAAAGAAACATCATAAGATATCAGTAATACACGGAATGTAAACTTGGCTACACAGGAACTGAATTACAGAACAGAACAGGGTCTCAAATTTAGAAAACCAACTTATGCTTGCTTAAGGGTAAAGGTGAGTTGGGGTGCTGCATAAAACCAGAGATTGAAATGAGCACAGATAAAGTTCCTTAAGTCAAATATGGAATAGACAAGAGCTACTCCTTGCTCAACGAAATGGACTCAACACCGCATATTAAACGCCTAAGAATGTACCTGACTAGTAAGTATCGTAAAACCTATGGATTGCTATGTCTCCAAAAGAGAATCAAGCATGTGTACAGGGGCATAAACGCAGCAGTGATAGGATTGGAGAGGTTCGGTGAGCAAATGAAGACCCTTTGAAGTCATATTGCATGGTACCCATTACACGGGTCTTAACTCTCCAAGTTTAAGGTATTCTTCCTTCAGCTAAAACATGCATGTGGAACCCAAGTATGATCAACCATGTGAACGGGAGACGTGTTCAAATATGTCTCAGTTTTCCTCCCCTGGTACTCGGGTGCAACATTCCAGACGCTTTACTAACACTCTCCCCACTTGGAGAGTCAGCGCCTTTAACCTCCTGTTTGGCCCAGTTTGCAATTTCTGCGGAAGATGAACAGGAATAGCGAGAACCAATGAGAGGCTAGCTGGAGGTGTCTGGACGGGCAAATTTAACTCTCATTTCCCACCAGGAAGAGGAAATAACCAAAGGCTCAGCGTGCCGTACCGGAACCAGATTAGGGCCTGAAGCCATCCTGCGGTGTTGCGGCCAGGTCACAAGAAAGCGAGTTGAAGAAAGGAGCTCAGGGGCACTGTAATTCACAAACCTGCAGAGTTATAAATGACAGCTATCGTCCAAAAATAGACTGAAGTAAGGCTGCCAAGAGGACTTGAAAGCGGGGCAGAATTGCAGGAAACCGATTTCAGGAGGTAGACTGGAATTGCATTGAAAGCATAGGAAAAGAGGCAGAACGTCCACAATGATGCACTTGGCCAAAAAGGGCGTATGCGTTTTTTCATGAATATATTCAGGAAAAAACGCATACGCCCTTTTTGGCCAACCAAGCAAGCTTGCAAAGGAAATCTGCACTACAATGAAGTCTCACTTCCCCCCGGTCAAAAGGGCCATCTGAAAAAAGTGTAAAATCCAGAAAGGCAGGACAGGCCATGGAGAACTGGGAGCCTTGTTATGCTGATGGGCGGGATGTACATTGCCAACAGACACTCGGGAGAAGTGTATGGTGTTTCCTGAAACATCTAAAAAACAAAGCAACAGAGCCTAGGGCACTGCCACTTATGGTCCTATAGCTTAGGGAAATTAAAATCAAAAAGACACAGCCACCCCAAAGTTTGGAACGGCTCTGTTTACAAGAACCTCGTTTACAGTACAAGTTCAACATCGCAGGAAGTGAAAAATGGATAAAGAAGTTGTGGTATTTACTTACAAAGCAATATCACTCAGCAATGAAATCTATGTCATCAGGCCCTTAGCATCACAATGAGTGGATTCAGGTATGATGATTCTAACTGAAATAAGTCACACAGAAAAAGAAACATCATAAGATATCAGTAATACACGGAATGGAAACTTGGCTACACAGGAACTGAATTACAGAACAGAACAGGGTCTCAAATTTAGAAAACCAACTTATGCTTGCTTAAGGGTAAAGGTGAGTTGGGGTGCTGCATAAAACCAGAGATTGAAATGAGCACAGATAAAGTTCCTTAAGTCAAATATGGAATAGACAAGAGCTACTCCTTGCTCAACGAAATGGACTCAACACCGCATATTAAACGCCTAAGAATGTACCTGACTAGTAAGTATCGTAAAACCTATGGATTGCTATGTCTCCAAAAGAGAATCAAGCATGTGTACAGGGGCATAAACGCAGCAGTGATAGGATTGGAGAGGTTCGGTGAGCAAATGAAGACCCTTTGAAGTCATATTGCATGGTACCCATTACACGGGTCTCAACTCTCCAGGTTTAAGGTATTCTTCCTTCAGCTAAAACATGCATGTGGAACCCAGAGTATGATCAACCATGTGATCGGGAGACGTGTTCAAATATGTCTCAGTTTTCCTCCCCTGGTACTCGGGTGCAACATTCCAGACGCTTTACTAACACTCTCCCCACTTGGAGAGTCAGCGCCTTTAACCTCCTGTTTGGCACAGTTTGCAATTTCTGCGGAAGATGAACAGGAATAGCGAGAACCAATGAGAGGCTAGCTGGAGGTGTCTGGACGGGCAAATTTAACTCTCATTTCCCACCAGGAAGAGGAAATAACCAAAGGCTCAGCGTGCCGTACCGGAACCAGATTAGGGCGTGAAGCCATCTTGCGGTGTTGCGGCCAGCTCAAAAGAAAGCGAGTTGAAGAAAGGAGCTCAGGGGCACTGTAATGCACAAACCTGCAGAGTTATAAATGACAGCTATCGTCCAAAAATATACTGAAGTAAGGCTGCCAAGAGGACTTGAAAGCGGGGCAGAATTGCAGGAAACCGATTTCAGGAGGTAGACTGGAATTGCATTGAAAGCATAGGAAAAGAGGCAGAACGTCCACAATGATGCACTTGGCCAAAAAGGGCGTATGCGTTTTTTCCTGAATATATTCAGGAAAAAACGCATACGCACTTTTTGGCCAACCAAGCAAGCTTGCAAAGGAAATCTGAACTACAATGAAGTCTCACTATCCCCCGGTCAAAAGGGCCATCTGAAAAAAGTGTAAAACCCAGAAAGGCAGGACAGGCCATGGAGAACTGGGAGCCTTGTTATGCTGATGGGCGGGATGTAAATTGCCAACAACCACTTGGGAGAAGTGTATGGTGTTTCCTGAAACATCTAAAAAACAAAGCAACAGAACCTAGGGCACTTCCACTTATGGTCCTATAGCTTAGGGAAATTAAAATCAAAAAGACACAGCCACCCCAAAGTTTGGAACGGCTCTGTTTACAAGAACCTCGTTTACAGTACAAGTTCAACATCGCAGGAAGTGAAAAATGGATAAAGAAGTTGTGGTATTTACTTACAAAGCAATATCACTCAGCAATGAAATCTGTGTCATCAGGCCCTTAGCAGCACAAAGAGTGGATTCAGGTATGATGATTCTAACTGAAATAAGTCACACAGAAAAAGAAACATCATAAGATATCAGTAATACACGGAATGTAAACATGGCTACACAGGAACTGAATTACAGAACAGAACAGGGTCTCAAATTTAGAAAAACAACTTATGCTTGCTTAAGGGTAAAGGTGAGTTGGGGTGCTGCATAAAACCAGAGATTGAAATGAGCACAGATAAAGTTCCTTAAGTCAAATATGGAATAGACAAGAGCTACTCCTTGCTCAATGAAATGGACTCAACACCCCATATTAAACGCCTAAGAATGTACCTGACTAGTAAGTATCTTAAAACCTATGGATTGCTATGTCTCCGAAAGAGAATCAAGCATGTGTACAGGGGCATAAACGCAGCAGTGATAGGATTGGAGAGGTTCGGTGAGCAAATGAAGACCCTTTGAAGTCATATTGCATGGTACCCATTACACGGGTTTCAACTACCCAGGTTTAAGGTATTCTTCCTTCAGCTAAAACATGCATGTGGAACCTAGAGTATGATCAACCATGTGATCGGGAGACGTGTTCAAATATGTCTCAGTTTTCCTCCCCTGGTACTCGGGTGCAACATTCCAGACGCTTTACTAACACTCTCCCCACTTGGAGAGTCAGTCCCTTTAACCTCCTGTTTGGCCCAGTTTGCAATTTCTGCGGAAGATGAACAGGAATAGCGAGAACCAATGAGAGGCTAGCTGGAGGTGTCTGGACGGGCAAATTTAACTCTCATTTCCCACCAGGAAGAGGAATTAACCAAAGGCTCAGCGTGCCGTGCCGGAACCAGATTAGGGCCTGAAGCCATCCTGTGGTGTTGCGGCCAGGTCACAAGAAAGCGAGTTGAAGAAAGGAGCTCAGGGGCACTGTAATTCACAAACCTGCAGAGTTATAAATGACAGCTATCGTCCAAAAATAGACTGAAGTAAGGCTGCCAAGAGGACTTGAAAGCGGGGCAGAATTGCAGGAAACCGATTTCAGGAGGTAGACTGGAATTGCATTGAAAGCATAGGAAAAGAGGCAGAACGTCCACAATGATGCACTTGGCCAAAAAGGGCGTATGCGTTTTGTCCTGAATATATTCAGGAAAAAACGCATACGCCCTTTTTGGCAAACCAAGCAAGCTTGCAAAGGAAATCTGCACTACAATGAAGTCTCACTTCCCCCCGGTCAAAAGGGCCATCTGAAAAAAGTGTAAAATCCAGAAAGGCAACAGGCCATTGAGAACTGGGAGCCTTGTTATGCTGATGGGCGGGATGTAAATTGCCAACAGACACTTGGGAGAAGTGTATGGTGTTTCCTGAAACATCTAAAAAACAAAGCAACAGAGCCTAGGGCACTTCCACTTATGGTCCTATAGCTTAGGGAAATTAAAATCAAAAAGACACAGCCACCCCAAAGTTTGGAACGGCTCTGTTTACAAGAACCTCATTTACAGTACAAGTTCAACATCGCAGGAAGTGAAAAATGGATAAAGAAGTTGTGGTATTTACTTACAAAGCAATATCACTCAGCAATGAAATCTGTGTCATCAGGCCCTTAGCAGCACAATGAGTGGATTCAGGTATGATGATTCTAACTGAAATAAGTCACACAGAAAAAGAAACATCATAAGATATCAGTAATACACGGAATGTAAACTTGGCTACACAGGAACTGAATTACAGAACAGAACAGGGTCTCAAATTTAGAAAACCAACTTATGCTTGCTTAACGGTAAAGGTGAGTTGGGGTGCTGCATAAAACCAGAGATTGAAATGAGCACAGATAAAGTTCCTTAAGTCAAATATGGAATAGACAAGAGCTACTCCTTGCTCAACGAAATGGACTCAACACCCCATATTAAACGCCTAAGAATGTACCTGACTAGTAAGTATCTTAAAACCTATGGATTGCTATGTCTCCGAAAGAGAATCAAGCATGTGTACAGGGGCATAAACGCAGCAGTGATAGGATTGGAGAGGTTCGGTGAGCAAATGAAGACCCTTTGAAGTCATATTGCATGGTACCCATTCCACGGGTTTCAACTACCCAGGTTTAAGGTATTCTTCCTTCAGCTAAAACATGCATGTGGAACCTAGAGTATGATCAACCATGTGATCGGGAGACGTGTTCAAATATGTCTCAGTTTTCCTCCCCTGGTACTCGGGTGCAACATTCCAGACGCTTTACTTACACTCTCCCCACTTGGAGAGTCAGTCCCTTTAACCTCCTGTTTGGCCCAGTTTGCAATTTCTGCGGAAGATGAACAGGAATAGCGAGAACCAATGAGAGACTAGCTGGAGGTGTCTGGACGGGCAAATTTAACTCTCATTTCCCACCAGGAAGAGGAATTAACCAAAGGCTCAGCATGCCGGGCCGGAACCAGATTAGGGCCTGAAGCCATCCTGCGGTGTTGCGGCCAGGTCACAAGAAAGTGAGTTGAAGAAAGGAGCTCAGGGGCACTGTAATTCACAAACCTGCAGAGTTATAAATGACAGCTATCATCCAAAAATAGACTGAAGTAAGGCTGCCAAGAGGACTTGAAAGTGGGGCAGAATTGCAGGAAACCGATTTCAGGAGGTAGACTGGAATTGCATTGAAAGCATAGGAAAAGAGGCAGAACGTCCACAATGATGCACTTGGCCAAAAAGGGCGTATGCGTTTTTTCCTGAATATATTCAGGAAAAAACGCATACGCCCTTTTTGGCCAACCAAGCAAGCTTGCAAAGGAAATCTGCACTACAATGAAGTCTCACTTCCCCCCGGTCAAAAGGGCCATCTGAAAAAAGTGTAAAATCCAGAAAGGCAACAGGCCATTGAGAACTGGGAGCCTTGTTATGCTGATGGGCTTGATGTAAATTACCAACAGACACTCGGGAGAAGTGTATGGTGTTTCCTGAAACATCTAAAAAACAAAGCAACAGAACCTAGGGCACTTCCACTTATGGTCCTATAGCTTAGGGAAATTAAAATCAAAAAGACACAGCCACCCCAAAGTTTGGAACGGCTCTGTTTACAAGAACCTCGTTTACAGTACAAGTTCAACATCGCAGAAAGTGAAAAATGGATAAAGAAGTTGTGGTATTCACTTACAAAGCAATATCACTCAGCAATGAAATCTATGTCATCAGGCCCTTAGCAGCACAATGAGTGGATTCAGGTATGATGATTCTAACTGAAATAAGTCACACAGAAAAAGAAACATCATAAGATATCAGTAATACACGGAATGTAAACTTGGCTACACAGGAACTGAATTACAGAACAGAACAGGGTCTCAAATTTAGAAAAACAACTTATGCTTGCTTAAGGGTAAAGGTGAGTTGGGGTGCTGCATAAAACCAGAGATTGAAATGAGCACAGATAAAGTTCCTTAAGCCAAATATGGAATAGACAAGAGCTACTCCTTGCTCAACGAAATGGACTCAACACCGCATATTAAACGCCTAAGAATGTACCTGACTTGTAAGTATCTTAAAACCTATGGATTGCTATGTCTCCGAAAGAGAATCAAGCATGTGTACAGGGGCATAAACGCAGCAGTGATAGGATTGGAGAGGTTCGGTGAGCAAATGAAGACCCTTTGAAGTCATATTGCATGGTACCCATTCCACGGGTTTCAACTACCCAGGTTTAAGGTATTCTTCCTTCAGCTAAAACATGCATGTGGAACCTAGAGTATGATCAACCATGTGATCGGGAGACGTGTTCAAATATTTCTCAGTTTTCCTCCCCTGGTACTCGGGTGCAACATTCCAGACGCTTTACTAACACTCTCCCCACTTGGAGAGTCAGCGCCTTTAACCTCCTGTTTGGCCCAGTTTGCAATTTCTGCGGAAGATGAACAGGAATAGCGAGAACCAATGAGAGGCTAGCTAGAGGTGTCTGGACGGGCAAATTTAACTCTCATTTCCCACCAGGAAGAGGAAATAACCAAAGGCTCAGCGTGCCGTACCGGAACCAGATTAGGGCCTTAAGCCATCCTGCTGTGTTGCGGCCAGCTCAAAAGAAAGCGAGTTGAAGAAAGGAGCTCAGGGGCACTGTAATTCACAAACCTGCAGAGGTATAAATGACAGCTATCGTCCAAAAATAGACTGAAGTAAGGCTGCCAAGAGGACTTGAAAGCGGGGCAGAATTGCAGGAAACCGATTTCAGGAGGTAGACTGGAATTGCATTGAAAGCATAGGAAAAGAGGCAGAACGTCCACAATGATGCACTTGGCCAAAAAGGGCGTATGCGTTTTTTCCTGAATATATTCAGGAAAAAACGCATACACACTTTTTGGCCAACCAAGCAAGCTTGCAAAGGAAATCTGCACTACAATGAAGTCTCACTTCCCCCCGGTCAAAAGGGCCATCTGAAAAAAGTGTAAAATCCAGAAAGGCAGGACAGGTCATAGAGAACTGGGAGCCTTGTTATGCTGATGGGCGGGATGTAAATTGCCAACAACCACTTGGGAGAAGTGTATGGTGTTTCCTGAAACATCTAAAAAACAAAGCAACAGAACCTAGGGCACTTCCACTTATGGTCCTATAGCTTAGGGAAATTAAAATCAAAAAGACACAGCCACCCCAAAGTTTGGAACGGCTCTGTTTACAAGAACCTCGTTTACAGTACAAGTTCAACATCGCAGAAAGTGAAAAATGGATAAAGAAGTTGTGGTATTTACTTACAAAGCAATATCACTCAGCAATGAAATCTGTGTCATCAGACCCTTAGCAGCACAATGAGTGGATTCAGGTATGATGATTCTAACTGAAGTAAGTCACACAGAAAAAGAAACATCATAAGATATCAGTAATACACGGAATGTAAACTTGGCTACACAGGAACTGAATTACAGAACAGAACAGGGTCTCAAATTTAGAAAACCAACTTATGCTTGCTTAAGGGTAAAGGTGAGTTGGGGTGCTGCATAAAACCAGAGATTGAAATGAGCACAGATAAAGTTCCTTAAGTCAAATATGGAATAGACAAGAGCTACTCCTTGCTCAACGAAATGGACTCAACACCGCATATTAAACGCCTAAGAATGTACCTGACTAGTAAGTATCTTAAAACCTATGGATTGCTATGTCTCCGAAAGAGAATCAAGCATGTGTACAGGGGCATAAACGCAGCAGTGATAGGATTGGAGAGGTTCGGTGAGCAAATGAAGACCCTTTGAAGTCA
Organism: Delphinus delphis; assembly: GCF_949987515.2. NCBI lineage: Eukaryota > Metazoa > Chordata > Mammalia > Artiodactyla > Delphinidae > Delphinus > Delphinus delphis. The sequence continues at coordinate 64,148 of NW_027192789.1, read as the reverse complement.
TATTGCATGGTACCCATTCCACGGGTTTCAACTACCCAGGTTTAAGGTATTCTTCCTTCAGCTAAAACATGCATGTGGAACCTAGAGTATGATCAACCATGTGATCGGGAGACGTGTTCAAATATGTCTCAGTTTTCCTCCCCTGGTACTCGGGTGCAACATTCCAGACGCTTTACTAACACTCTCCCCACTTGGAGAGTCAGTCCCTTTAACCTCCTGTTTGGCCCAGTTTGCAATTTCTGCGGAAGATGAACAGGAATAGCGAGAACCAATGAGAGGCTAGCTGGAGGTGTCTGGACGGGCAAATTTAACTCTCATTTCCCACCAGGAAGAGGAATTAACCAAAGGCTCAGCGTGCCGTGCCGGAACCAGATTAGGGCCTGAAGCCATCCTGTGGTGTTGCGGCCAGGTCACAAGAAAGCGAGTTGAAGAAAGGAGCTCAGGGGCACTGTAATTCACAAACCTGCAGAGTTATAAATGACAGCTATCGTCCAAAAATAGACTGAAGTAAGGCTGCCAAGAGGACTTGAAAGCGGGGCAGAATTGCAGGAAACCGATTTCAGGAGGTAGACTGGAATTGCATTGAAAGCATAGGAAAAGAGGCAGAACGTCCACAATGATGCACTTGGCCAAAAAGGGCGTATGCGTTTTGTCCTGAATATATTCAGGAAAAAACGCATACGCCCTTTTTGGCAAACCAAGCAAGCTTGCAAAGGAAATCTGCACTACAATGAAGTCTCACTTCCCCCCGGTCAAAAGGGCCATCTGAAAAAAGTGTAAAATCCAGAAAGGCAACAGGCCATTGAGAACTGGGAGCCTTGTTATGCTGATGGGCGGGATGTAAATTGCCAACAGACACTTGGGAGAAGTGTATGGTATTTCCTGAAACATCTAAAAAACAAAGCAACAGAGCCTAGGGCACTTCCACTTATGGTCCTATAGCTTAGGGAAATTAAAATCAAAAAGACACAGCCACCCCAAAGTTTGGAACGGCTCTGTTTACAAGAACCTCATTTACAGTACAAGTTCAACATCGCAGGAAGTGAAAAATGGATAAAGAAGTTGTGGTATTTACTTACAAAGCAATATCACTCAGCAATGAAATCTGTGTCATCAGGCCCTTAGCAGCACAATGAGTGGATTCAGGTATGATGATTCTAACTGAAATAAGTCACACAGAAAAAGAAACATCATAAGATATCAGTAATACACGGAATGTAAACTTGGCTACACAGGAACTGAATTACAGAACAGAACAGGGTCTCAAATTTAGAAAACCAACTTATGCTTGCTTAACGGTAAAGGTGAGTTGGGGTGCTGCATAAAACCAGAGATTGAAATGAGCACAGATAAAGTTCCTTAAGTCAAATATGGAATAGACAAGAGCTACTCCTTGCTCAACGAAATGGACTCAACACCCCATATTAAACGCCTAAGAATGTACCTGACTAGTAAGTATCTTAAAACCTATGGATTGCTATGTCTCCGAAAGAGAATCAAGCATGTGTACAGGGGCATAAACGCAGCAGTGATAGGATTGGAGAGGTTCGGTGAGCAAATGAAGACCCTTTGAAGTCATATTGCATGGTACCCATTCCACGGGTTTCAACTACCCAGGTTTAAGGTATTCTTCCTTCAGCTAAAACATGCATGTGGAACCTAGAGTATGATCAACCATGTGATCGGGAGACGTGTTCAAATATGTCTCAGTTTTCCTCCCCTGGTACTCGGGTGCAACATTCCAGACGCTTTACTTACACTCTCCCCACTTGGAGAGTCAGTCCCTTTAACCTCCTGTTTGGCCCAGTTTGCAATTTCTGCGGAAGATGAACAGGAATAGCGAGAACCAATGAGAGACTAGCTGGAGGTGTCTGGACGGGCAAATTTAACTCTCATTTCCCACCAGGAAGAGGAATTAACCAAAGGCTCAGCATGCCGGGCCGGAACCAGATTAGGGCCTGAAGCCATCCTGCGGTGTTGCGGCCAGGTCACAAGAAAGTGAGTTGAAGAAAGGAGCTCAGGGGCACTGTAATTCACAAACCTGCAGAGTTATAAATGACAGCTATCATCCAAAAATAGACTGAAGTAAGGCTGCCAAGAGGACTTGAAAGCGGGGCAGAATTGCAGGAAACCGATTTCAGGAGGTAGACTGGAATTGCATTGAAAGCATAGGAAAAGAGGCAGAACGTCCACAATGATGCACTTGGCCAAAAAGGGCGTATGCGTTTTTTCCTGAATATATTCAGGAAAAAACGCATACGCCCTTTTTGGCCAACCAAGCAAGCTTGCAAAGGAAATCTGCACTACAATGAAGTCTCACTTCCCCCCGGTCAAAAGGGCCATCTGAAAAAAGTGTAAAATCCAGAAAGGCAACAGGCCATTGAGAACTGGGAGCCTTGTTATGCTGATGGGCTTGATGTAAATTACCAACAGACACTCGGGAGAAGTGTATGGTGTTTCCTGAAACATCTAAAAAACAAAGCAACAGAACCTAGGGCACTTCCACTTATGGTCCTATAGCTTAGGGAAATTAAAATCAAAAAGACACAGCCACCCCAAAGTTTGGAACGGCTCTGTTTACAAGAACCTCGTTTACAGTACAAGTTCAACATCGCAGAAAGTGAAAAATGGATAAAGAAGTTGTGGTATTTACTTACAAAGCAATATCACTCAGCAATGAAATCTGTGTCATCAGGCCCTTAGCAGCACAATGAGTGGATTCAGGTATGATGATTCTAACTGAAATAAGTCACACAGAAAAAGAAACATCATAAGATATCAGTAATACACGGAATGTAAACTTGGCTACACAGGAACTGAATTACAGAACAGAACAGGGTCTCAAATTTAGAAAAACAACTTATGCTTGCTTAAGGGTAAAGGTGAGTTGGGGTGCTGCATAAAACCAGAGATTGAAATGAGCACAGATAAAGTTCCTTAAGCCAAATATGGAATAGACAAGAGCTACTCCTTGCTCAACGAAATGGACTCAACACCGCATATTAAACGCCTAAGAATGTACCTGACTAGTAAGTATCTTAAAACCTATGGATTGCTATGTCTCCGAAAGAGAATCAAGCATGTGTACAGGGGCATAAACGCAGCAGTGATAGGATTGGAGAGGTTCGGTGAGCAAATGAAGACCCTTTGAAGTCATATTGCATGGTACCCATTCCACGGGTTTCAACTACCCAGGTTTAAGGTATTCTTCCTTCAGCTAAAACATGCATGTGGAACCTAGAGTATGATCAACCATGTGATCGGGAGACGTGTTCAAATATTTCTCAGTTTTCCTCCCCTGGTACTCGGGTGCAACATTCCAGACGCTTTACTAACACTCTCCCCACTTGGAGAGTCAGCGCCTTTAACCTCCTGTTTGGCCCAGTTTGCAATTTCTGCGGAAGATGAACAGGAATAGCGAGAACCAATGAGAGGCTAGCTAGAGGTGTCTGGACGGGCAAATTTAACTCTCATTTCCCACCAGGAAGAGGAAATAACCAAAGGCTCAGCGTGCCGTACCGGAACCAGATTAGGGCCTGAAGCCATCCTGCTGTGTTGCGGCCAGCTCAAAAGAAAGCGAGTTGAAGAAAGGAGCTCAGGGGCACTGTAATTCACAAACCTGCAGAGGTATAAATGACAGCTATCGTCCAAAAATAGACTGAAGTAAGGCTGCCAAGAGGACTTGAAAGCGGGGCAGAATTGCAGGAAACCGATTTCAGGAGGTAGACTGGAATTGCATTGAAAGCATAGGAAAAGAGGCAGAACGTCCACAATGATGCACTTGGCCAAAAAGGGCGTATGCGTTTTTTCCTGAATATATTCAGGAAAAAACGCATACACACTTTTTGGCCAACCAAGCAAGCTTGCAAAGGAAATCTGCACTACAATGAAGTCTCACTTCCCCCCGGTCAAAAGGGCCATCTGAAAAAAGTGTAAAATCCAGAAAGGCAGGACAGGTCATGGAGAACTGGGAGCCTTGTTATGCTGATGGGCGGGATGTAAATTGCCAACAACCACTTGGGAGAAGTGTATGGTGTTTCCTGAAACATCTAAAAAACAAAGCAACAGAACCTAGGGCACTTCCACTTATGGTCCTATAGCTTAGGGAAATTAAAATCAAAAAGACACAGCCACCCCAAAGTTTGGAACGGCTCTGTTTACAAGAACCTCGTTTACAGTACAAGTTCAACATCGCAGAAAGTGAAAAATGGATAAAGAAGTTGTGGTATTTACTTACAAAGCAATATCACTCAGCAATGAAATCTGTGTCATCAGACCCTTAGCAGCACAATGAGTGGATTCAGGTATGATGATTCTAACTGAAGTAAGTCACACAGAAAAAGAAACATCATAAGATATCAGTAATACACGGAATGTAAACTTGGCTACACAGGAACTGAATTACAGAACAGAACAGGGTCTCAAATTTAGAAAACCAACTTATGCTTGCTTAAGGGTAAAGGTGAGTTGGGGTGCTGCATAAAACCAGAGATTGAAATGAGCACAGATAAAGTTCCTTAAGTCAAATATGGAATAGACAAGAGCTACTCCTTGCTCAACGAAATGGACTCAACACCGCATATTAAACGCCTAAGAATGTACCTGACTAGTAAGTATCTTAAAACCTATGGATTGCTATGTCTCCGAAAGAGAATCAAGCATGTGTACAGGGGCATAAACGCAGCAGTGATAGGATTGGAGAGGTTCGGTGAGCAAATGAAGACCCTTTGAAGTCATATTGCATGGTACCCATTCCACGGGTTTCAACTACCCAGGTTTAAGGTATTCTTCCTTCAGCTAAAACATGCATGTGGAACCTAGAGTATGATCAACCATGTGATCGGGAGACGTGTTCAAATATGTCTCAGTTTTCCTCCCCTGGTACTCGGGTGCAACATTCCAGACGCTTTACTAACACTCTCCCCACTTGGAGAGTCAGCGCCTTTAAACTCCTGTTTGGCCCAGTTTGCAATTTCTGCGGAAGATGAACAGGAATAGCGAGAACCAATGAGAGACTAGCTGGAGGTGTCTGGACGGGCAAATTTAACTCTCATTTCCCACCAGGAAGAGGAAATAACCAAAGGCTCAGCGTGCCGTGCCGGAACCATATTAGGGCCTGAAGCCATCCTGCGGTGTTGCGGCCAGGTCACAAGAAAGCGAGTTGAAGAAAGGAGCTCAGGGGCACTGTAATTCACAAACCTGCAGAGTTATAAATGACAGCTATCGTCCAAAAATAGACTGAAGTAAGGCTGCCAAGAGGACTTGAAAGCGGGGCAGAATTGCAGGAAACCGATTTCAGGAGGTAGACTGGAATTGCATTGAAAGCATAGGAAAAGAGGCAGAACGTCCACAATGATGCACTTGGCCAAAAAGGGCGTATGCGTTTTTTCCTGAATATATTCAGGAAAAAACGCATACGCCCTTTTTGGCCAACCAAGCAAGCTTGCAAAGGAAATCTGCACTACAATGAAGTCTCACTTCCCCCCGGTCAAAAGGGCCATCTGAAAAAAGTGTAAAATCCAGAAAGGCAGGACAGGCCATGGAGAACTGGGAGCCTTGTTATGCTGATGGGCGGGATGTAAATTGCCAACAGACACTTGGGAGAAGTGTATGGTGTTTCCTGAAACATCTAAAAAACAAAGCAACAGAGCCTAGGGCACTGCCACTTATGGTCCTATAGCTTAGGGAAATTAAAATCAAAAAGACACAGCCACCCCAAAGTTTGGGACGCCTCTGTTTACAAGAACCTCGTTTACAGTACAAGTTCAACATCGCAGAAAGTGAAAAATGGATAAAGAAGTTGTGGTATTTACTTACAAAGCAATATCACTCAGCAATGAAATCTGTGTCATCAGGCCCTTAGCAGCACGATGAGTGGATGCAGGTACGATGATTCTAACTGAAATAAGTCACACAGAAAAAGAAACATCATAAGATATCACTAATACACGGAATGTAAACTTGGCTACACAGGAACTGAATTCCAAAACAGAACAGGGTCTCAAATTTAGAAAACCAACTTATGCTTGCTTAAGGGTAAAGGTGAGTTGGGGTGCTGCATAAAACCAGAGATTGAAATGAGCACAGATAAAGTTCCTTAAGTCAAATATGGAATAGACAAGAGCTACTCCTTGCTCAACGAAATGGACTCAACACCGCATATTAAACGCCTAAGAATGTACCTGACTAGTAAGTATCGGAAAACCTATGGATTGCTATGTCTCCAAAAGAGAATCAAGCATGTGTACAGGGGCATAAACGCAGCAGTGATAGGATTGGAGAGGTTCGGTGAGCAAATGAAGACCCTTTGAAGTCATATTGCATGGTACCCATTACACGGGTCTCAACTCTCCAGGTTTAAGGTATTCTTCCTTCAGCTAAAACATGCATGTGGAACCTAGAGTATGATCAACCATGTGATCGGGAGACGTGTTCAAATATGTCTCAGGTTTCCTCCCCTGGTACTTGGGTGCAACATTCCAGACGCTTTACTAACACTCTCCCGACTTGGAGAGTCAGTCCCTTTAACCTCCTGTTTGGCCCAGTTTGCAATTTCTGCGGAAGATGAACAGGAATAGCGAGAACCAATCAGAGACTAGCTGGAGGTGTCTGGACGGGCAAATTTAACTCTCATTTCCCACCAGGAAGAGGAATTAACCAAAGGCACAGCGTGCCGTGCCAGAACCAGATTAGGGCCTGAAGCCATCCTGCGGTGTTGCGGCCAGGTCACAAGAAAGCGAGTTGAAGAAAGGAGCTCAGGGGCACTGTAATTCACAAACCTGCAGAGTTATAAATGACAGCTATCGTCCAAAAATAGACTGAAGTAAGGCTGCCAAGAGGACTTGAAAGCGGGGCAGAATTGCAGGAAACCGATTTCAGGAGGTAGACTGGAATTGCATTGAAAGCATAGGAAAAGAGGCAGAACGTCCACAATGATGCACTTGGCCAAAAAGGGCGTACGCGTTTTTTCCTGAATATATTCAGGAAAAAACGCATACACCCTTTTTGGCCAACCAAGCAAGCTTGGAAGGGAAATCTGCACTACAATGAAGTCTCACTTCCCCCCGGTCCAAAGGGCCATCTGAAAAAAGTGTAAAATCCAGAAAGGCAGGACAGGCCATGGAGAACTGGGAGCCTTGTTATGCTGATGGGCGGGATGTAAATTGCCAACAACCACTCGGGAGAAGTATATGGTGTTTCCTGAAACATCTAAAAAACAAAGCAACAGAACCTAGGGCACTTCCACTTATGGTCCTATAGCTTAGGGAAATTAAAATCAAAAAGACACAGCCACCCCAAAGTTTGGAAAGGCTCTGTTTACAAGAACCTCGTTTACAGTACAAGTTCAACATCGCAGAAAGTGAAAAATGGATAAAGAAGTTGTGGTATTTACTTACAAAGCAATATCACTCAGCAATGAAATCTATGTCATCAGGCCCTTAGCATCACAATGAGTGGATTCAGGTATGATGATTCTAACTGAAATAAGTCACACAGAAAAAGAAACATCATAAGATATCAGTAATACACGGAATGTAAACTTGGCTATACAGGAACTGAATTACAGAACAGAACAGGGTCTCAAATTTAGAAAACAAACTTATGCTTGCTTAAGGGGAATGGTGAGTTGGGGTGCTGCATAAAACCAGAGATTGAAATGAGCACAGATAAAGTTCCTTAAGTCAAATATGGAATAGACAAGAGCTACTCCTTGCTCAACGAAATGGACTCAACACCGCATATTAAACGCCTAAGAATGTACCTGACTAGTAAGTATCGTAAAACCTATGGATTGCTATGTCTCCAAAAGAGAATCAAGCGTGTGTACAGGGGCATAAACGCAGCAGTGATAGGATTGGAGAGGTTTGGTGAGCAAATGAAGACCCTTTGAAGTCATATTGCATGGTACCCATTACACGGGTCTCAACTCTCCAGGTTTAAGGTATTCTTCCTTCAGCTAAAACATGCATGTGGAACCCAAGTATGGTCAACCATGTGAACGGGAGACGTGTTCAAATATGTCTCAGTTTTCCTCCCCTGGTACTCGGGTACAACATTCCAGACGCTTTACTAACACTCTCCCCACTTGGAGAGTCAGTCCCTTTAACCTCCTGTTTGGCCCAGTTTGCAATTTCTGCGGAAGATGAACAGGAATAGCGAGAACCAATGAGAGGCTAGCTGGAGGTGTCTGGACGGGCAAATTTAACTCTCATTTCCCACCAGGAAGAGGAAATAACCAAAGGCTCAGCGTGCCGTACCGGAATCAGATTAGGGCCTGAAGCCATCCTGCGGTGTTGCGGCCAGCTCAAAAGAAAGCGAGTTGAAGAAAGGAGCTCAGGGGCACTGTAATTCACAAACCTGCAGAGTTATAAATGACAGCTATCGTCCAAAAATAGACTGAAGTAAGGCTGCCAAGAGGACTTGAAAGCGGGGCAGAATTGCAGGAAACCGATTTCAGGAGGTAGACTGGAATTGCATTGAAAGCATAGGAAAAGAGGCAGAACGTCCACAATGATGCACTTGGCCAAAAAGGGCGTATGCGTTTTTTCCTGAATATATTCAGGAAAAAACGCATACGCCCTTTTTGGCCAACCAAGTAAGCTTGCAAAGTAAATCTGCACTACAATGAAGTCTCACTTCCCCCCGGTCAAAAGGGCCATCTGAAAAAAGTGTAAAATCCAGAAAGGCAGGACAGGCCATGGAGAACTGGGAGCCTTGTTATGCTGATGGGCGGGATGTAAATTGCCAACAACCACTCGGGAGAAATGTATGGTGTTTCCTGAAACATCTAAAAAACAAAGCAAAAGAACCTAGGGCACTTCCACTTATGGTCCTATAGCTTAGGGAAATTAAAATCAAAAAGACACAGCCACCCCAAAGTTTGGGACGCCTCCGTTTACAAGAACCTCGTTTACAGTACAAGTTCAACATCGCAGGAAGTGAAAAATGGATAAAGAAGTTGTGGTATTTACTTACAAAGCAATATCACTCAGCAATGAAATCTGTGTCATCAGGCCCTTAGCAGCACAATGAGTGGATTCAGGTATGATGATTCTAACTGAAGTAAGTCACACAGAAAAAGAAACATCATAAGATATCAGTAATACACGGAATGTAAACTTGGCTACACAGGAACTGAATTACAGAACAGAACAGGGTCTCAAATTTAGAAAACCAACTTATGCTTGCTTAAGGGGAAAGGTGTGTTGGGGTGCTGCATAAAACCAGAGATTGAAATGAGCACAGATAAAGTTCCTTAAGTCAAATATGGAATAGACAAGAGCTACTCCTTGCTCAACGAAATGGACTCAACACCGCATATTAAACGCCTAAGAATGTACCTGACTAGTAAGTATCTTAAAACCTATGGATTGCTATGTCTCCAAAAGAGAATCAAGCGTGTGTACAGGGGCATAAACGCAGCAGTGATAGGATTGGAGAGGTTCGGTGAGCAAATGAAGACCCTTTGAAGTCATATTGCATGGTACCCATTACACGGGTCTCAACTCTCCAGGTTTAAGGTATTCTTCCTTCAGCTAAAACATGCATGTGGAACCCAAGTATGATCAACCATGTGAACGGGAGACGTGTTCAAATATGTCTCAGTTTTCCTCCCCTGGTACTCGGGTGCAACATTCCAGACGCTTTACTAACACTCTCCCCACTTGGAGAGTCAGCGCCTTTAACCTCCTGTTTGGCCCAGTTTGCAATTTCTGCGGAAGATGAACAGGAATAGCGAGAACCAATGAGAGGCTAGCTGGAGGTGTCTGGACGGGCAAATTTAACTCTCATTTCCCACCAGGAAGAGGAAATAACCAAAGGCTCAGCGTGCCGTGCCAGAACCAGATTAGGGCCTGAAGCCATCCTGCGGTGTTGCGGCCAGGTCACAAGAAAGCAAGTTGAAGAAAGGAGCTCAGGGGCACTGTAATTCACAAACCTGCAGAGTTATAAATGACAGCTATCGTCCAAAAATATACTGAAGTAAGGCTGCCAAGAGGACTTGAAAGCGGGGCAGAATTGCAGGAAACCGATTTCAGGAGGTAGACTGGAATTGCATTGAAAGCATAGGAAAAGAGGCAGAACGTCCACAATGATGCACTTGGCCAAAAAGGGCGTATGCGTTTTTTCCTGAATATATTCAGGAAAAAACGCATACGCCCTTTTTGGCCAACCAAGCAAGCTTGCAAAGGAAATCTGCACTACAATGAAGTCTCACTTCCCCCCGGGCAAAAGGGCCATCTGAAAAAACTGTAACATCCAGAAAGGCAGGACAGGCCATGGAGAACTGGGAGCCTTGTTATGCTGATGGGCGGGATGTAAATTGCCAACAACCACTCGGGAGAAGTGTATGGTGTTTCCTGAAACATCTAAAAAACAAAGCAACAGAGCCTAGGGCAGTTCCACTTATGGTCCTATAGCTTAGGGAAATTAAAATCAAAAAGACACAGCCACCCCAAAGTTTGGGACGCCTCCGTTTACAAGAACCTCGTTTACCGTACAAGTTCAATATCACAGAAAGTGAAAAATGGATAAAGAACTTGTGGTACTTACGTACAATGCAGTATCACTCAGCAATGAAATCTATGTCATCAGGCCCGTAGCAGCATAATGAGTGGATTCAGGTACGATGATTCTAACTGAAATAAGTCACACAGAAAAAGAAACATCATAAGATATCACTAATACACGGAATGTAAACTTGGCTACACAGGAACTGCATTCCAAAACAGAACAGGGTCTCAAATTTAGAAAACCAACTTATGCTTGCTTAAGGGGAAAGGTGAGTTGGGGTGCTGCATAAAACCAGAGATTGAAATGAACACAGATAAAGTTCCTTAAGCCAATATGGAATAGACAAGAGCTACTCCTTGCTCAACGAAATGGACTCAACACCCCATATTAAACGCCTAAGAATGTACCTGACTAGTAAGTATCTTAAAACCTATGGATTGCTATGTCTCCAAAAGAGAATCAAGCATGTGTACAGGGGCATAAACGCAGCAGTGATAGGATTGGAGAGGTTCGGTGAGCAAATGAAGACACTTTGAAGTCATATTGCATGGTACCCATTCCACGGGTCTTAACTCTCCAGGTTTAAGGTATTCTTCCTTCAGCTAAAACATGCATGTGGAACCCAGAGTATGATCAACCATGTGAATGGGAGACGTGTTCAAATATGTCTCAGTTTTCCTCCCCTGGTACTCGGGTGCAACATTCCAGACGCTTTACTAACACTCTTCCGACTTGGAGAGTCAGTCCCTTTAACCTCCTGTTTGGCCCAGTTTGCAATTTCTGCGGAAGATGAACAGGAATAGCGAGAACCAATGAGAGACTAGCTGGAGGTGTCTGGACGGGCAAATTTAACTCTCATTTCCCACCAGGAAGAGGAATTAACCAAAGGCTCAGCGTGCCGTGCCGGAACCAGATTAGGGCCTGAAGCCATCCTGTGGTGTTGCGGCCAGGTCACAAGAAAGCGAGTTGAAGAAAGGAGCTCAGGGGCACTGTAATTCACAAACCTGCAGAGTTATAAATGACAGCTATCGTCCAAAAATAGACTGAAGTAAGGCTGCCAAGAGGACTTGAAAGCGGGGCAGAGTTGCAGGAAACCGATTTCAGGAGGTAGACTGGAATTGCATTGAAAGCATAGGAAAAGAGGCAGAACGTCCACAATGATGCACTTGGCCAAAAAGGGCGTATGCGTTTTTTCCTGAATATATTCAGGAAAAAACGCATACGCCCTTTTTGGCCAACCAAGCAAGCTTGCGAAGGAAATCTGCACTACAATGAAGTCTCACTTCCCCCCGGTCAAAAGGGCCATCTGAAAAAAGTGTAAAATCCAGAAAGACAAGACAGGCCATGGAGAACTGGGAGCCTTGTTATGCTGATGGGCGGGATGTAAATTGCCAACAGACACTCGGGAGAAGTGTATGGTGTTTCCTGAAACATCTAAAAAACAAAGCAACAGAACCTAGGGCACTTCCACTTATGGTCCTATAGCTTAGGGAAATTAAAATCAAAAAGACACAGCCACCCCAAAGTTTGGAACGGATCTGTTTACAAGAACCTCGTTTACAGTACAAGTTCAACATCGCAGAAAGTGAAAAATGGATAAAGAAGTTGTGGTATTTACTTACAAAGCAATATCACTCAGCAATGAAATCTGTGTCATCAGGCCCTTAGCAGCACAATGAGTGGATTCAGGTACGATGATTCTAACTGAAATAAGTCACACAGAAAAAGAAACATCATAAGATATCACTAATACACGGAATGTAAACTTGGCTACACAGGAACTGAATTCCAAAACAGAACAGGGTCTCAAATTTAGAAAACCAACTTATGCTTGCTTAAGGGTAAAGGTGAGTTGGGGTGCTGCATAAAACCAGAGATTGAAATGAGCACAGATAAAGTTCCTTAAGTCAAATATGGAATAGACAAGAGCTACTCCTTGCTCAATGAAATGGACTCAACACCGCATATTAAACGCCTAAGAATGTACCTGACTAGTAAGTATCGGAAAACCTATGGATTGCTATGTCTCCAAAAGAGAATCAAGCATGTGTACAGGGGCATAAACGCAGCAGTGATAGGATTGGAGAGGTTCGGTGAGCAAATGAAGACCCTTTGAAGTCATATTGCATGGTACCCATTACACGGGTCTCAACTCTCCAGGTTTAAGGTATTCTTCCTTCAGCTAAAACATGCATGTGGAACCTAGAGTATGATCAACCATGTGATCGGGAGACGTGTTCAAATATGTCTCAGTTTTCCTCCCCTGGTACTCGGGTGCAACATTCCAGACGCTTTACTAACACTCTCCCGACTTGGAGAGTCAGTCCCTTTAACCTCCTGTTTGGCCCAGTTTGCAATTTCTGCGGAAGATGAACAGGAATAGCGAGAACCAATAAGAGACTAGCTGGAGGTGTCTGGACGGGCAAATTTAACTCTCATTTCCCACCAGGAAGAGGAATTAACCAAAGGCTCAGCGTGCCGTGCCAGAACCAGATTAGGGCCTGAAGCCATCCTGCGGTGTTGCGGCCAGGTCACAAGAAAGCGAGTTGAAGAAAGGAGCTCAGGGGCACTGTAATTCACAAACCTGCAGAGTTATAAATGACAGCTATCGTCCAAAAATAGACTGAAGTAAGGCTGCCAAAAGGACTTGAAAGCGGGGCAGAATTGCAGGAAACCGATTTCAGGAGGTAGACTGGAATTGCATTGAAAGCATAGGAAAAGAGGCAGAACGTCCACAATGATGCACTTGGCCAAAAAGGGCGTATGCGTTTTTTCCTGAATATATTCAGGAAAAAACGCATACGCCCTTTTTGGCCAACCAAGTAAGCTTGCAAAGGAAATCTGCACTACAATGAAGTCTCACTTCCCCCCGGTCAAAAGGGCCATCTGAAAAAAGTGTAAAATCCAGAAAGGCAGGACAGGCCATGGAGAACTGGGAGCCTTGTTATGCTGATGGGCGGGATGTAAATTGCCAACAACCACTCGGGAGAAGTGTATGGTGTTTCCTGAAACATCTAAAAAACAAAGCAACAGAGCCTAGGGCAGTTCCACTTATGGTCCTATAGCTTAGGGAAATTAAAATCAAAAAGACACAGCCACCCCAAAGTTTGGGACGCCTCCGTTTACAAGAACCTCGTTTACCGTACAAGTTCAATATCACAGAAAGTGAAAAATGGATAAAGAACTTGTGGTACTTACGTACAATGCAGTATCACTCAGCAATGAAATCTATGTCATCAGGCCCGTAGCAGCATAATGAGTGGATTCAGGTACGATGATTCTAACTGAAATAAGTCACACAGAAAAAGAAACATCATAAGATATCACTAATACACGGAATGTAAACTTGGCTACACAGGAACTGCATTCCAAAACAGAACAGGGTCTCAAATTTAGAAAACCAACTTATGCTTGCTTAAGGGGAAAGCTGAGTTGGGGTGCTGCATAAAACCAGAGATTGAAATGAACACAGATAAAGTTCCTTAAGCCAATATGGAATAGACAAGAGCTACTCCTTGCTCAACGAAATGGACTCAACACCCCATATTAAACGCCTAAGAATGTACCTGACTAGTAAGTATCTTAAAACCTATGGATTGCTATGTCTCCAAAAGAGAATCAAGCATGTGTACAGGGGCATAAACGCAGCAGTGATAGGATTGGAGAGGTTCGGTGAGCAAATGAAGACACTTTGAAGTCATATTGCATGGTACCCATTCCACGGGTCTTAACTCTCCAGGTTTAAGGTATTCTTCCTTCAGCTAAAACATGCATGTGGAACCCAGAGTATGATCAACCATGTGAATGGGAGACATGTTCAAATATGTCTCAGTTTTCCTCCCCTGGTACTCGGGTGCAACATTCCAGACGCTTTACTAACACTCTTCCGAGTTGGAGAGTCAGTCCCTTTAACCTCCTGTTTGGCCCAGTTTGCAATTTCTGCGGAAGATGAACAGGAATAGCGAGAACCAATGAGAGACTAGCTGGAGGTGTCTGGACGGGCAAATTTAACTCTCATTTCCCACCAGGAAGAGGAATTAACCAAAGGCTCAGCGTGCCGTGCCGGAACCAGATTAGGGCCTGAAGCCATCCTGCGGTGTTGCGGCCAGGTCACAAGAAAGCGAGTTGAAGAAAGGAGCTCAGGGGCACTGTAATTCACAAACCTGCAGAGTTATAAATGACAGCTATCGTCCAAAAATAGACTGAAGTAAGGCTGCCAAGAGGACTTGAAAGCGGGGCAGAGTTGCAGGAAACCGATTTCAGGAGGTAGACTGGAATTGCATTGAAAGCATAGGAAAAGAGGCAGAACGTCCACAATGATGCACTTGGCCAAAAAGGGCGTATGCGTTTTTTCCTGAATATATTCAGGAAAAAACGCATACGCCCTTTTTGGCCAACCAAGCAAGCTTGCGAAGGAAATCTGCACTACAATGAAGTCTCACTTCCCCCCGGTCAAAAGGGCCATCTGAAAAAAGTGTAAAATCCAGAAAGACAAGACAGGCCATGGAGAACTGGGAGCCTTGTTATGCTGATGGGCGGGATGTAAATTGCCAACAGACACTCGGGAGAAGTGTATGGTGTTTCCTGAAACATCTAAAAAACAAAGCAACAGAACCTAGGGCACTTCCACTTATGGTCCTATAGCTTAGGGAAATTAAAATCAAAAAGACACAGCCACCCCAAAGTTTGGAACGGATCTGTTTACAAGAACCTCGTTTACAGTACAAGTTCAACATCGCAGAAAGTGAAAAATGGATAAAGAAGTTGTGGTATTTACTTACAAAGCAATATCACTCAGCAATGAAATCTGTGTCATCAGGCCCTTAGCAGCACAATGAGTGGATTCAGGTACGATGATTCTAACTGAAATAAGTCACACAGAAAAAGAAACATCATAAGATATCACTAATACACGGAATGTAAACTTGGCTACACAGGAACTGAATTCCAAAACAGAACAGGGTCTCAAATTTAGAAAACCAACTTATGCTTGCTTAAGGGTAAAGGTGAGTTGGGGTGCTGCATAAAACCAGAGATTGAAATGAGCACAGATAAAGTTCCTTAAGTCAAATATGGAATAGACAAGAGCTACTCCTTGCTCAATGAAATGGACTCAACACCGCATATTAAACGCCTAAGAATGTACCTGACTAGTAAGTATCGGAAAACCTATGGATTGCTATGTCTCCAAAAGAGAATCAAGCATGTGTACAGGGGCATAAACGCAGCAGTGATAGGATTGGAGAGGTTCGGTGAGCAAATGAAGACCCTTTGAAGTCATATTACATGGTACCCATTACACGGGTCTCAACTCTCCAGGTTTAAGGTATTCTTCCTTCAGCTAAAACATGCATGTGGAACCTAGAGTATGATCAACCATGTGATCGGGAGACGTGTTCAAATATGTCTCAGTTTTCCTCCCCTGGTACTCGGGTGCAACATTCCAGACGCTTTACTAACACTCTCCCGACTTGGAGAGTCAGTCCCTTTAACCTCCTGTTTGGCCCAGTTTGCAATTTCTGCGGAAGATGAACAGGAATAGCGAGAACCAATAAGAGACTAGCTGGAGGTGTCTGGACGGGCAAATTTAACTCTCATTTCCCACCAGGAAGAGGAATTAACCAAAGGCTCAGCGTGCCGTGCCAGAACCAGATTAGGGCCTGAAGCCATCCTGCGGTGTTGCGGCCAGGTCACAAGAAAGCGAGTTGAAGAAAGGAGCTCAGGGGCACTGTAATTCACAAACCTGCAGAGTTATAAATGACAGCTATCGTCCAAAAATAGACTGAAGTAAGGCTGCCAAGAGGACTTGAAAGCGGGGCAGAATTGCAGGAAACCGATTTCAGGAGGTAGACTGGAATTGCATTGAAAGCATAGGAAAAGAGGCAGAACGTCCACAATGATGCACTTGGCCAAAAAGGGCGTATGCGTTTTTTCCTGAATATATTCAGGAAAAAACGCATACGCCCTTTTTGGCCAACCAAGCAAGCTTGCAAAGGAAATCTGCACTACAATGAAGTCTCACTTCCCCCCGGTCAAAAGGGCCATCTGAAAAAAGTGTAAAATCCAGAAAGGCAGGACAGGCCATGGAGAACTGGGAGCCTTGTTATGCTGATGGGCGGGATGTAAATTGCCAACAGACACTCGGGAGAAGTGTATGGTGTTTCCTGAAACATCTAAAAAACAAAACAACAGAGCCTAGGGCACTGCCACTTATGGTCCTATAGCTTAGGGAAATTAAAATCAAAAAGACACAGCCACCCCAAAGTTTGGAACGGCTCTGTTTACAAGAACCTCGTTTACAGTACAAGTTCAACATCGCAGAAAGTGAAAAATGGATAAAGAAGTTGTGGTATTTACTTACAAAGCAATATCACTCAGCAATGAAATCTATGTCATCAGGCCCTTAGCATCACAATGAGTGGATTCAGGTATGATGATTCTAACTGAAATAAGTCACACAGAAAAAGAAACATCATAAGATATCAGTAATACACGGAATGTAAACTTGGCTACACAGGAACTGAATTACAGAACAGAACAGGGTCTCAAGTTTAGAAAAACAACTTATGCTTGCTTAAGGGTAAAGGTGAGTTGGGGTGCTGCATAAAACCAGAGATTGAAATGAGCACAGATAAAGTTCCTTAAGTCAAATATGGAATAGACAAGAGCTACTCCTTGCTCAACGAAATGGACTCAACACCGCATATTAAACGCCTAAGAATGTACCTGACTAGTAAGTGTCTTAAAAACCAATGATTGCTATGTCTTCGAAAGAGAATCAAGCATGTGTACAGGGGCATAAACGCAGCAGTGATAGGATTGGAGAGGTTCGGTGAGCAAATGAAGACCCTTTGAAGTCATATTGCATGGTACCCATTCCACGGGTTTCAACTACCTAGGTTTAAGGTATTCTTCCTTCAGCTAAAACATGCATGTGGAACCTAGAGTATGATCAACCATGTGATCGGGAGACGTGTTCAAATATGTCTCAGTTTTCCTCCCCTGGTACTCGGGTGCAACATTCCAGACGCTTTACTAACACTCTCCCCACTTGGAGAGTCAGTCCCTTTAACCTCCTGTTTGGCCCAGTTTGCAATTTCTGCGAAAGATGAACAGGAATAGTGAGAAGCAATGAGAGGCTAGCTGGAGGTGTCTGGACGGGCAAATTTAACTCTCATTTCCCACCAGGAAGAGGAATTAACCAAAGGCTCAGCGTGCCGTGCCGGAACCAGATTAGGGCCTGAAGCCATCCTGCGGTGTTGCGGCCAGGTCACAAGAAAGCGAGTTGAAGAAAGGAGCTCAGGGGCACTGTAATTCACAAACCTGCAGAGTTATAAATGACAGCTATCGTCCAAAAATAGACTGAAGTAAGGCTGCCAAGAGGACTTGAAAGCGGGGCAGAATTGCAGGAAACCGATTTCAGGAGGTAGACTGGAATTGCATTGAAAGCATAGGAAAAGAGGCAGAACGTCCACAATGATGCACTTGGCCAAAAAGGGCGTATGCGTTTTTTCCTGAATATATTCAGGAAAAAACGCATACGCCCTTTTTGGCCAACCAAGCAAGCTTGCAAAGGAAATCTGCACTACAATGAAGTCTCACTTCCCCCCGGTCAAAAGGGCCATCTGAAAAATGTGTAAAATCCAGAAAGGCAGGACAGGCCATGGAGAACTGGGAGCCTTGTTATGCTGATGGGCGGGATGTAAATTGCCAACAACCACTCGGGAGAAGTGTATGGTGTTTCCTGAAACATCTAAAAAACAAAGCAACAGAGCCTAGGGCACTGCCACTTATGGTCCTATAGCTTAGGGAAATTAAAATCAAAAAGACACAGCCACCCCAAAGTTTGGGACGCCTCTGTTTACAAGAACCTCGTTTACAGTACAAGTTCAACATCGCAGAAAGTGAAAAATGGATAAAGAAGTTGTGGTATTTACTTACAAAGCAATATCACTCAGCAATGAAATCTATGTCATCAGGCCCTTAGCATCACAATGAGTGGATTCAGGTATGATGATTCTAACTGAAATAAGTCACACAGAAAAAGAAACATCATAAGATATCAGTAATACACGGAATGTAAACTTGGCTACACAGGAACTGAATTACAGAACAGAACAGGGTCTGAAATTTAGAAAACCAACTTATGTTTGCTTAAGGGTAAAGGTGAGTTGTGGTGCTGCATAAAACCAGAGATTGAAATGAGCACAGATAAAGTTCCTTAAGCCAAATATGGAATAGACAAGAGCTACTCCTTGCTCAACGAAATGGACTCAACACCCCATATTAAACGCCTAAGAATGTACCTGACTAGTAAGTATCTTAAAACCTATGGATTGCTATGTCTCCAAAAGAGAATGAAGCGTGTGTACAGGGGCATAAACACAGCAGTGATAGGATTCGAGAGGTTCGGTGAGCAAATGAAGACCCTTTGAAGTCATATTGCATGGTACCCATTACACGGGTCTCAACTCTCCAGGTTTAAGGTATTCTTCCTTCAGCTTAAACATGCATGTGGAACCCAAGTATGATCAACCATGTGAACGGGAGACGTGTTCAAATATGTCTCAGTTTTCGTACCCTGGTACTCGTGTGCAACATTCCAGACGCTTTACTAACACACTCCCGACTTGGAGAGTCAGTCCCTTTAACCTCCTGTTTGGCCCAGTTTGCAATTTCTGCGGAAGATGAACAGGAATAGCGAGAACCAATGAGAGACTAGCTGGAGGTGTCTGGACGGGCAAATTTAACTCTCATTTCCCACCAGGAAGAGGAAATAACCAAAGGCTCAGCGTGCCGTGCCGGAACCAGATTAGGGCCTGAAGCCATCCTGCGGTGTTGCGGCCAGGTCACAAGAAAGCGAGTTGAAGAAAGGAGCTCAGGGGCACTGTAATTCACAAACCTGCAGAGTTATAAATGACAGCTATCGTCCAAAAATAGACTGAAGTAAGGCTGCCAAGAGGACTTGAAAGCGGGGCAGAATTGCAGGAAACCGATTTCAGGAGGTAGACTGGAATTGCATTGAAAGCATAGGAAAAGAGGCAGAACGTCCACAATGATGCACTTGGCCAAAAAGAGCGTATGCGTTTTTTCCTGAATATATTCAGGAAAAAACGCATACGCCCTTTTTGGCCAACCAAGCAAGCTTGCAAAGGAAATCTGCACTACAATGAAGTCTCACTTCCCCCCGGTCAAAAGGGCCATCTGAAAAAAGTGTAAAATCCAGAAAGGCAGGACAGGCCATGGAGAACTGGGAGCCTTGTTATGCTGATGGGCGGGATGTAAATTGCCAACAACCACTCGGGAGAAGTGTATGGTGTTTCCTGAAACATCTAAAAAACAAAGCAACAGAACCTAGGGCACTTCCACTTATGGTCCTATAGCTTAGGGAAATTAAAATCAAAAAGACACAGCCACCCCAAAGTTTGGAACGGCTCTGTTTACAAGAACCTCGTTTACAGTACAAGTTCAACATCGCAGAAAGTGAAAAATGGATAAAGAAGTTGTGGTATTTACTTACAAAGCAATATCACTCAGCAATGAAATCTGTGTCATCAGGCCCTTAGCAGCACAATGAGTGGATTCAGGTATGATGATTCTAACTGAAATAAGTCACACAGAAAAAGAAACATCATAAGATATCAGTAATACACGGAATGGAAACTTGGCTACACAGGAACTGAATTACAGAACAGAACATGGTCTCAAATTTAGAAAACCAACTTATGCTTGCTTAAGGGGAAAGGTGAGTTGGGGTGCTGCATAAAACCAGAGATTGAAATGAGCACAGATAAAGTTCCTTAAGCCAAATATGGAATAGACAAGAGCTACTCCTTGCTCAACGAAATGGACTCAACACCCCATATTAAACGCCTAAGAATGTACCTGACTAGTAAGTATCTTAAAACCTATGGATTGCTATGTCTCCGAAAGAGAATCAAGCATGTGTACAGGGGCATAAACGCAGCAGTGATAGGATTGGAGAGGTTCGGTGAGCAAATGAAGACCCTTTGAAGTCATATTGCATGGTACCCATTACACGGGTCTCAACTCTCCAGGTTTAAGGTATTCTTCCTTCAGCTAAAACATGCATGTGGAACCCAAGTATGATCAACCATGTGAACGGGAGACGTGTTCAAATATGTCTCAGTTTTCGTACCCTGGTACTCGGGTGCAACATTCCAGACGCTTTACTAACACTCTCCCCACTTGGAGAGTCAGTCCCTTTAACCTCCTGTTTGGCCCAGTTTGCAATTTCTGCGGAAGATGGACAGGAATAGCGAGAACCAATGAGAGGCTAGCTGGAGGTGTCTGGACGGGCAAATTTAACTCTCATTTCCCACTAGGAAGAGGAAATAACCAAAGGCTCAGCGTGCCGTGCCGGAACCAGATTAGGGCCTGAAGCCATCCTGCGGTGTTGCGGCCAGGTCACAAGAAAGCGAGTTGAAGAAAGGAGCTCAGGGGCACTGTAATTCACAAACCTGCAGAGTTATAAATGACAGCTATCGTCCAAAAATAGACTGAAGTAAGGCTGCCAAGAGGACTTGAAAGCGGGGCAGAATTGCAGGAAACCGATTTCAGGAGGTAGACTGGAATTGCATTGAAAGCATAGGAAAAGAGGCAGAACGTCCACAATGATGCACTTGGCCAAAAAGGGCGTATGCGTTTTTTCCTGAATATATTCAGGAAAAAACGCATACGCCCTTTTTGGCCAACCAAGCAAGCTTGCAAAGGAAATCTGCACTACAATGAAGTCTCACTTCCCCCCGGTCAAAAGGGCCATCTGAAAAAAGTGTAAAATCCAGAAAGGCAACAGGCCATTTTAGAACTGGGAGCCTTGTTATGCTGATGGGCGGGATGTAAATTGCCAACAGACACTTGGGAGAAGTGTATGGTGTTTCCTGAAACATCTAAAAAACAAAGCAACAGAGCCTAGGGCACTTCCACTTATGGTCCTATAGCTTAGGGAAATTAAAATAAAAAAGACACAGCCACCCCAAAGTTTGGAACGGCTCTGTTTACAAGAACCTCGTTTACAGTACAAGTTCAACATCGCAGAAAGTGAAAAATGGATAAAGAAGTTGTGGTATTCACTTACAAAGCAATATCACTCAGCAATGAAATCTATGTCATCAGGCCTTTAGCAGCACAATGAGTGGATTCAGGTATGATGATTCTAACTGAAATAAGTCACACAGAAAAAGAAACATCATAAGATATCAGTAATACACGGAATGGAAACTTGGCTACACAGGAACTGAATTACAGAACAGAACAGGGTCTCAAATTTAGAAAACCAACTTATGCTTGCTTAAGGGTAAAGGTGAGTTGGGGTGCTGCATAAAACCAGAGATTGAAATGAGCACAGATAAAGTTCCTTAAGCCAAATATGGAATAGACAAGAGCTACTCCTTGCTCAACGAAATGGACTCAACACCGCATATTAAACGCCTAAGAATGTACCTGACTTGTAAGTATCTTAAAACCTATGGATTGCTATGTCTCCGAAAGAGAATCAAGCATGTGTACAGGGGCATAAACGCAGCAGTGATAGGACTGGAGAGGTTTGGTGAGCAAATGAAGACCCTTTGAAGTCATATTGCATGGTACCCATTACATGGGTCTCAACTCTCCAGGTTTAAGGTATTCTTCCTTCAGCTAAAACATGCATGTGGAACCCAAGTATGATCAACCATGTGAACGGGAGACGTGTTCAAATATGTCTCAGTTTTCCTCCCCTGGTACTCGGGTGCAACATTCCAGACACTTTACTAACACTCTCCCCACTTGGAGAGTCAGCGCCTTTAACCTCCTGTTTGGCCCAGTTTGCAATTTCTGCGGAAGATGAACAGGAATAGCGAGAACCAATGAGAGGCCAGCTGAAGGTGTCTGGACGGGCAAATTTAACTCTCATTTCCCACCAGGAAGAGGAAATAACCAAAGGCTCAGCGTGCCGTGCCGGAACCAGATTAGGGCCTGAAGCCATCCTGCGGTGTTGCGGCCAGGTCACAAGAAAGCAAGTTGAAGAAAGGAGCTCAGGGGCACTGTAATTCACAAACCTGCAGAGTTATAAATGACAGCTATCGTCCAAAAATAGACTGAAGTAAGGCTGCCAAGAGGACTTGAAAGCGGGGCAGAATTGCAGGAAACCAATTTCAGGAGGTAGACTGGAATTGCATTGAAAGCATAGGAAAAGAGGCAGAACTTCCACAATGATGCACTTGGCCAAAAAGGGCGTATGCGTTTTTTCCTGAATATATTCAGGAAAAAACGCATACGCCCTTTTCGGCCAACCAAGCAAGCTTGCAAAGGAAATATGCACTACAATGAAGTCTCACTTCCCCCCGGTCAAAAGGGCCATCTGAAAAAAGTGTAAAATCCAGAAAGGCAGGACAGGCCATGGAGAACTGGGAGCCTTGTTATGCTGATGGGCGGGATGTAAATTGCCAACAACCACTCGGGAGAAGTGTATGGTGTTTCCTGAAACATCTAAAAAACAAAGCAACAGAACCTAGGGCACTTCCACTTATGGTCCTATAGCTTAGGGAAATTAAAATCAAAAAGACAAAGCCACCCCAAAGTTTGGAACGGCTCTGTTTACAAGAACCTCGTTTACAGTACAAGTTCAACATCGCAGAAAGTGAAAAATGGATAAAGAAGTTGTGGTATTTACTTACAAAGCAATATCACTCAGCAATGAAATCTGTGTCATCAGGCCCTTAGCAGCACAATGAGTGGATTCAGGTATGATGATTCTAACTGAAATAAGTCACACAGAAAAAGAAACATCATAAGATATCAGTAATACACGGAATGGAAACTTGGCTACACAGGAACTGAATTACAGAACAGAACAGGGTCTCAAATTTAGAAAACCAACTTATTCTTGCTTAAGGGTAAAGGTGAGTTGGGGTGCTGCATAAAACCAGAGATTGAAATGAGCACAGATAAATTTCCTTAAGCCAAATATGGAATAGACAAGAGCTACTCCTTGCTCAACGAAATGGACTCAACACCCCATATTAAACGCCTAAGAATGTACCTGACTAGTAAGTATCTTAAAACCTATGGATTGCTATGTCTCCGAAAGAGAATCAAGCATGTGTACAGGGGCATAAACGCAGCAGTGATAGGATTGGAGAGGTTCGGTGAGCAAATGAAGACCCTTTGAAGTCATATTGCATGGTACCCATTCCACGGGTTTCAACTACCCAGGTTTAAGGTATTCTTCCTTCAGCTAAAACATGCATGTGGAACCTAGAGTATGATCAACCATGTGATCGGGAGACGTGTTCAAATATGTCTCAGTTTTCCTCCCCTGGTACTTGGGTGCAACATTCCAGACGCTTTACTAACACTCTCCCCACTTGGAGAGTCAGTCCCTTTAACCTCCTGTTTGGCCCAGTTTGCAATTTCTGCGGAAGATGAACAGGAATAGCGAGAACCAATGAGAGGCTAGCTGGAGGTGTCTGGACGGGCAAATTTAACTCTCATTTCCCACCAGGAAGAGGAATTAACCAAAGGCTCAGCGTGCCGGGCCGGAACCAGATTAGGGCCTGAAGCCATCCTGCGGTGTTGCGGCCAGGTCACAAGAAAGCGAGTTGAAGAAAGGAGCTCAGGGACACTGTAATTCACAAACCTGCAGAGTTATAAATGACAGCTATCGTCCAAAAATAGACTGAAGAAAGGCTGCCAAGAGGACTTGAAAGCGGGGCAGAATTGCAGGAAACCGATTTCAGGAGGTAGACTGGAATTGCATTGAAAGCATAGGAAAAGAGGCAGAACGTCCACAATGATGCACTTGGCCAAAAAGGGCGTATGCGTTTTTTCCTGAATATATTCAGGAAAAAACGCATACGCCCTTTTTGGCCAACCAAGCAAGCTTGCAAAGGAAATCTGCACTACAATGAAGTCTCACTTCCCCCCGGTCAAAAGGGCCATCTGAAAAAAGTGTAAAATCCAGAAAGGCAACAGGCCATTGAGAACTGGGAGCCTTGTTATACTGATGGGCGGGATGTAAATTGCCAACAGACACTTGGGAGAAGTGTATGGTGTTTCCTGAAACATCTAAAAAACAAAGCAACAGAGCCTAGGGCACTTCCACTTATGGTCCTATAGCTTAGGGAAATTAAAATCAAAAAGACACAGCCACCCCAAAGTTTGGAACGGCTCTGTTTACAAGAACCTCGTTTACAGTACAAGTTCAACATCGCAGAAAGTGAAAAATGGATAAAGAATTTGTGGTATTCACTTACAAAGCAATATCACTCAGCAATGAAATCTATGTCATCAGGCCCTTAGCAGCACAATGAGTGGATTCAGGTATGATGATTCTAACTGAAATAAGTCACACAGAAAAAGAAACATCATAAGATATCAGTAATACACGGAATGGAAACTTGGCTACACAGGAACTGAATTACAGAACAGAACAGGGTCTCAAATTTAGAAAACCAACTTATGCTTGCTTAAGGGTAAAGGTGAGTTGGGGTGCTGCATAAAACCAGAGATTGAAATGAGCACAGATAAAGTTCCTTAAGCCAAATATGGAATAGACAAGAGCTACTCCTTGTTCAACGAAATGGACTCAACACCGCATATTAAACGCCTAAGAATGTACCTGACTTGTAAGTATCTTAAAACCTATGGATTGCTATGTCTCCGAAAGAGAATCAAGCATGTGTACAGGGGCATAAACGCAGCAGTGATAGGATTGGAGAGGTTTGGTGAGCAAATGAAGACCCTTTGAAGTCATATTGCATGGTACCCATTCCACGGGTCTCAACTCTCCAGGTTTAAGGTATTCTTCCTTCAGCTAAAACATGCATGTGGAACCCAAGTATGATCAACCATGTGAACGGGAGACGTGTTCAAATATGTCTCAGTTTTCCTCCCCTGGTACTCGGGTGCAACATTCCAGACGCTTTACTAACACTCTCCCCACTTGGAGAGTCAGTCCCTTTAACCTCCTGTTTGGCCCAGTTTGCAATTTCTGCGGAAGATGAACAGGAATAGCGAGAACCAATGAGAGGCTAGCGGGTGGTGTCTGGACGGGCAAATTTAACTCTCATTTCCCACCAGGAAGAGGAATTAACCAAAGGCTCAGCATGCCGGGCCGGAACCAGATTAGGGCCTGAAGCCATCCTGCGGTGTTGCGGCCAGGTCACAGGAAAGCGAGTTGAAGAAAGGAGCTCAGGGGCACTGTAATTCACAAACCTGCAGAGTTATAAATGACAGCTATCGTCCAAAAATAGACTGAAGTAAGGCTGCCAAGAGGACTTGAAAGCGGGGCAGAATTGCAGGAAACCGATTTCAGGAGGTAGACTGGAATTGCATTGAAAGCATAGGAAAAGAGGCAGAACGCCCACAATGATGCACTTGGCCAAAAAGGGCGTATGCGTTTTCTCCTGAATATATTCAGGAAAAAACGCATACGCCCTTTTTGGCCAACCAAGCAAGCTTGCAAAGGAAATCTGCACTACAATGAAGTCTCACTTCCCCCCGGTCAAAAGGGCCATCTGAAAAAAGTGTAAAATCCAGAAAGGCAACAGGCCATGGAGAACTGGGAGCCTTGTTATGCTGATGGGCGGGATGTAAATTGCCAACAGACACTCGGGAGAAGTGTATGGTGTTTCCTGAAACATCTAAAAAACAAAGCAACAGAGCCTAGGGCACTGCCACTTATGGTCCTATAGCTTAGGGAAATTAAAATCAAAAAGACACAGCCACCCCAAAGTTTGGGACGCGTCTGTTTACAAGAACCTCGTTTACAGTACAAGTTCAACATCGCAGAAAGTGAAAAATGGATAAAGAAGTTGTGGTATTTACTTACAAAGCAATATCACTCAGCAATGAAATCTATGTCATCAGGCCCTTAGCAGCACAATGAGTGGATTCAGGTATGATGATTCTAACTGAAATAAGTCACACAGAAAAAGAAACATCATAAGATATCAGTAATACACGGAATGTAAACTTGGCTACACAGGAACTGAATTACAGAACAGAACAGGGTCTCAAATTTAGAAAACCAACTTATGCTTGCTTAAGGGTAAAGGTGAGTTGGGGTGCTGCATAAAACCAGAGATTGAAATGAGCACAGATAAAGTTCCTTAAGTCAAATATGAAATAGACAAGAGCTACTCCTTGCTCAACGAAATGGACTCAACACCGCATATTAAACGCCTAAGAATGTACCTGACTAGTAAGTATCGTAAAACCTATGGATTGCTATGTCTCCAAAAGAGAATCAAGCATGTGTACAGGGGCATAAATGCAGCAGTGATAGGATTGGAGAGGTTCGGTGAGCAAATGAAGACCCTTTGAAGTCATATTGCATGGTACCCATTACACGGGTCTCAACTCTCCAGGTTTAAGGTATTCTTCCTTCAGCTAAAACATGCATGTGGAACCCAAGTATGATCAACCATGTGAACGGGAGCCGTGTTCAAATATGTCTCAGTTTTCCTCCCCTGGTACTCGGGTGCAACATTCCAGACGCTTTACTAACACTCTCCCCACTTGGAGAGTCAGCGCCTTTAACCTCCTGTTTGGCCCAGTTTGCAATTTCTGCGGAAGATGAACAGGAATAGCGAGAACCAATGAGAGGCTAGCTGGAGGTGTCTGGACGGGCAAATTTAACTCTCATTTCCCACCAGGAAGAGGAATTAACCAAAGGCTCAGCATGCCGGGCCGGAACCAGATTAGGGCCTGAAGCCATCCTGCGGTGTTGCGGCCAGGTCACAAGAAAGCGAGTTGAAGAAAGGAGCTCAGGGGCACTGTAATTCACAAACATGCAGAGTTATAAATGACAGCTATCGTCCAAAAATAGACTGAAGTAAGGCTGCCAAGAGGACTTGAAAGCGGGGCAGAATTGCAGGAAACCGATTTCAGGAGGTAGACTGGAATTGCATTGAAAGCATAGGAAAAGAGGCAGAACGTCCACAATGATGCACTTGGCCAAAAAGGGCGTATGCGTTTTTTCCTGAATATATTCAGGAAAAAACGCATACGCCCTTTTTGGCCAACCAAGCAAGCTTGCAAAGGAAATCTGCACTACAATGAAGTCTCACTTCCCCCCGGTCAAAAGGGCCATCTGAAAAAAGTGTAAAATCCAGAAAGGCAACAGGCCATGGAGAACTGGGAGCCTTGTTATGCTGATGGGCGGGATGTAAATTGCCAACAGACACTCGGGAGAAGTGTATGGTGTTTCCTGAAACATCTAAAAAACAAAGCAACAGAGCCTAGGGCACTGCCACTTATGGTCCTATAGCTTAGGGAAATTAAAATCAAAAAGACACAGCCACCCCAAAGTTTGGGACGCCTCTGTTTACAAGAACCTCGTTTACAGTACAAGTTCAACATCGCAGAAAGTGAAAAATGGATAAAGAAGTTGTGGTATTTACTTACAAAGCAATATCACTCAGCAATGAAATCTATGTCATCAGGCCCTTAGCATCACAATGAGTGGATTCAGGTATGATGATTCTAACTGAAATAAGTCACACAGAAAAAGAAACATCATAAGATATCAGTAATACACGGAATGTAAACTTGGCTACACAGGAACTGAATTACAGAACAGAACAGGGTCTCAAATTTAGAAAACCAACTTATGCTTGCTTAAGGGTAAAGGTGAGTTGGGGTGCTGCATAAAACCAGAGATTGAAATGAGCACAGATAAAGTTCCTTAAGTCAAATATGGAATACACAAGAGCTACTCCTTGCTCAACGAAATGGACTCAACACCGCATATTAAACGCCTAAGAATGTACCTGACTAGTAAGTATCGTAAAACCTATGGATTGCTATGTCTCCGAAAGAGAATCAAGCATGTGTACAGGGGCATAAACGCAGCAGTGATAGGATTGGAGAGGTTCGGTGAGCAAATGAAGACCCTTTGAAGTCATATTGCATGGTACCCATTACACGGGTCTCAACTCTCCAGGTTTAAGGTATTCTTCCTTCAGCTAAAACATGCATGTGGAACCCAAGTATGATCAACCATGTGAACGGGAGACGTGTTCAAATATGTCTCAGTTTTCCTCCCCTGGTACTCAGGTGCAACATTCCAGACGCTTTACTAACACTCTCCCCACTTGGAGAGTCAGTCCCTTTAACCTCCTGTTTGGCCCAGTTTGCAATTTCTGCGGAAGATGAACAGGAATAGCGAGAACCAATGAGAGACTAGCTGGAGGTGTCTGGACGGGCAAATTTAACTCTCATTTCCCACCAGGAAAAGGAACTAATGAAAGGCTCAGCGTGCCGTGCCGGAACCAGATTAGGGCCTGAAGCCATCCTGCGGTGTTGCGGCCAGGTCACAAGAAAGCAAGTTGAAGAAAGGAGCTCAGGGGCACTGTAATTCACAAACCTGCAGAGTTATAAATGACAGCTATCGTCCAAAAATAGACTGAAGTAAGGCTGCCAAGAGGACTTGAAAGCGGGGCAGAATTGCAGGAAACCGATTTCAGGAGGTAGACTGGAATTGCATTGAAAGCATAGGAAAAGAGGCAGAACGTCCACAATGATGCACTTGGCCAAAAAGGGCGTATGCGTTTTTTCCTGAATATATTCAGGAAAAAACGCATACGCCCTTTTTGGCCAACCAAGCAAGCTTGCAAAGGAAATCTGCACTACAATGAAGTCTCACTTCCCCCCGGTCAAAAGGGCCATCTGAAAAAAGTGTAAAATCCAGAAAGGCAGGACAGACCATGGAGAACTGGGAGCCTTGTTATGCTGATGGGCGGGATGTAAATTGCCAACAACCACTCGGGAGAAGTGTATGGTGTTTCCTGAAACATCTAAAAAACAAAGCAACAGAACCTAGGGCACTTCCACTTATGGTCCTATAGCTTAGGGAAATTAAAATCAAAAAGACACAGCCACCCCAAAGTTTGGAACGGCTCTGTTTACAAGAACCTCGTTTACAGTACAAGTTCAACATCGCAGAAAGTGAAAAATGGATAAAGAAGTTGTGGTATTTACTTACAAAGCAATATCACTCAGCAATGAAATCTGTGTCATCAGGCCCTTAGCAGCACAATGAGTGGATTCAGGTATGATGATTCTAACTGAAATAAGTCACACAGAAAAAGAAACATCATAAGATATCAGTAATACACGGAATGTAAATTTGACTACACAGGAACTGAATTACAGAACAGAACAGGGTCTCAAATTTAGAAAACCAACTTATTCTTGCTTAAGGGTAAAGGTGAGTTGGGGTGCTGCATAAAACCAGAGATTGAAATGAGCACAGATAAAGTTCCTTAAGCCAAATATGGAATAGACAAGAGCTACTCCTTGCTCAACGAAATGGACTCAACACCGCATATTAAACGCCTAAGAATGTACCTGACTTGTAAGTATCTTAAAACCTATGGATTGCTATGTCTCCGAAAGAGAATCAAGCATGTGTACAGGGGCATAAACGCAGCAGTGATAGGATTGGAGAGGTTCGGTGAGCAAATGAATACCCTTTGAAGTCATATTGCATGGTACCCATTCCACGGGTTTCAACTACCCAGGTTTAAGGTATTCTTCCTTCAGCTAAAACATGCATGTGCAACCTAGAGTATGATCAACCATGTGATCGGGAGACGTGTTCAAATATGTCTCAGTTTTCCTCCCCTGGTACTCGGGTGCAACATTCCAGACGCTTTACTAACACTCTCCCCACTTGGAGAGTCAGTCCCTTTAACCTCCTGTTTGGCCCAGTTTGCAATTTCTGCGGAAGATGAACAGGAATAGCGAGAACCAATGAGAGGCTAGCTGGAGGTGTCTGGACGGGCAAATTTAACTCTCATTTCCCACCAGGAAGAGGAATTAACCAAAGGCTCAGCATGCCGGTCCAGAACCAGATTAGGGCCTGAAGCCATCCTGCGGTGTTGCGGCCAGGTCACAAGAAAGTGAGTTGAAGAAAGGAGCTCAGGGGCACTGTAATTCACAAACCTGCAGAGTTATAAATGACAGCTATCGTCCAAAAATAGACTGAAGTAAGGCTGCCAAGAGGACTTGAAAACGGGGCAGAATTGCAGGAAACCGATTTCAGGAGGTAGACTGGAATTGCATTGAAAGCATAGGAAAAGAGGCAGAACGTCCACAATGATGCACTTGGCCAAAAAGGGCGTATGCGTTTTTTCCTGAATATATTCAGGAAAAAACGCATACGCCCTTTTTGGCCAACCAAGCAAGCTTGCAAAGGAAATCTGCACTACAATGAAGTCTCACTTCCCCCCGGTCAAAAGGGCCATCTGAAAAAAGTGTAAAATCCAGAAAGGCAACAGGCCATGGAGAACTGGGAGCCTTGTTATGCTGATGGGCGGGATGTAAATTGCCAACAGACACTCAGGAGAAGTGTATGGTGTTTCCAGAAACATCTAAAAAACAAAGCAACAGAGCCTAGGGCACTGCCACTTATGGTCCTATAGCTTAGGGAAATTAAAATCAAAAAGACACAGACACCCCAAAGTTTGGGACGCCTCTGTTTACAAGAACCTCATTTACAGTACAAGTTCAACATCGCAGAAAGTGAAAAATGGATAAAGAAGTTGTGGTATTTACTTACAAAGCAATATCACTCAGCAATGAAATCTATGTCATCAGGCCCTTAGCATCACAATGAGTGGATTCAGGTATGATGATTCTAACTGAAATAAGTCACACAGAAAAAAAACATCATAAGATATCAGTAATACACGGAATGTAAACTTGGCTACACAGGAACTGAATTACAGAACAGAACAGGGTCTCAAATTTAGAAAACCAACTTATGCTTGCTTAAGGGTAAAGGTGAGTTGGGGTGCTGCATAAAACCAGAGATTGAAATGAGCACAGATAAAGTTCCTTAAGTCAAATATGGAATAGACAAGAGCTACTCCTTGCTCAACGAAATGGACTCAACACCGCATATTAAACGCCTAAGAATGTACCTGACTAGTAAGTATCGTAAAACCTATGGATTGCTATGTCTCCAAAAGAGAATCAAGCATGTGTACAGGGGCATAAACGCAGCAGTGATAGGATTGGAGAGGTTCGGTGAGCAAATGAAGACCCTTTGAAGTCATATTGCATGGTACCCATTACACGGGTCTCAACTCTCCAGGTTTAAGGTATTCTTCCTTCAGGTAAAACATGCATGTGGAACCCAAGTATGATCAACCATGTGAACGGGAGACGTGTTCAAATATGTCTCAGTTTTCCTCCCCTGGTACTCGGGTGCAACATTCCAGACGCTTTACTAACACTCTCCCCACTTGGAGAGTCAGCGCCTTTAACCTCCTGTTTGGCCCAGTTTGCAATTTCTGCGGAAGATGAACAGGAATAGCGAGAACCAATGAGAGGCTAGCTGGAGGTGTCTGGACGGGCAAATTTAACTCTCATTTCCCACCAGGAAGAGGAATTAACCAAAGGCTCAGCATGCCGGGCCGGAACCAGATTAGGGCCTGAAGCCATCCTGCGGTGTTGCGGCCAGGTCACAAGAAAGCGAGTTGAAGAAAGGAGCTCAGGGGCACTGTAATTCACAAACCTGCAGAGTTATAAATGACAGCTATCGTCCAAAAATAGACTGAAGTAAGGCTGCCAAGAGGACTTGAAAGCGGGGCAGAATTGCAGGAAACCGATTTCAGGAGGTAGACTGGAATTGCATTGAAAGCATAGGAAAAGAGGCAGAACGTCCACAATGATGCACTTGGCCAAAAAGGGCGTATGCGTTTTTTCCTGAATATATTCAGGAAAAAACGCATACGCCCTTTTTGGCCAACCAAGCAAGCTTGCAAAGGAAATCTGCACTACAATGAAGTCTCACTCCCCCCCGGTCAAAAGGGCCATCTGAAAAAAGTGTAAAATCCAGAAAGGCAGGACAGGCCATGGAGAACTGGGAGCCTTGTTATGCTGATGGGCGGGATGTAAATTGCCAACAGACACTCGGGAGAAGTGTATGGTGTTTCCTGAAACATCTGAAAAACAAAGCAACAGAGCCTAGGGCACTGCCACTTATGGTCCTATAGATTAGGGAAATTAAAATCAAAAAGACACAGCCACCCCAAAGTTTGGGACGCCTCTGTTTACAAGAACCTCGTTTACAGTACAAGTTCAACATCGCAGAAAATGAAAAATGGATAAAGAAGTTGTGGTATTTACTTACAAAGCAATATCACTCAGCAATGAAATCTATGTCATCAGGTCCTTAGCATCACAATGAGTGGATTCAGGTATGATGATTCTAACTGAAATAAGTCACACAGAAAAAGAAACATCATAAGATATCAATAATACACGGAATGGAAACTTGGCTACACAGGAACTGAATTACAGAACAGAACAGGGTCTCAAATTTAGAAAACCAACTTATGCTTGCTTAAGGGTAAAGGTCAGTTGGGGTGCTGCATAAAACCAGAGATTGAAATGAGCACAGATAAAGTTCCTTAAGTCAAATATGGAATAGACAACAGCTACTCCTTGCTCAACGAAAAGGACTCAACACCGCATATTAAACGCCTAAGGATGTACCTGACTAGTAAGTATCGTAAAACCTATGGATTGCTATGTCTCCAAAAGAGAATCAAGCATGTGTACAGGGGCATAAACGCAGCAGTGATAGGATTGGAGAGGTTCGGTGAGCAAATGAAGACCCTTTGAAGTCATATTGCATGGTACCCATTACACGGGTCTCAACTCTCCAGGTTTAAGGTATTCTTCCTTCAGCTAAAACATGCATGTGGAACCCAAGTATGATCAACCATGTGAACGGGAGACGTGTTCAAATATGTCTCAGTTTTCCTCCCCTGGTACTCGGGTGCAACATTCCAGACGCTTTACTAACACTCTCCCCACTTGGAGAGTCAGCGCCTTTAACCTCCTGTTTGGCCCAGTTTGCAATTTCTGCGGAAGATGAACAGGAATAGCGAGAACCAATGAGAGGCTAGCTGGAGGTGTCTGGACGGGCAAATTATTCCTGAATATATTCAGGAAAAAACGCATACGCCCTTTTTGGCCAACCAAGCAAGCTTGCAAAGGAAATCTGCACTACAATGAAGTCTCACTTCCCCCCGGTCAAAAGGGCCATCTGAAAAAAGTGTAAAATCCAGAAAGGCAGGACAGGCCATGGAGAACTGGGAGCCTTGTTATGCTGATGGGCGGGATGTAAATTGCCAACAGACACTCGGGAGAAGTGTATGGTGTTTCCTGAAACATCTAAAAAACAAAGCAACAGAGCCTAGGGCACTGCCACTTATGGTCCTATAGATTAGGGAAATTAAAATCAAAAAGACACAGCCACCCCAAAGTTTGGGACGCCTCTGTTTACAAGAACCTCGTTTACAGTACAAGTTCAACATCGCAGAAAGTGAAAAATGGATAAAGAAGTTGTGGTATTTACTTACAAAGCAATATCACTCAGCAATGAAATCTGTGTCATCAGGCCCTTAGCAGCACAATGAGTGGATTCAGGTATGATGATTCTAACTGAAATAAGTCACACAGAAAAAGAAACATCATAAGATATCAGTAATACACGGAATGTAAACTTGGCTACACAGGAACTGAATTACAGAACAGAACAGGGTCTCAAATTTAGAAAACCAACTTATGCTTGCTTAAGGGGAAGGGTGAGTTGGGGTGCTGCATAAAACCAGAGATTGAAATGAGCACAGATAAAGTTCCTTAAGTCAAATATGGAATAGACAAGAGCTACTCCTTGCTCAACGAAATGGACTCAACACCGCATATTAAACGCCTAAGTATGTACCTGACTAGTAAGTATCGTAAAACCTATGGATTGCTATGTCTCCAAAAGAGAATCAAGCATGTGTACAGGGGCATAAACGCAGCAGTGATAGGATTGGAGAGGTTCGGTGAGCAAATGAAGACCCTTTGAAGTCATATTGCATGGTACCCATTCCACGGGTTTCAACTACCCAGGTTTAAGGTATTCTTCCTTCAGCTAAAACATGCATGTGGAACCTAGAGTATGATCAACCATGTGATCGGGAGACGTGTTCAAATATGTCTCAGTTTTCATACCCTGGTACTCGGGTGCAACATTCCAGACGCTTTACTAACACTCTCCCGACTTGGAGAGTCAGTCCCTTTAACCTCCTGTTTGGCCCAGTTTGCAATTTCTGCGGAAGATGAACAGGAATAGCGAGAACCAATGAGAGACTAGCTGGAGGTGTCTGGACGGGCAAATTTAACTCTCATTTCCCACCAGGAAGAGGAATTAACGAAAGGCTCAGCATGCCGTGACGGAACCAGATTAGGGCCTGAAGCCATCCTGCGGTGTTGCGGCCAGCTCACAAGAAAGCGAGTTGAAGAAAGGAGCTCAGGGGCACTGTAATTCACAAACCTGCAGAGTTATAAATGACAGCTATCGTCCAAAAATAGACTGAAGTAAGGCTGCCAAGAGGACTTGAAAGCGGGGCAGAATTGCAGGAAACCGATTTCAGGAGGTAGACTGGAATTGCATTGAAAGCATAGGAAAAGAGGCAGAACGTCCACAATGATGCACTTGGCCAAAAAGGGCGTATGCGTTTTTTCCTGAATATATTCAGGAAAAAACGCATACGCCCTTTTTGGCCAACCAAGCAAGCTTGCAAAGGAAATCTGCACTACAATGAAGTCTCACTTCCCCCTGGTCAAAAGGGCCATCTGAAAAAAGTGTAAAATCCAGAAAGGCAACAGGCCATTGAGAACTGGGAGCCTTGTTATGCTGATGGGCGGGATGTAAATTGCCAACAGACACTTGGGAGAAGTGTATGGTGTTTCCTGAAACATCTAAAAAACAAAGCAACAGAGCCTAGGGCACTTCCACTTATGGTCCTATAGATTAGGGAAATTAAAATCAAAAAGACACAGCCACCCCAAAGTTTGGAACGGCTCTGTTTACAAGAACCTCGTTTACAGTACAAGTTCAACATCACAGAAAGTGAAAAATGGATAAAGAACTTGTGGTACTTACGTACAATGCAGTATCACTCAGCAATGAAATCTATGTCATCAGGCACGTAGCAGCATAATGAGGAGATTCAGGTACGATGATTCTAACTGAAATAAGTCACACAGAAAAAGAAACATCATAAGATATCACTAATACACGGAATGTAAACTTGGCTACACAGGAACTGAATTCCAAAACAGAACAGGTTCTCAAATTTAGAAAACCAACATATGCTTGCTTAAGGGGAAAGGTGAGTTGGGTTGCTGCATAAAACCAGAGATTGAAATGATCACAGATAAAGTTCCTTAAGCCAAATATGGAATAGACAAGAGCTACTCCTTGCTCAACGAAATGGACTCAACGCTGCATATTAAACGCCTAAGAATGTACCTGACTATTAAGTATCTTAAAACCTATGGATTGCTATGTCTCCGAAAGAGAATCAAGCATGTGTACAGGGGCATAAACGCAGCAGTGATAGGATTGGAGAGGTTCGGTGAGCAAATGAAGACCCTTTGAAGTCATATTGCATGGTACCCATTCCACGGGTTTCAACTACCCAGGTTTTAGGTATTCTTCCTTCAGCTAAAACATGCATGTGGAACCCAGAGTATGATCAACCATGTGATCGGGAGACGTGTTCAAATATGTCTCAGTTTTCCTCCCCTGGTACTCGGGTGCAACATTCCAGACGCTTTACTAACACTCTCCCCACTTGGAGAGTCAGCGCCTTTAACCTCCTGTTTGGCACAGTTTGCAATTTCTGCGGAAGATGAACAGGAATAGCGAGAACCAATGAGAGGCTAGCTGGAGGTGTCTGGACGGGCAAATTTAACTCTCATTTCCCACCAGGAAGAGGAAATAACCAAAGGCTCAGCGTGCCGTGCCGGAACCAGATTAGGGCCTGAAGCCATCCTGCGGTGTTGCGGCCAGGTCACAAGAAAGCGAGTTGAAGAAAGGAGCTCAGGGGCACTGTAATTCACAAACCTGCAGAGTTATAAATGACAGCTATCGTCCAAAAATAGACTGAAGTAAGGCTGCCAAGAGGACTTGAAAGCGGGGCAGAATTGCAGGAAACCGATTTCAGGAGGTAGACTGGAATTGCATTGAAAGCATAGGAAAAGAGGCAGAACGTCCACAAAGATGCACTTGGCCAAAGAGGGCGTATGCGTTTTTTCCTGAATATATTCAGGAAAAAACGCATACGCCCTTTTTGGCCAACCAAGCAAGCTTGCAAAGGAAATCTGCACTACAATGAAGTCTCACTCCCCCCCGGTCAAAAGGGCCATCTGAAGAAATTGTAAAATCCAGAAAGCTAGGACAGGCCATGGAGAACTGGGAGCCTTGTTATGCTGATGGGCGGGATGTAAATTGCCAACAGACACTTGGGAGAAGTGTATGGTGTTTCCTGAAACATCCAAAAAACAAAGCAAGAGAACCTAGGGCACTTCCACTTATGGTCCTATAGCTTAGGGAAATTAAAATCAAAAAGACACAGCCACCCCAAAGTTTGGAACGGCTCTGTTTACAAGAACCTCGTTTACAGTACAAGTTCAACATCGCAGAAAGTGAAAAATGGATAAAGAAGTTGTGGTATTTACTTACAAAGCAATATCACTCAACAATGAAATCTGTATCATCAGGCCCGTAGCAGCACAATGAGTGGATTCAGGTATGATTATTCTAACTGAAGTAAGTCACACAGAAAAAGAAACATCATAAGATATCAGTAATACACGGAATGTAAACTTGGCTACAGAGGAACTGAATTACAGAACAGAACAGGGACTCAAATTTAGAAAACCAACTTATGCTTGCTTAAGGGTAAAGGTGAGTTGGGGTGCTGCATAAAACCAGAGATTGAAATGAGCACAGATAAATTTCCTTAAGCCAAATATGGAATAGACAAGAGCTACTCCTTGCTCAACGAAATGGACTCAAAACCCCATAGTAACCCCAAAGAATGTACCTGACTAGTAAGTATCTTAAAAACCTATGGATTGCTATGTCTCCGAAAGAGAATCAAGCATGTGTACAGGGGCATAAACGCAGCAGTGATAGGATTGGAGAGGTTCGGTGAGCAAATGAAGACCCTTTGAAGTCATATTGCATGGTACCCATTCCACGGGTTTCAACTACCCAGGTTTAAGGTATTCTTCCTTCAGCTAAAACATGCATGTGGAACCCAAGTATGATCAACCATGTGAACGGGAGACGTGTTCAAATATGTCTCAGTTTTCCTCCCCTGGTACTCGGATGCAACATTCCAGACGCTTTACTAACACTCTCCCCACTTGGAGAGTCAGCGCCTTTAACCTCCTGTTTGGCCCAGTTTGCAATTTCTGCGGAAGATGAACAGGAATAGCGAGAACCAATGAGAGACTAGCTGGAGGTGTCTGGACGGGCAAATTTAACTCTCATTTCCCACCAGGAAGAGGAATTAACCAAAGGCTCAGCATGCCGGGCCGGAACCAGATTAGGGCCTGAAGCCATCCTGCGGTGTTGCGGCCAGGTCACAAGAAAGCGAGTTGAAGAAAGGAGCTCAGGGGCACTGTAATTCACAAACCTGCAGAGTTATAAATGACAGCTATCGTCCAAAAATAGACTGAAGTAAGGCTGCCAAGAGGACTTGAAAGCGGGGCAGAATTGCAGGAAACCGATTTCAGGAGGTAGACTGGAATTGCATTGAAAGCATAGGAAAAGAGGCAGAACGTCCACAATGATGCACTTGGCCAAAAAGGGCGTATGCGTTTTTTCCTGAATATATTCAGGAAAAAACGCATACGCCCTTTTTGGCCAACCAAGCAAGCTTGCAAAGGAAATCTGCACTACAATGAAGTCTCACTTCCCCCCGGTCAAAAGGGCCATCTGAAAAAAGTGTAAAATCCAGAAAGGCAGGACAGGCCATGGAGAACTGGGAGCCTTCTTATGCTGATGGGCGGGATGTAAATTGCCAACAACCACTCGGGAGAAGTGTATGGTGTTTCCTGAAACATCTAAAAAACAAAGCAACAGAACCTAGGGCACTTCCACTTATGGTCCTATAGCTTAGGGAAATTAAAATCAAAAAGACACAGCCACCCCAAAGTTTGGAACGGCTCTGTTTACAAGAACCTCGTTTACAGTACAAGTTCAACATCGCAGAAAGTGAAAAATGGATAAAGAAGTTGTGGTATTTACTTACAAAGCAATATCACTCAGCAATGAAATCTGTGTCATCAGGCCCTTAGCAGCACAATGAGTGGATTCAGGTATGATGATTCTAACTGAAGTAAGTCACACAGAAAAAGAAACATCATAAGATATCAGTAATACACGGAATGTAAACTTGGCTACACAGGAACTGAATTACAGAACAGAACAGGGTCTCAAATTTAGAAAAACAACTTATGCTTGCTTAAGGGGAAAGGTGAGTTGGGGTGCTGCATAAAACCAGAGATTGAAATGAGCACAGATAAAGTTCCTTAAGTCAAATATGGAATAGACAAGAGCTACTCCTTGCTCAACGAAATGGACTCAACACCGCATATTAAACGCCTAAGAATGTACCTGACTAGTAAGTATCTTAAAAACTTATGGATTGCTATGTCTCCAAAAGAGAATCAAGCATGTGTACAGGGGAATAAACGCAGCAGTGATAGGATTGGAGAGGTTCGGTGAGCAAATGAAGACCCTTTGAAGTCATATTGCATGGTACCCATTACACGGGTCTCAACTCTCCAGGTTTAAGGTATTCTTCCTTCAGCTAAAACATGCATGTGGAACCCAGAGTATGATCAACCATGTG
Organism: Delphinus delphis; assembly: GCF_949987515.2. NCBI lineage: Eukaryota > Metazoa > Chordata > Mammalia > Artiodactyla > Delphinidae > Delphinus > Delphinus delphis. The sequence goes on along the minus strand of NW_027192789.1, from coordinate 24,915 downwards.
AACGGGAGACGTGTTCAAATATGTCTCAGTTTTACTCCCCTGGTACTCGGGTGCAACATTCCAGACGCTTTTCTAACACTCTCCCCACTTGGAGAGTCAGCGCCTTTAACCTCCTGTTTGGCCCAGTTTGCAATTTCTGCGGAAGATGAACAGGAATAGCGAGAACCAATGAGAGGCTAGCTGGAGGTGTCTGGACGGGCAAATTTAACTCTCATTTCCCACCAGGAAGAGGAATTAACCAAAGGCTCAGCGTGCCGTACCGGAACCAGATTAGGGCCTGAAGCCATCCTGCGGTGTTGCGGCCAGCTCAAAAGAAAGCGAGTAGAAGAAAGGAGCCCAGGGGCACTGTAATTCACAAACCTGCAGAGTTATAAATGACAGCTATCGTCCAAAAATAGACTGAAGTAAGGCTGCCAAGAGGACTTGAAAGCGGGGCAGAATTGCAGGAAACCGATTTCAGGAGGTAGACTGGAATTGCATTGAAAGCATAGGAAAAGAGGCAGAACGTCCACAATGATGCACTTGGCCAAAAAGGGCGTATGCGTTTTTTCCTGAATATATTCAGGAAAAAACGCATACGCCCTTTTTGGCCAACCAAGCAAGCTTGCAAAGGAAATCTGCACTACAATGAAGTCTCACTTCCCCCCGGTCAAAAGGGCCATCTGAAAAAAGTGTAAAATCCAGAAAGGCAACAGGCCATTTAGAACTGGGAGCCTTGTTATGCTGATGGGCGGGATGTAAATTGCCAACAGACACTCGGGAGAAGTGTATGGTGTTTCCTGAAACATCTAAAAAACAAAGCAACAGAGCCTAGGGCACTGCCACTTATGGTCCTATAGCTTAGGGAAATTAAAATGAAAAAGACACAGCCACCCCAAAGTTTGGAATGGCTCTGTTTACAAGAACCTCGTTTACAGTACAAGTTCAACATCGCAGAAAGTGAAAAATGGATAAAGAAGTTGTGGTATTCACTTACAAAGCAATATCACTCAGCAATGAAATCTATGTCATCAGGCCCTTAGCAGCACAATGAGTGGATTCAGGTATGATGATTCTAACTGAAATAAGTCACACAGAAAAAGAAACATCATAAGATATCAGTAATACACGGAATGTAAACTTGGCTACACAGGAACTGAATTACAGAACAGAACAGGGTCTCAAATTTAGAAAACCAACTTATGCTTGCTTAAGGGGAAAGGTGAGTTGGGGTGCTGCATAAAACCAGAGATTGAAATGAGCACAGATAAAGTTCCTTAAGTCAAATATGGAATAGACAAGAGCTACTCCTTGCTCAACGAAATGGACTCAACACCGCATATTAAACGCCTAAGAATGTACCTGACTTGTAAGTATCTTAAAACCTATGGATTGCTATGTCTCCGAAAGAGAATCAAGCATGTGTACAGGGGCATAAACGCAGCAGTGATAGGATTGGAGAGGTGTGGTGAGCAAATGAAGACCCTTTGAAGTCATATTGCATGGTACCCATTCCACGGGTTTCAACTACCCAGGTTTAAGGTATTCTTCCTTCAGCTAAAACATGCATGTGGAACCTAGAGTATGATCAACCATGTGATCGGGAGACGTGTTCAAATATGTCTCAGTTTTCCTCCCCTGGTACTCGGGTGCAACATTCCAGATGCTTTACTAACACTCTCCCCACTTGGAGAGTCAGTCCCTTTAACCTCCTGTTTGGCCCAGTTTGCAATTTCTGCGGAAGATGAACAGGAATAGGGAAAACCAATGAGAGGCTAGCTGGAGGTGTCTGGATGGGCAAATTTAACTCTCATTTCCCACCAGGAAGAGGAATGAACCAAAGGCTCAGCATGCCGTGCCGGAACCAGATTAGGGCCTGAAGCCATCCTGCGGTGTTGCGGCCAGGTCACAAGAAAGCGAGTTGAAGAAAGGAGCTCAGGGGCACTGTAATTCACAAACCTGCAGAGTTATAAATGACAGCTATCGTCCAAAAATAGACTGAAGTAAGGCTGCCAAGAGGACTTGAAAGCGGGGCAGAATTGCAGGAAACCGATTTCAGGAGGTAGACTGGAATTGCATTGAAAGCATAGGAAAAGAGGCAGAACGTCCACAAAGATGCACTTGGCCAAAGAGGGCGTATGCGTTTTTTCCTGAATATATTCAGGAAAAAACGCATACGCCCTTTTTGGCCAACCAAGCAAGCTTGCAAAGGAAATCTGCACTACAATGAAGTCTCACTCCCCCCCGGTCAAAAGGGCCATCTGAAGAAATTGTAAAATCCAGAAAGCTAGGACAGGCCATGGAGAACTGGGAGCCTTGTTATGCTGATGGGCGGGATGTAAATTGCCAACAGACACTTGGGAGAAGTGTATGGTGTTTCCTGAAACATCCAAAAAACAAAGCAAGAGAACCTAGGGCACTTCCACTTATGGTCCTATAGCTTAGGGAAATTAAAATCAAAAAGACACAGCCACCCCAAAGTTTGGAACGGCTCTGTTTACAAGAACCTCGTTTACAGTACAAGTTCAACATCGCAGAAAGTGAAAAATGGATAAAGAAGTTGTGGTATTTACTTACAAAGCAATATCACTCAGCAATGAAATCTGTATCATCAGGCCCGTAGCAGCACAATGAGTGGATTCAGGTATGATTATTCTAACTGAAGTAAGTCACACAGAAAAAGAAACATCATAAGATATCAGTAATACACGGAATGTAAACTTGGCTACAGAGGAACTGAATTACAGAACAGAACAGGGACTCAAATTTAGAAAACCAACTTATGCTTGCTTAAGGGTAAAGGTGAGTTGGGGTGCTGCATAAAACCAGAGATTGAAATGAGCACAGATAAATTTCCTTAAGCCAAATATGGAATAGACAAGAGCTACTCCTTGCTCAACGAAATGGACTCAAAACCCCATAGTAACCCCAAAGAATGTACCTGACTAGTAAGTATCTTAAAAACCTATGGATTGCTATGTCTCCGAAAGAGAATCAAGCATGTGTACAGGGGCATAAACGCAGCAGTGATAGGATTGGAGAGGTTCGGTGAGCAAATGAAGACCCTTTGAAGTCATATTGCATGGTACCCATTCCACGGGTTTCAACTACCCAGGTTTAAGGTATTCTTCCTTCAGCTAAAACATGCATGTGGAACCCAAGTATGATCAACCATGTGAACGGGAGACGTGTTCAAATATGTCTCAGTTTTCCTCCCCTGGTACTCGGATGCAACATTCCAGACGCTTTACTAACACTCTCCCCACTTGGAGAGTCAGCGCCTTTAACCTCCTGTTTGGCCCAGTTTGCAATTTCTGCGGAAGATGAACAGGAATAGCGAGAACCAATGAGAGACTAGCTGGAGGTGTCTGGACGGGCAAATTTAACTCTCATTTCCCACCAGGAAGAGGAATTAACCAAAGGCTCAGCATGCCGGGCCGGAACCAGATTAGGGCCTGAAGCCATCCTGCGGTGTTGCGGCCAGGTCACAAGAAAGCGAGTTGAAGAAAGGAGCTCAGGGGCACTGTAATTCACAAACCTGCAGAGTTATAAATGACAGCTATCGTCCAAAAATAGACTGAAGTAAGGCTGCCAAGAGGACTTGAAAGCGGGGCAGAATTGCAGGAAACCGATTTCAGGAGGTAGACTGGAATTGCATTGAAAGCATAGGAAAAGAGGCAGAACGTCCACAATGATGCACTTGGCCAAAAAGGGCGTATGCGTTTTTTCCTGAATATATTCAGGAAAAAACGCATACGCCCTTTTTGGCCAACCAAGCAAGCTTGCAAAGGAAATCTGCACTACAATGAAGTCTCACTTCCCCCCGGTCAAAAGGGCCATCTGAAAAAAGTGTAAAATCCAGAAAGGCAGGACAGGCCATGGAGAACTGGGAGCCTTCTTATGCTGATGGGCGGGATGTAAATTGCCAACAACCACTCGGGAGAAGTGTATGGTGTTTCCTGAAACATCTAAAAAACAAAGCAACAGAACCTAGGGCACTTCCACTTATGGTCCTATAGCTTAGGGAAATTAAAATCAAAAAGACACAGCCACCCCAAAGTTTGGAACGGCTCTGTTTACAAGAACCTCGTTTACAGTACAAGTTCAACATCGCAGAAAGTGAAAAATGGATAAAGAAGTTGTGGTATTTACTTACAAAGCAATATCACTCAGCAATGAAATCTGTGTCATCAGGCCCTTAGCAGCACAATGAGTGGATTCAGGTATGATGATTCTAACTGAAGTAAGTCACACAGAAAAAGAAACATCATAAGATATCAGTAATACACGGAATGTAAACTTGGCTACACAGGAACTGAATTACAGAACAGAACAGGGTCTCAAATTTAGAAAAACAACTTATGCTTGCTTAAGGGGAAAGGTGAGTTGGGGTGCTGCATAAAACCAGAGATTGAAATGAGCACAGATAAAGTTCCTTAAGTCAAATATGGAATAGACAAGAGCTACTCCTTGCTCAACGAAATGGACTCAACACCGCATATTAAACGCCTAAGAATGTACCTGACTAGTAAGTATCTTAAAAACTTATGGATTGCTATGTCTCCAAAAGAGAATCAAGCATGTGTACAGGGGAATAAACGCAGCAGTGATAGGATTGGAGAGGTTCGGTGAGCAAATGAAGACCCTTTGAAGTCATATTGCATGGTACCCATTACACGGGTCTCAACTCTCCAGGTTTAAGGTATTCTTCCTTCAGCTAAAACATGCATGTGGAACCCAGAGTATGATCAACCATGTGAACGGGAGACGTGTTCAAATATGTCTCAGTTTTACTCCCCTGGTACTCGGGTGCAACATTCCAGACGCTTTTCTAACACTCTCCCCACTTGGAGAGTCAGCGCCTTTAACCTCCTGTTTGGCCCAGTTTGCAATTTCTGCGGAAGATGAACAGGAATAGCGAGAACCAATGAGAGGCTAGCTGGAGGTGTCTGGACGGGCAAATTTAACTCTCATTTCCCACCAGGAAGAGGAATTAACCAAAGGCTCAGCGTGCCGTACCGGAACCAGATTAGGGCCTGAAGCCATCCTGCGGTGTTGCGGCCAGCTCAAAAGAAAGCGAGTAGAAGAAAGGAGCCCAGGGGCACTGTAATTCACAAACCTGCAGAGTTATAAATGACAGCTATCGTCCAAAAATAGACTGAAGTAAGGCTGCCAAGAGGACTTGAAAGCGGGGCAGAATTGCAGGAAACCGATTTCAGGAGGTAGACTGGAATTGCATTGAAAGCATAGGAAAAGAGGCAGAACGTCCACAATGATGCACTTGGCCAAAAAGGGCGTATGCGTTTTTTCCTGAATATATTCAGGAAAAAACGCATACGCCCTTTTTGGCCAACCAAGCAAGCTTGCAAAGGAAATCTGCACTACAATGAAGTCTCACTTCCCCCCGGTCAAAAGGGCCATCTGAAAAAAGTGTAAAATCCAGAAAGGCAACAGGCCATTTAGAACTGGGAGCCTTGTTATGCTGATGGGCGGGATGTAAATTGCCAACAGACACTCGGGAGAAGTGTATGGTGTTTCCTGAAACATCTAAAAAACAAAGCAACAGAGCCTAGGGCACTGCCACTTATGGTCCTATAGCTTAGGGAAATTAAAATGAAAAAGACACAGCCACCCCAAAGTTTGGAATGGCTCTGTTTACAAGAACCTCGTTTACAGTACAAGTTCAACATCGCAGAAAGTGAAAAATGGATAAAGAAGTTGTGGTATTCACTTACAAAGCAATATCACTCAGCAATGAAATCTATGTCATCAGGCCCTTAGCAGCACAATGAGTGGATTCAGGTATGATGATTCTAACTGAAATAAGTCACACAGAAAAAGAAACATCATAAGATATCAGTAATACACGGAATGTAAACTTGGCTACACAGGAACTGAATTACAGAACAGAACAGGGTCTCAAATTTAGAAAACCAACTTATGCTTGCTTAAGGGGAAAGGTGAGTTGGGGTGCTGCATAAAACCAGAGATTGAAATGAGCACAGATAAAGTTCCTTAAGTCAAATATGGAATAGACAAGAGCTACTCCTTGCTCAACGAAATGGACTCAACACCGCATATTAAACGCCTAAGAATGTACCTGACTTGTAAGTATCTTAAAACCTATGGATTGCTATGTCTCCGAAAGAGAATCAAGCATGTGTACAGGGGCATAAACGCAGCAGTGATAGGATTGGAGAGGTGTGGTGAGCAAATGAAGACCCTTTGAAGTCATATTGCATGGTACCCATTCCACGGGTTTCAACTACCCAGGTTTAAGGTATTCTTCCTTCAGCTAAAACATGCATGTGGAACCTAGAGTATGATCAACCATGTGATCGGGAGACGTGTTCAAATATGTCTCAGTTTTCCTCCCCTGGTACTCGGGTGCAACATTCCAGATGCTTTACTAACACTCTCCCCACTTGGAGAGTCAGTCCCTTTAACCTCCTGTTTGGCCCAGTTTGCAATTTCTGCGGAAGATGAACAGGAATAGGGAAAACCAATGAGAGGCTAGCTGGAGGTGTCTGGATGGGCAAATTTAACTCTCATTTCCCACCAGGAAGAGGAATGAACCAAAGGCTCAGCATGCCGGGCCGGAACCTGATTATGGCCTGAAGCCATCCTGCGGTGTTGCGGCCAGGTCACAAGAAAGCGAGTTGAAGAAAGGAGCTCAGGGGCACTGTAATTAACAAACCTGCAGAGTTATAAATGACAGCTATCGTCCAAAAATAGACTGAAGTAAGGCTGCCAAGAGGACTTGAAAGCGGGGCAGAATTGCAGGAAACCGATTTCAGGAGGTAGACTGGAATTGCATTGAAAGCATAGGAAAAGAGGCAGAACGTCCACAATGATGCACTTGGCCAAAAAGGGCGTATGCGTTTTTTCCTGAATATATTCAGGAAAAAACGCATACGCCCTTTTTGGCCAACCAAGCAAGCTTGCAAAGGAAATCTGCACTACAATGAAGTCTCACTTCCCCCCGGTCAAAAGGGCCATCTGAAAAAAGTGTGAAATCCAGAAAGGCAGGACAGGCCATGGAGAACTGGGAGCCTTGTTATGCTGATGGGCGGGATGTAAATTGCCAACAGACACTCGGGAGAAGTGTATGGTGTTTCCTGAAACATCTAAAAAACAAAGCAACAGAGCCTAGGGCACTGCCACTTATGGTCCTATAGCTTAGGGAAATTAAAATCAAAAAGACACAGCCACCCCAAAGTTTGGAACGGCTCTGTTTACAAGAACCTCGTTTACAGTACAAGTTCAACATCGCAGAAAGTGAAAAATGGATAAAGAAGTTGTGGTATTTACTTACAAAGCAATATCACTCAGCAATGAAATCTGTGTCATCAGGCCCTTAGCATCACAATGAGTGGATTCAGGTATGATGATTCTAACTGAAATAAGTCACACAGAAAAAGAAACATCATAAGATATCAGTAATACACGGAATGTAAACTTGGCTACACAGGAACTGAATTACAGAACAGAACAGGGTCTCAAATTTAGAAAACCAACTTATGCTTGCTTAAGGGGAAAGGTGAGTTGGGGTGCTGCATAAAACCAGAGATTGAAATGAGCACAGATAAAGTTCCTTAAGTCAAATATGGAATAGACAAGAGCTACTCCTTGCTCAACGAAATGGACTCAACACCACATATTAAACGCCTAAGAATGTACCTGACTAGTAAGTATCGTAAAACCTATGGATTGCTATGTCTCCAAAAGAGAATCAAGCATGTGTACAGGGGCATAAACGCAGCAGTGATAGGATTGGAGAGGTTCGGTGAGCAAATGAAGACCATTTGAAGTCATATTGCATGGTACCCATTACACGGGTCTCAACTCTCCAGGTTTAAGGTATTCTTCCTTCAGCTAAAACATGCATGTGGAACCCAAGTATGATCAACCATGTGAACGGGAGACGTGTTCAAATATGTCTCAGTTTTCCTCCCCTGGTACTCGGGTGCAACATTCCAGACGCTTTACTAACACTCTCCCCACTTGGAGAGTCAGCGCCTTTAACCTCCTGTTTGGCCCAGTTTGCAATTTCTGCGGAAGATGAACAGGAATAGCGAGAACCAATGAGAGGCTAGCTGGAGGTGTCTGGACGGGCAAATTTAACTCTCATTTCCCACCAGGAAGAGGAATTCACCAAAGGCTCAGCGTGCCGTACCGGAACCAGATTAGGGCCTGAAGCCATCCTGCGGTGTTGCGGCCAGCTCAAAAGAAAGCGAGTTGAAGAAAGGAGCTCAGGGGCACTGTAATGCACAAACCTGCAGAGTTATAAATGACAGCTATCGTCCAAAAATAGACTGAAGTAAGGCTGCCAAGAGGACTTGAAAGCGGGGCAGAATTGCAGGAAACCGATTTCAGGAGGTAGACTGGAATTGCATTGAAAGCATAGGAAAAGAGGCAGAACGTCCACAATGATGCACTTGGCCAAAAAGGGCGTATGCGTTTTTTCCTGAATATATTCAGGAAAAAACGCATACGCCCTTTTTGGCCAACCAAGCAAGCTTGCAAAGGAAATCTGCACTACAATGAAGTCTCACTTCCCCCCGGTCAAAAGGGCCATCTGAAAAAAGTGTAAAATCCAGAAAGGCAGGACAGGCCATGGAGAACTGGGAGCCTTGTTATGCTGATGGGCGGGATGTAAATTGCCAACAGACACTCGGGAGAAGTGTATGGTGTTTCCTGAAACATCTAAAAAACAAAGCAACAGAGCCTAGGGCACTGCCACTTATGGTCCTATAGCTTAGGGAAATTAAAATCAAAAAGACACAGCCACCCCAAAGTTTGGGACGCCTCTGTTTACAAGAACCTCGTTTACAGTACAAGTTCAACATCGCAGAAAGTGAAAAATGGATAAAGAAGTTGTGGTATTTACTTACAAAGCAATATCACTCAGCAATGAAATCTATGTCATCAGGCCCTTAGCATCACAATGAGTGGATTCAGGTATGATGATTCTAACTGAAATAAGTCACACAGAAAAAGAAACATCATAAGATATCAGTAATACACGGAATGTAAACTTGGCTACACAGGAACTGAATTACAGAACAGAACAGGGTCTCAAATTTAGAAAACCAACTTATGCTTGCTTAAGGGTAAAGGTGAGTTGGGGTGCTGCATAAAACCAGAGATTGAAATGAGCACAGATAAAGTTCCTTAAGCCAAATATGGAATAGACAAGAGCTACTCGTTGCTCAACGAAATGGACTCAACACCCCATATTAAACGCCTAAGAATGTACCTGACTAGTAAGTATCTTAAAACCTATGGATTGCAATGTCTCCGAAAGAGAATCAAGCATGTGTACAGGGGCATAAACGCAGCAGTGATAGGATTGGAGAGGTTCGGTGAGCAAATGAAGACCCTTTGAAGTCATATTGCATGGTACCCATTCCATGGGTTTCAACTACCCAGGTTTAAGGTATTCTTCCTTCAGCTAAAACATGCATGTGGAACCTAGAGTATGATCAACCATGTGATCGGGAGACGTGTTCAAATATGTCTCAGTTTTCCTCCCCTGGTACTCGGGTGCAACATTCCAGACGCTTTACTAACACTCTCCCCACTTGGAGAGTCAGTCCCTTTAACCTCCTGTTTGGCCCAGTTTGCAATTTCTGCGGAAGATGAACAGGAATAGCGAGAACCAATGAGAGGCTAGGTGGAGGTGTCTGGACGGGCAAATTTAACTCTCATTTCCCACCAGGAAGAGGAATTAACCAAAGGCTCAGCATGCCGGGCCGGAACCAGATTAGGGCCTGAAGCCATCCTGCGGTGTTGCGGCCAGCTCAAAAGAAAGCGATTTGAAGAAAGGAGCTCAGGGGCACTGTAATGCACAAACCTGCAGAGTTATAAATGACAGCTATCGTCCAAAAATAGACTGAAGTAAGGCTGCCAAGAGGACTTGAAAGCGGGGCAGAATTGCAGGAAACCAATTTCAGGAGGTAGACTGGAATTGCATTGAAAGCATAGGAAAAGAGGCAGAACGCCCACAATGATGCACTTGGCCAAAAAGGGCGTATGCGTTTTTTCCTGAATATATTCAGGAAAAAACGCATACGCCCTTTTTGGCCAACCAAGCAAGCTTGCAAAGGAAATCTGCACTACAATGAAGTCTCACTTCCCCCCGGTCAAAAGGGCCATCTGAAAAAAGTGTAAAATCCAGAAAGGCAGGACAGGCCATGGAGAACTGGGAGCCTTGTTATGCTGATGGGCGGGATGTAAATTGCCAACAGACACTCGGGAGAAGTGTATGGTGTTTCCTGAAACATCTAAAAAACAAAGCAACAGAGCCTAGGGCACTGCCACTTATGGTCCTATAGCTTAGGGAAATTAAAATCAAAAAGACACAGCCACCCCAAAGTTTGGGACGCCTCTGTTTACAAGAACCTCGTTTACAGTACAAGTTCAACATCGCAGAAAGTGAAAAATGGATAAAGAAGTTGTGGTATTTACTTACAAAGCAATATCACTCAGCAATGAAATCTATGTCATCAGGCCCTTAGCATCACAATGAGTGGATTCAGGTATGATGATTCTAACTGAAATAAGTCACACAGAAAAAGAAACATCATAAGATATCAGTAATACACGGAATGTAAACTTGGCTACACAGGAACTGAATTACAGAACAGAACAGGGTCTCAAATTTAGAAAACCAACTTATGCTTGCTTAAGGGTAAAGGTGAGTTGGGGTGCTGCATAAAACCAGAGATTGAAATGAGCACAGATAAAGTTCCTTAAGCCAAATATGGAATAGACAAGAGCTACTCGTTGCTCAACGAAATGGACTCAACACCCCATATTAAACGCCTAAGAATGTACCTGACTAGTAAGTATCTTAAAACCTATGGATTGCAATGTCTCCGAAAGAGAATCAAGCATGTGTACAGGGGCATAAACGCAGCAGTGATAGGATTGGAGAGGTTCGGTGAGCAAATGAAGACCCTTTGAAGTCATATTGCATGGTACCCATTCCATGGGTTTCAACTACCCAGGTTTAAGGTATTCTTCCTTCAGCTAAAACATGCATGTGGAACCTAGAGTATGATCAACCATGTGATCGGGAGACGTGTTCAAATATGTCTCAGTTTTCCTCCCCTGGTACTCGGGTGCAACATTCCAGACGCTTTACTAACACTCTCCCCACTTGGAGAGTCAGTCCCTTTAACCTCCTGTTTGGCCCAGTTTGCAATATCTGCGGAAGATGAACAGGGATAGCGAGAACCAATGAGAGGCTAGGTGGAGGTGTCTGGACGGGCAAATTTAACTCTCATTTCCCACCAGGAAGAGGAATTAACCAAAGGCTCAGCATGCCGGGCCGGAACCAGATTAGGGCCTGAAGCCATCCTGCGGTGTTGCGGCCAGCTCAAAAGAAAGCGATTTGAAGAAAGGAGCTCAGGGGCACTGTAATTCACAAACCTGCAGAGTTATAAATGACAGCTATCGTCCAAAAATAGAATGAAGTAAGGCTGCCAAGAGGACTTGAAAGCGGGGCAGAATTGCAGGAAACCAATTTCAGGAGGTAGACTGGAATTGCATTGAAAGCATAGGAAAAGAGGCAGAACGTCCACAATGATGCACTTGGCTAAAAAGGGCGTATGCGTTTTTTCCCGAATATATTCAGGAAAAAACGCATACGCCCTTTTTGGCCAACCAAGCAAGCTTGCAAAGGAAATCTGCACTACAATGAAGTCTCACTTCCCCCCGGTCAAAAGGGCCATCTGAAAAAAGTGTAAAATCCAGAAAGGCAACAGGCCATTGAGAACTGGGAGCCTTGTTATGCTGATGGGCGGGATGTAAATTGCCAACAGACACTTGGGAGAAGTGTATGGTGTTTCCTGAAACATCTAAAAAACAAAGCAACAGAGCCTAGGGCACTTCCACTTATGGTCCTATAGCTTAGGGAAATTAAAATCAAAAAGACACAGCCACCCCAAAGTTTGGAACGGCTCTGTTTACAAGAACCTCATTTACAGTACAAGTTCAACATCGCAGAAAGTGAAAAATGGATAAAGAAGTTGTGGTATTGACTTACAAAGCAATATCACTCAGCAATGAAATCTATGTCATCAGGCCCTTAGCAGCACAATGAGTGGATTCAGGTATGATGATTCTAACTGAAATAAGTCACACAGAAAAAGAAACATCATAAGATATCAGTAATACACGGAATGTAAACTTGGCTACACAGGAACTGCATTCCAAAACAGAACAGGGTCTCAAATTTAGAAAACCAACTTATGCTTGCTTAAGGGTAAAGGTGAGTTGGGTTGCTGCATAAAACCAGAGATTGAAATGAGCACAGATAAAGTTCCTTAAGCCAAATATGGAATAGACAAGAGCTACTCCTTGCTCAACGAAATGGACTCAACACCGCATATTAAACGCCTAAGAATGTACCTGACTAGTAAGTATCTTAAAACCTATGGATTGCTATGTCTCCGAAAGAGAATCAAGCATGTGTACAGGGGCATAAACGCAGCAGTGATAGGATTGGAGAGGTTCGGTGAGCAAATGAAGACCCTTTGAAGTCATATTGCATGGTACCCATTCCACGGGTTTCAACTACCCAGGTTTAAGGTATTCTTCCTTCAGCTAAAACATGCATGTGGAACCCAAGTATGATCAACCATGTGAACGGGAGACGTGTTCAAATATGTCTCAGTTTTCCTCCCCTGGTACTCGGGTGCAACATTCCAGACGCTTTACTAACACTCTCCCCACTTGGAGAGTCAGCGCCTTTAACCTCCTGTTTGGCCCAGTTTGCAATTTCTGCGGAAGATGAACAGGAATAGCGAGAACCAATGAGAGACTAGCTGGAGGTGTCTGGACGGGCAAATTTAACTCTCATTTCCCACCAGGAAGAGGAATTAACCAAAGGCTCAGCATGCCGGGCCGGAACCAGATTAGGGCCTGAAGCCATCCTGCGGTGTTGCGGCCAGGTCACAAGAAAGCGAGTTGAAGAAAGGAGCTCAGGGGCACTGTAATTCACAAACCTGCAGAGTTATAAATGACAGCTATCGTCCAAAAATAGACTGAAGTAAGGCTGCCAAGAGGACTTGAAAGCGGGGCAGAATTGCAGGAAACCGATTTCAGGAGGTAGACTGGAATTGCATTGAAAGCATAGGAAAAGAGGCAGAACGTCCACAATGATGCACTTGGCCAAAAAGGGCGTATGCGTTTTTTCCTGAATATATTCAGGAAAAAACGCATACGCCCTTTTTGGCCAACCAAGCAAGCTTGCAAAGGAAATCTGCACTACAATGAAGTCTCACTTCCCCCCGGTCAAAAGGGCCATCTGAAAAAAGTGTAAAATCCAGAAAGGCAGGACAGGCCATGGAGAACTGGGAGCCTTGTTATGCTGATGGGCGGGATGTAAATTGCCAACAACCACTCGGGAGAAGTGTATGGTGTTTCCTGAAACATCTAAAAAACAAAGCAACAGAACCTAGGGCACTTCCACTTATGGTCCTATAGCTTAGGGAAATTAAAATCAAAAAGACACAGCAACCCCAAAGTTTGGAACGGCTCTGTTTACAAGAACCTCGTTTACAGTACAAGTTCAACATCGCAGAAAGTGAAAAATGGATAAAGAAGTTGTGGTATTTACTTACAAAGCAATATCACTCAGCAATGAAATCTGTGTCATCAGGCCCTTAGCAGCACAATGAGTGGATTCAGGTATGATGATTCTAACTGAAGTAAGTCACACAGAAAAAGAAACATCATAAGATATCAGTAATACACGGAATGTAAACTTGGCTACACAGGAACTGAATTACAGAACAGAACAGGGTCTCAAATTTAGAAAAACAACTTATGCTTGCTTAAGGGTAAAGGTGAGTTGGGGTGCTGCATAAAACCAGAGATTGAAATGAGCACAGATAAAGTTCCTTAAGTCAAATATGGAATAGACAAGAGCTACTCCTTGCTCAACGAAATGGACTCAACACCGCATATTAAACGCCTAAGAATGTACCTGACTAGTAAGTATCTTAAAAACTTATGGATTGCTATGTCTCCGATAGAGAATCAAGCATGTGTACGGGGCATAAATGCAGCAGTGATAGGATTGGAGAGGTTCGGTGAGCAAATGAAGACCCTTTGAAGTCATATTGCATGGTACCCATTACACGGGTCTTAACTCTCCAGGTTTAAGGTATTCTTCCTTCAGCTAAAACATGCATGTGGAACCCAAGTATGATCAACCATGTGAACGGGAGACGTGTTCAAATATGTCTCAGTTTTCCTCCCCTGGTACTCGGGTGCAACATTCCAGACGCTTTACTAACACTCTTCCCACTTGGAGAGTCAGCGCCTTTAACCTCCTGTTTGGCCCAGTTTGCAATTTCTGCGGAAGATGAACAGGAATAGCGAGAACCAATGAGAGACTAGCTGGAGGTGTCTGGACGGGCAAATTTAACTCTCATTTCCCACCAGGAAGAGGAAATAACCAAAGGCTCAGCGTGCCGTGCCGGAACCAGATTAGGGCCTGAAGCCATCCTGCGGTGTTGCGGCCAGGTCACAAGAAAGCGAGTTGAAGAAAGGAGCTCAGGGGCACTGTAATGCACAAACCTGCAGAGTTATAAATGACAGCTATCGTCCAAAAATAGACTGAAGTAAGGCTGCCAAGAGGACTTGAAAGCGGGGCAGAATTGCAGGAAACCGATTTCAGGAGGTAGACTGGAATTGCATTGAAAGCATAGGAAAAGAGGCAGAACGTCCACAATGATGCACTTGGCCAAAAAGGGCGTATGCGTTTTTTCCTGAATATATTCAGGAAAAAACGCATACGCCCTTTTTGGCCAACCAAGCAAGCTTGCAAAGGAAATCTGCACTACAATGAAGTCTCACTTCCCCCCGGTCAAAAGGGCCATCTGAAAAAAGTGTAAAATCCAGAAAGGCAGGACAGGCCATGGAGAACTGGGAGCCTTGTTATGCTGATGGGCGGGATGTAAATTGCCAACAACCACTCGGGAGAAGTGTATGGTGTTTCCTGAAACATCTAAAAAACAAAGCAACAGAACCTAGGGCACTTCCACTTATGGTCCTATAGCTTAGGGAAATTAAAATCAAAAAGACACAGCCACCCCAAAGTTTGGAACGGCTCTGCTTACAAGAACCCCGTTTACAGTACAAGTTCAACATCGCAGAAAGTGAAAAATGGATAAAGAATTTGTGGTACTTACGTACAATGCAGTATCACTCAGCAATGAAATCTATGTCATCAGGCCCGTAGCAGCATAATGAGTAGATTCAGGTACGATGATTCTAACTGAAATAAGTCACACAGAAAAAGAAACATCATAAGATATCACTAATACACGGAATGTAAACTTGGCTACACAGGAACTGAATTCCAAAACAGAACAGGTTCTCAAATTTAGAAAACCAACTTATGCTTCCTTAAGGGGAAAGGTGAGTTGGGGTGCTGCATAAAACCAGAGATTGAAATGAGCACAGATAAATTTCCTTAAGCCAAATATGGAATAGACAAGAGCTACTCCTTGCTCAACGAAATGGACTCAACACCGCATATTAAACGCCTAAGAATGTACCTGACTAGTAAGTATCTTAAAACCTATGGATTGCTATGTCTCCGAAAGAGAATCAAGCATGTGTACAGGGGCATAAACGCAGCAGTGATAGGATTGGAGAGGTTCGGTGAGCAAATGAAGACCCTTTGAAGTCATATTGCATGGTACCCATTCCACGGGTTTCAACTACCCAGGTTTAAGGTATTCTTCCTTCAGCTAAAACATGCATGTGGAACCTAGAGTATGATCAACCATGTGATCGGGAGACGTGTTCAAATATGTCAGTTTTCGTACCCTGGTACTCGGGTGCAACATTCCAGACGCTTTACTAACACTCTCCCGACTTGGAGAGTCAGTCCCTTTAACCTCCTGTTTGGCCCAGTTTGCAATTTCTGCGGAAGATGAACAGGAATAGCGAGAACCAATGAGAGGCTAGCTGGAGGTGTCTGGACGGGCAAATTTAACTCTCATTTCCCACCAGGAAGAGGAAATAACCAAAGGCTCAGCGTGCCGTACCAGAACCAGATTAGGGCCTGAAGCCATCCTGCGGTGTTGCGGCCAGCTCAAAAGAAAGCGAGTTGAAGAAAGGAGCTCAGGGGCACTGTAATTCACAAACCTGCAGAGTTATAAATGACAGCTATCGTCCAAAAATAGACTGAAGTAAGGCTGCCAAGAGGACTTGAAAGCGGGGCAGAATTGCAGGAAACCGATTTCAGGAGGTAGACTGGAATTGCATTGAAAGCATAGGAAAAGAGGCAGAACGTCCACAATGATGCACTTGGTCAAAAAGGGCGTATGCGTTTTTTCCTGAATATATTCAGGAAAAAACGCATACGCCCTTTTTGGCCAACCAAGCAAGCTTGCAAAGGAAATCTGCACTACAATGAAGTCTCACTTCCCCCGGTCAAAAGGGCCATCTGAAAAAAGTGTAAAATCCAGAAAGGCAGGACAGGCCATGGAGAACTGGGAGCCTTGTTATGCTGATGGGCGAGATGTAAATTGCCAACAACCACTCGGGAGAAGTGTATGGTGTTTCCTGAAACATCTAGAAAACAAAGCAACAGAGCCTAGGGCACTTCCACTTATGGTCCTATAGCTTAGGGAAATTAAAATCAAAAAGACACAGCCACCCCAAAGTTTGGAACGGCTCTGTTTACAAGAACCTCGTTTACAGTACAAGTTCAACATCGCAGAAAGTGAAAAATGGATAAAGAACTTGTGGTACTTACGTACAATGCAGTATCACTCAGCAATGAAATCTATGTCATCAGGCCCGTAGCAGCATAATGAGTGGATTCAGGTACGATGATTCTAACTGAAATAAGTCACACAGAAAAAGAAACATCATAAGATATCACTAATACACGGAATGTAAACTTGGCTACACAGGAACTGCATTCCAGAACAGAACAGGGTCTCAAATTTAGAAAACCAACTTATGCTTGCTTAAGGGGAAAGGTGAGTTGGGGTGCTGCATAAAACCAGAGATTGAAATGAGCACAGATAAAGTTCCTTAAGCCAAATATGGAATAGACAAGAGCTACTCCTTGCTCAACGAAATGGACTCAAAACCCCATATTAAACCCCTAAGAATGTACCTGACTAGTAAGTATCTTAAAACCTATGGATTGCTATGTCTCCAAAAGAGAATCAAGCATGTGTACAGGGGAATAAACGCAGCAGTGATAGGATTGGAGAGGTTCGGTGAGCAAATGAAGACCCTTTGAAGTCATATTGCATGGTACCCATTCCACGGGTCTCAACTCTCCAGGTTTAAGGTATTCTTCCTTCAGCTAAAACATGCATGTGGAACCCAGAGTATGATCAACCATGTGAACGGGAGACGTGTTCAAATATGTCTCAGTTTTACTCCCCTGGTACTCGGGTGCAACATTCCAGACGCTTTTCTAACACTCTCCCCACTTGGAGAGTCAGCGCCTTTAACCTCCTGTTTGGCCCAGTTTGCAATTTCTGCGGAAGATGAACAGGAATAGCGAGAACCAATGAGAGGCTAGCTGGAGGTGTCTGGACGGGCAAATTTAACTCTCATTTCCCACCAGGAAGAGGAATTAACCAAAGGCTCAGCGTGCCGTACCGGAACCAGATTAGGGCCTGAAGCCATCCTGCGGTGTTGCGGCCAGCTCAAAAGAAAGCGAGTAGAAGAAAGGAGCCCAGGGGCACTGTAATTCACAAACCTGCAGAGTTATAAATGACAGCTATCGTCCAAAAATAGACTGAAGTAAGGCTGCCAAGAGGACTTGAAAGCGGGGCAGAATTGCAGGAAACCGATTTCAGGAGGTAGACTGGAATTGCATTGAAAGCATAGGAAAAGAGGCAGAACGTCCACAATGATGCACTTGGCCAAAAAGGGCGTATGCGTTTTTTCCTGAATATATTCAGGAAAAAACGCATACGCCCTTTTTGGCCAACCAAGCAAGCTTGCAAAGGAAATCTGCACTACAATGAAGTCTCACTTCCCCCCGGTCAAAAGGGCCATCTGAAAAAAGTGTAAAATCCAGAAAGGCAACAGGCCATTTAGAACTGGGAGCCTTGTTATGCTGATGGGCGGGATGTAAATTGCCAACAGACACTCGGGAGAAGTGTATGGTGTTTCCTGAAACATCCAGAAAACAAAGCAACAGAGCCTAGGGCACTGCCACTTATGGTCCTATAGCTTAGGGAAATTAAAATCAAAAAGACACAGCCACCCCAAAGTTTGGAACGGCTCTGTTTACAAGAACCTCGTTTACAGTACAAGTTCAACATTGCAGAAAGTGAAAAATGGATAAAGAAGTTGTGGTATTCACTTACAAAGCAATATCACTCAGCAATGAAATCTATGTCATCAGGCCCTTAGCAGCACAATGAGTGGATTCAGGTATGATGATTCTAACTGAAATAAGTCACACAGAAAAAGAAACATCATAAGATATCAGTAATACACGGAATGTAAACTTGGCTACACAGGAACTGAATTACAGAACAGAACAGGGTCTCAAATTTAGAAAACCAACTTATGCTTGCTTAAGGGGAAAGGTGAGTTGGGGTGCTGCATAAAACCAGAGATTGAAATGAGCACACATAAAGTTCCTTAAGTCAAATATGGAATAGACAAGAGCTACTCCTTGCTCAACGAAATGGACTCAACACCGCATATTAAACGCCTAAGAATGTACCTGACTTGTAAGTATCTTAAAACCTATGGATTGCTATGTCTCCGAAAGAGAATCAAGCATGTGTACAGGGGCATAAACGCAGCAGTGATAGGATTGGAGAGGTGTGGTGAGCAAATGAAGACCCTTTGAAGTCATATTGCATGGTACCCATTCCACGGGTTTCAACTACCCAGGTTTAAGGTATTCTTCCTTCAGCTAAAACATGCATGTGGAACCTAGAGTATGATCAACCATGTGATCGGGAGACGTGTTCAAATATGTCTCAGTTTTCCTCCCCTGGTACTCGGGTGCAACATTCCAGATGCTTTACTAACACTCTCCCCACTTGGAGAGTCAGTCCCTTTAACCTCCTGTTTGGCCCAGTTTGCAATTTCTGCGGAAGATGAACAGGAATAGCGAAAACCAATGAGAGGCTAGCTGGAGGTGTCTGGATGGGCAAATTTAACTCTCATTTCCCACCAGGAAGAGGAATGAACC
The DNA here is from genome assembly GCF_949987515.2 of Delphinus delphis. NCBI lineage: Eukaryota > Metazoa > Chordata > Mammalia > Artiodactyla > Delphinidae > Delphinus > Delphinus delphis. Next base: position 5,729 of record NW_027192789.1, on the reverse strand, counting down.
AAAGGCTCAGCATGCCGGGCCGGAACCTGATTAGGGCCTGAAGCCATCCTGCGGTGTTGCGGCCAGGTCACAAGAAAGCGAGTTGAAGAAAGGAGCTCAGGGGCACTGTAATTAACAAACCTGCAGAGTTATAAATGACAGCTATCGTCCAAAAATAGACTGAAGTAAGGCTGCCAAGAGGACTTGAAAGCGGGGCAGAATTGCAGGAAACCGATTTCAGGAGGTAGACTGGAATTGCATTGAAAGCATAGGAAAAGAGGCAGAACGTCCACAATGATGCACTTGGCCAAAAAGGGCGTATGCGTTTTTTCCTGAATATATTCAGGAAAAAACGCATACGCCCTTTTTGGCCAACCAAGCAAGCTTGCAAAGGAAATCTGCACTACAATGAAGTCTCACTTCCCCCCGGTCAAAAGGGCCATCTGAAAAAAGTGTAAAATCCAGAAAGGCAGGACAGGCCATGGAGAACTGGGAGCCTTGTTATGCTGATGGGCGGGATGTAAATTGCCAACAACCACTCGGGAGAAGTGTATGGTGTTTCCTGAAACATCTAAAAAACAAAGCAACAGAGCCTAGGGCACTGCCACTTATGGTCCTATAGCTTAGGGAAATTAAAATCAAAAAGACACAGCCATCCCAAATTTGGAACGGCTCTGTTTACAAGAACCTCGTTTACAGTACAAGTTCAACATCGCAGAAAGTGAAAAATGGATAAAGAACTTGTGGTACTTACGTACAATGCAGTATCACTCAGCAATGAAATCTATGTCATCAGGCCCGTAGCAGCACAATGAGTAGATTCAGGTACGATGATTCTAACTGAAATAAGTCACACAGAGAATGAAACTTCATAAGATATCAGTAATACACGGAATGTAAACTTGGCTACACAGGAACTGAATTCCAAAACAGAACAGGGTCTCAAATTTAGAAAACCAACTTATGCTTGCTTAAGGGTAAAGGTGAGTTGGGTTGCTGCATAAAACCAGAGATTGAAATGAGCACAGATAAAGTTCCTTAAGCCAAATATGGAATAGACAAGAGCTACTCCTTGCTCAACGAAATGGACTCAACACCGCATAGTAAACGCCTAAGAATGTACCTGACTAGTAAGTATCTTAAAACCTATGGATTGCTATGTCTCCGAAAGAGAATCAAGCATGTGTACAGGGGCATAAACGCAGCAGTGATAGGATTGGAGAGGTTCGGTGAGCAAATGAAGACCATTTGAAGTCATATTGCATGGTACCCATTCCACGGGTTTCAACTACCCAGGTTTAAGGTATTCTTCCTTCAGCTAAAACATGCATGTGGAACCCAAGTATGATCAACCATGTGAACGGGAGACGTGTTCAAATATGTCTCAGTTTTCCTCCCCTGGTACTCGGGTGCAACATTCCAGACGCTTTACTAACACTCTCCCCACTTGGAGAGTCAGCGCCTTTAACCTCCTGTTTGGCCCAGTTTGCAATTTCTGCGGAAGATGAACAGGAATAGCGAGAACCAATGAGAGACTAGCTGGAGGTGTCTGGACGGGCAAATTTAACTCTCATTTCCCACCAGGAAGAGGAATTAACCAAAGGCTCAGCATGCCGGGCCGGAACCAGATTAGGGCCTGAAGCCATCCTGCGGTGTTGCGGCCAGGTCACAAGAAAGCGAGTTGAAGAAAGGAGCTCAGGGGCACTGTAATTCACAAACCTGCAGAGTTATAAATGACAGCTATCGTCCAAAAATAGACTGAAGTAAGGCTGCCAAGAGGACTTGAAAGCGGGGCAGAATTGCAGGAAACCGATTTCAGGAGGTAGACTGGAATTGCATTGAAAGCATAGGAAAAGAGGCAGAACGTCCACAATGATGCACTTGGCCAAAAAGGGCGTATGCGTTTTTTCCTGAATATATTCAGGAAAAAACGCATACGCCCTTTTTGGCCAACCAAGCAAGCTTGCAAAGGAAATCTGCACTACAATGAAGTCTCACATCCCCCCGGTCAAAAGGGCCATCTGAAAAAAGTGTAAAATCCAGAAAGGCAGGACAGGCCATGGAGAACTGGGAGCCTTCTTATGCTGATGGGCGGGATGTAAATTGCCAACAACCACTCGGGAGAAGTGTATGGTGTTTCCTGAAACATCTAAAAAACAAAGCAACAGAACCTAGGGCACTTCCACTTATGGTCCTATAGCTTAGGGAAATTAAAATCAAAAAGACACAGCCACCCCAAAGTTTGGAACGGCTCTGTTTACAAGAACCTCGTTTACAGTACAAGTTCAACATCGCAGAAAGTGAAAAATGGATAAAGAAGTTGTGGTATTTACTTACAAAGCAATATCACTCAGCAATGAAATCTGTGTCATCAGGCCCTTAGCAGCACAATGAGTGGATTCAGGTATGATGATTCTAACTGAAATAAGTCACACAGAAAAAGAAACATCATAAGATATCAGTAATACACGGAATGTAAACTTGGCTACACAGGAACTGAATTACAGAACAGAACAGGGTCTCAAATTTAGAAAACCAACTTATGCTTGCTTAAGGGGAAAGGTGAGTTGGGGTGCTGCATAAAACCAGAGATTGAAATGAGCACACATAAAGTTCCTTAAGTCAAATATGGAATAGACAAGAGCTACTCCTTGCTCAACGAAATGGACTCAACACCGCATATTAAACGCCTAAGAATGTACCTGACTTGTAAGTATCTTAAAACCTATGGATTGCTATGTCTCCGAAAGAGAATCAAGCATGTGTACAGGGGCATAAACGCAGCAGTGATAGGATTGGAGAGGTGTGGTGAGCAAATGAAGACCCTTTGAAGTCATATTGCATGGTACCCATTCCACGGGTTTCAACTACCCAGGTTTAAGGTATTCTTCCTTCAGCTAAAACATGCATGTGGAACCTAGAGTATGATCAACCATGTGATCGGGAGACGTGTTCAAATATGTCTCAGTTTTCCTCCCCTGGTACTCGGGTGCAACATTCCAGATGCTTTACTAACACTCTCCCCACTTGGAGAGTCAGTCCCTTTAACCTCCTGTTTGGCCCAGTTTGCAATTTCTGCGGAAGATGAACAGGAATAGCGAAAACCAATGAGAGGCTAGCTGGAGGTGTCTGGATGGGCAAATTTAACTCTCATTTCCCACCAGGAAGAGGAATGAACCAAAGGCTCAGCATGCCGGGCCGGAACCTGATTAGGGCCTGAAGCCATCCTGCGGTGTTGCGGCCAGGTCACAAGAAAGCGAGTTGAAGAAAGGAGCTCAGGGGCACTGTAATTAACAAACCTGCAGAGTTATAAATGACAGCTATCGTCCAAAAATAGACTGAAGTAAGGCTGCCAAGAGGACTTGAAAGCGGGGCAGAATTGCAGGAAACCGATTTCAGGAGGTAGACTGGAATTGCATTGAAAGCATAGGAAAAGAGGCAGAACGTCCACAATGATGCACTTGGCCAAAAAGGGCGTATGCGTTTTTTCCTGAATATATTCAGGAAAAAACGCATACGCCCTTTTTGGCCAACCAAGCAAGCTTGCAAAGGAAATCTGCACTACAATGAAGTCTCACTTCCCCCCGGTCAAAAGGGCCATCTGAAAAAAGTGTAAAATCCAGAAAGGCAGGACAGGCCATGGAGAACTGGGAGCCTTGTTATGCTGATGGGCGGGATGTAAATTGCCAACAACCACTCGGGAGAAGTGTATGGTGTTTCCTGAAACATCTAAAAAACAAAGCAACAGAGCCTAGGGCACTGCCACTTATGGTCCTATAGCTTAGGGAAATTAAAATCAAAAAGACACAGCCATCCCAAATTTGGAACGGCTCTGTTTACAAGAACCTCGTTTACAGTACAAGTTCAACATCGCAGAAAGTGAAAAATGGATAAAGAACTTGTGGTACTTACGTACAATGCAGTATCACTCAGCAATGAAATCTATGTCATCAGGCCCGTAGCAGCACAATGAGTAGATTCAGGTACGATGATTCTAACTGAAATAAGTCACACAGAGAATGAAACATCATAAGATATCAGTAATACACGGAATGTAAACTTGGCTACACAGGAACTGAATTCCAAAACAGAACAGGGTCTCAAATTTAGAAAACCAACTTATGCTTGCTTAAGGGTAAAGGTGAGTTGGGTTGCTGCATAAAACCAGAGATTGAAATGAGCACAGATAAAGTTCCTTAAGCCAAATATGGAATAGACAAGAGCTACTCCTTGCTCAACGAAATGGACTCAACACCGCATATTAAACGCCTAAGAATGTACCTGACTAGTAAGTATCTTAAAACCTATGGATTGCTATGTCTCCGAAAGAGAATCAAGCATGTGTACAGGGGCATAAACGCAGCAGTGATAGGATTGGAGAGGTTCGGTGAGCAAATGAAGACCATTTGAAGTCATATTGCATGGTACCCATTCCACGGGTTTCAACTACCCAGGTTTAAGGTATTCTTCCTTCAGCTAAAACATGCATGTGGAACCCAAGTATGATCAACCATGTGAACGGGAGACGTGTTCAAATATGTCTCAGTTTTCCTCCCCTGGTACTCGGGTGCAACATTCCAGACGCTTTACTAACACTCTCCCCACTTGGAGAGTCAGCGCCTTTAACCTCCTGTTTGGCCCAGTTTGCAATTTCTGCGGAAGATGAACAGGAATAGCGAGAACCAATGAGAGACTAGCTGGAGGTGTCTGGACGGGCAAATTTAACTCTCATTTCCCACCAGGAAGAGGAATTAACCAAAGGCTCAGCATGCCGGGCCGGAACCAGATTAGGGCCTGAAGCCATCCTGCGGTGTTGCGGCCAGGTCACAAGAAAGCGAGTTGAAGAAAGGAGCTCAGGGGCACTGTAATTCACAAACCTGCAGAGTTATAAATGACAGCTATCGTCCAAAAATAGACTGAAGTAAGGCTGCCAAGAGGACTTGAAAGCGGGGCAGAATTGCAGGAAACCGATTTCAGGAGGTAGACTGGAATTGCATTGAAAGCATAGGAAAAGAGGCAGAACGTCCACAATGATGCACTTGGCCAAAAAGGGCGTATGCGTTTTTTCCTGAATATATTCAGGAAAAAACGCATACGCCCTTTTTGGCCAACCAAGCAAGCTTGCAAAGGAAATCTGCACTACAATGAAGTCTCACATCCCCCCGGTCAAAAGGGCCATCTGAAAAAAGTGTAAAATCCAGAAAGGCAGGACAGGCCATGGAGAACTGGGAGCCTTCTTATGCTGATGGGCGGGATGTAAATTGCCAACAACCACTCGGGAGAAGTGTATGGTGTTTCCTGAAACATCTAAAAAACAAAGCAACAGAACCTAGGGCACTTCCACTTATGGTCCTATAGCTTAGGGAAATTAAAATCAAAAAGACACAGCCACCCCAAAGTTTGGAACGGCTCTGTTTACAAGAACCTCGTTTACAGTACAAGTTCAACATCGCAGAAAGTGAAAAATGGATAAAGAAGTTGTGGTATTTACTTACAAAGCAATATCACTCAGCAATGAAATCTGTGTCATCAGGCCCTTAGCAGCACAATGAGTGGATTCAGGTATGATGATTCTAACTGAAGTAAGTCACACAGTAAAAGAAACATCATAAGATATCAGTAATACACGGAATGTAAACTTGGCTACACAGGAACTGAATTACAGAACAGAACAGGGTCTCAAATTTAGAAAAACAACTTATGCTTGCTTAAGGGGAAAGGTGACTTGGGGTGCTGCATAAAACCAGAGA